>NC_064614.1:456366800-456683531 GCF_023898315.1 Schistocerca nitens | reverse complement strand
ATGTCTATAACTCTCACTGCCAAGTTGATGACTGTGTGTTCAGAGGATCTTTGGTATGCACTGTGATTTTGTTGTGAAAGTCAACTGACCCTTTTCTGCTTCTCTGTAGTTTCTTTCCATAACGACATTTGTTGGGAACCCGTAGCTGTGTACCAAATCCCAGTCCAAGGCTGTGAACATCTTTAATTGTTGCATTGCAAGGCCATAAGAACACGTCTGTTTACATCCATCTGCTTCTTGGGGTGATGTATCCTTTCCTGTAGTAGGGCAAAGCTGGCACAATGAAAACTACTACTGGAGGCAGCATTGTCGATATGAATGGATGCCATGGTAAACTGTGGGATTGTCTTCTCATCAAGGCAGTACTGCAGAAAGGCTAGTAAATTCAATAGAGTGACAAACAGGGACAGAGAGAGAGAGATGTGTATGCAGTCACTTCTGGTGTAATGGACAGACAGTTTTACGATGTAATTCTTGACTATCTCTAAAAACTGTCTGCAACAACTAATTCAACAGGCCACATATATACTGTAAATAGTTCAGGATTAGTGTTACAGATAAGCCTGATATACTTCATAGTGGGAGAATGAGATAGCAGTAATTATTTTAGCTACTACTACTACTACTACTACTACTACTAAAACTAATAACTCTATGAAGGAGGTTAGGATGGTTATTATACCTGGTAGACCAGATAAGCAGTTATTAGCATCCTACTTAAAAACAAATTAACATTATTTAATTAGATCACAACTGACACAAAGGAATCTGGACAAAGTTTGAATAATTAAGTGTGATGCTCTAGATAAGTATAAGCCAATAAAGGATGGGGAAACACACTAGTTTAATAACAACATTCAGGAAATTAATACATGTATTCTGGGTTCGAACAATGGGTGCAGCAGTGCCAACACTCAAAAGTTTGTAGAAATTTATACATACACCCACAAGAATGGCTGTGTGTGGCACAACTTCCCCTATCACATGTCAGCAATACTTATTTCCAAGAATTCTTAAACTCTGCTCCTCTAGACAATGGACTGGGTTGATAACTTCCATTCAGTTACTTATCAGTAAACTCTCTATGGAGATATAAGACAGCAATGGGAAAGCTGAAATCTTAAATGTACCATCTAAAAACTTGCCCACAGAGCAAGATTTTTATTGAGATAACATTGTTTTACTGAGGCACAAACTCCGAAAGAAGATGAATAGAAATACACATTATTCATGCTGCACACTGACAAACTGTTGAAAATGAATGCAATGAGTGACCTAAAGAGAGAAAATCTTCTGTTGATAAATTAGTATGGATTTAAAAAGCATCTGCAAGCACATTTCACTCAAAATACCCTCCAAATGATGGCTGCAGGCCAACGGACAGATCCCATATATTCAGAAAGTATTTGGCGCAGTAGTATACTACAGACCATCAACAAAGATTTGAGCGTACAGAATACATTCTCAACTGTATGATTTTCTCTAAGACTTTCTGAAGTAAAATTGCCAGGACAGCAAATATTTATCAAAGACCCAGGTAATGTCATAAATGCCCCAGGGAAGCCGAGTAGGACTGCTCTTGTCATATATATATATATATATATAAAAGGAAAGATGATGAGACTTACCAAACAAAAGCGCTGGCAGGTCGATAGACACACAAACAAACAAACACAAATATACATACAAAATTCAAGCTTTCGCAACAAACTGTTGCCTCATCAGGAAAGAGGGGAAGGAGAGGGAAAGATGAAAGGATGTGGGTTTTAAGGGAGAGGATAAGGAGTCATTCCAATCCCGGGAGCGGAAAGACTTACCTTAGGGGGAAAAAAGGACAGGTATACACTCGCACACACACCCATATCCATCCACACACACAGACACAAGCAGACATAAATATGTCTGCTTGTGTCTGTGTGTGTGGATGGATATGGGTGTGTGTGCGAGTGTATACCTGTCCTTTTTTCCCCCTAAGGTAAGTCTTTCCGCTCCCGGGATTGGAATGACTCCTTATCCTCTCCCTTAAAACCCACATCCTTTCATCTTTCCCTCTCCTTCCCCTCTTTCCTGATGAGGCAACAGTTTGTTGCGAAAGCTTGAATTTTGTATGTATATTTGTGTTTGTTTGTTTGTGTGTCTATCGACCTGCCAGCGCTTTTGTTTGGTAAGTCTCATCATCTTTCCTTTTAGATATATTTTTCCACGTGGAATGTTTACCTCTGTTATATATATATATATATATATATATATATATATATATATATATATATATATATGTGTGTGTGTGTGTGTGTGTGTGTGTGTGTCGGATAAGATGAGTTGTGACTGTGAGAAGATGCTTTCACGGCCAAGAGTGACTGATAATGGCTGACTGAAATATTAACTGAAAGATTGGTAGTTCCATTATATCATGATAGGGTCACACAACCAGAAGAATCTTATTGCAATCATACTGTTTAGTGATGACCTTTTTGTGTACAGGCCAACAGGCAATTTGATGCTTTGTACAGAATTTTGGTATTAAATGGCAGCTTGACAAATGTAAATTAATGTGGATCGACAGGAGAAACATTTGTATAATGTTATAATGCAGTATTAATGTTATGTTGAGTAGCTATCCGGACCTAACATCATGAAACATTGACTGGAACAAGCACATATAGTCAATTGCAGGAAATATGAATGGCTGACTTTGCTTTATAGGGAGAATTCTGGTAAAGTATAGTGAACCTGTAAAGGATACCACATGCAAACCCTTTGCACAGCTAATTTTTAATATTACTTGAGCATTTGTGATCCCGCAGCAGGTCAGATTAAAAGAAGTCAGAACAATTCAGAGGCATGCTGCTAGGTTTCCTTCACGCGAGGACACGAAAAGTGATATTAGGGCTCATAAAAAGGCATGCAGGTAATCATTCTTCCCTCATTCCATTTGATAGTGGAACATACGAGGAAATGACTACTGTGGAATGTCAAATCATAGTTGATGTCTTGCTACGCACATCATAAAGATTTTCTGATACTGGGCAAATGTGCATTATACAAAGCATTCCATGGATATGAACAGCAAATTATAATAACTGAATGTAAATTCAAATGCTAGGTGTCTGCTGTCAGCTGCCTTAAGCCAACATGTACATGACACTGACCAAAAACCTGATTTTTTTTTTTTTTTTTTTTTTTTTTAATTGCAGCAATTAGCAGAGACATGGAAGATTTATCTGAGCAACAGGAAAAATCACCTGGCATTGCTTCCAAACAAAAGCTTTTCTTAGAACATGGGTATAGTGAAGGCCATGCAACTGCAATTAATCATAGACCATACAATTAAATATAGGAGCTGGAGGTGATGAGGAGCCAGGTTGAGGAAGCAAAGTAAAGACTTTAGTGAGAAGGAACTTATGGAAGATGTATAGGAAGCCCTCATCATCTTACATAGGATATAAATAATTTGACTCCATATTATGGACTAGCAATAAGAAAACTGGCGGATCTACAGAGCATGAAAAAAAGCTATCTAGCCACCTTGGCACCTTAAAACTTCTACAGACCAGAAAAAACAGCTTGGACTGTTCCCAAAAGGGGGGCCTCATGAGACAAGTGGATGAGTGATGCTACAGACAAAGAATACAGTCAATAGGTATTTATTACCAGCCAGTGTTGTTGAAGCAAGAAACTTTAGTATACAGGGATCTAGGAGATTCCAAATAGCTTAGTAAATATTTACATGGATCACGCATAACTGTAATGGACTTTGTTAGTTGGAAAATTCCCAAGTGTGAGACTACAATACTGTGTTTTAATGAATGCACGAGTAGCAGGTTAAAATGATGGATAATTTGGTCTTGCAGGCATGAAGTAACATGATAACATTCTTGACCATCATGGATTGTCAGCAAATGGCCGCAGAAGAAAGATATGCTGACGCCACTACCAAGGGGTCTACATCTACGTAGATAGTCTGCAAATCACATTTAAGTTCCTGCAGAGGGTTCATCGAAGCACCTTCACAATAATTCTCTATTATTCCAATCTCGTACAGCGAGCAGAAAAAACAAACACCTGTATCTTTTGGTGCGAGCTTTGAATTCCCTTATTTTATTACGGTGATTGTTTTTCCCAATGTAGGTCGATGTCAATAAAATATTTTCGCATTTGGAGGAGAAAGTTGGTGATTGAAATTTCATAAGAAGATTCTGCCGCAATAAAAAATGCCTTTGTTTTAATGGACACCTGTATCATTTCAATGAAACCCTCTCCCTATTTCACGATAATACAAAATGTGCTGCCCTTTCTTGAACTTTCTCAATGTACTCCGTCAATCCTATCTGGTAAGGATCCCACACCGCTTAGCAGTATTTTAAAAAAAGGACAGGCAAGCCTAGTGTAGGTAGTCCCTTTAGTGTAGATGTTACGTTTTCTATGTGTTCTGCCAATAAAATGCAGTGTTTGGTTAGCCTTCCCCACAACATAGTCTGTGTGTTCCTTCCAATTTAAGTTGTTTCTAATTGCAATTCCTAGGTATTTAGTTGGAATTTATGGCCTTAGATTTGACTCATTTATCATGTAACCGAAGTTAAGCGGATTGCTTTTAGCACTCACGTGGATGACCTCACACTTTTTGTTATTTAGGGTCAACTGCCAGTTTTTGCACCATACAGATACCTTTTCTAGATAGTTTTGCAATTTGCTTTGTTTTTCTGATGACTTTACTAGTCGACAAATGACAGCATCATCTGCAAACAACCTAAGATGGCTGCTCAGTGCTCATATTGTCTCCTAAATTGGTTATGTAGATGACAAACAGCAGAGGGCCCATAACACTACCTTGGGGAACGCAAGAAATCACTTCTGTTTTACTCGACGACTTTACATCAATTACTACAAACTGTGACCCCTCTCACAGGAAATCATGAATCCAGTCACATAACTTAGACGATATTCCATAAGTTTTGCAATTTCACTTCAAGCCACTTGTGCGGTACAATGTCAAAGGCTTTCTGGAAATCTACAAGAACGGAATCAATTTGAAATCCCTTGTCAATAGCACTCAACACTAGGCGTGAGTAAAGAGCTGGTTGTGTTTCACACAAATGATGTTTTCTAAATCTGTGTCGATTGTGTGTCAATAGACCATTTTCTTTGAAGTAATTCATAATGTTCGAACACAAAATATGATCCAGAATCCTGCTGCGTATTGACGATAATGATATGGGCCTGTAATTTAATGGATTGCTCCTACTAACTTTCTTGAATTTTGGTGAGATCTGTGCAATTTTCCAGTCTTTGGGTACAGATCTTTCGTGAAGCAAAAGGTTGTATATGATTGATAAGTATGGAGCTATTGTATTAGCATACTCTGAAAGGAACCTAACTGGTATACAGTCTGGACAGAAGACATGCTTTTGCTGAGCGATTAAAGTTGCTTCACTACTCCGAGGATATCTACTTCTATGTTACTCATGTTGGCAGCTGTTCTTGATTCGAATTCTGGAATATTTACTTCATCTTCTTTGGTGAAGGAATTTCAGAAGGCTGTGTTCAGTAACTCTGCTTTGTCAGCACTATCATCAATAGTATTTCCATTGCTACTACGCAGGGAAGGCATTGATTGTGTCTTGCCGCTAGCATACTTCACAGACAACCAGAATCTCTTTGGATTTTCTGCCAGGTTTCGAGACAAAGTTTCGTTCTGGAAACTATTATAAGCATCTCACATTGAAGTCCACACTAAATTTCGAGCTTCTGTAAAAGATTGCCAATCTTGGAGATTTTGCATCCGTTTAAATTTGGCATGTTTTTTTCGTTGTTTCTGCAACAGTGTTCTGACCCGTTTTGTATACCAAGGAGGATCAGCTCAATTGTTCGTTAATTTATTTGGTATAAATCTCTCAATTTCTGCCAATACTATTTCTTTGAATTCAATCCATGTTTGATCAACACTTACACTGTTAATTTGGAAGGAGTGGAGATATTCTCTCAGGAAGGCGTAAAGTGAACTTTATCTGCTTTTTTGAACAGGTACATTTTTTGTTTATTTTTGTAGGATTTGAGAGTTACAGTATTCAATTTTGCTACGACAACCCTGTGTTCATTAATCCCCGTACAAGGGATTAAAGAAGAGACTCTTGGAAAATAGTGCAGAGGACAATTGGCTGGTCAACAAGAACATGCAACTGGCATGTATTAAGAGAAGCATATGGCACCTAAAAGTTAAAATGAACTTTCCTTTCTCATTTTTCTGGAAACAAAATTTTGAGTAATTAAGATACGTATGCACTAATGAACCAAAATATTTTCATCACCTGCTCAATAGCATGTCGGTCCACGTTTGGAATGCATTACAGTATTTATTGTGTGTAGCACAGCTTCAAGAAGTCCTTGGTAGGTTTCCAGAAGTATTGGCACCAGTAATTAAAGCACAGGTCAAAGAATTTCCCTAGACCATGGGTTCGTGGTTTGTGTTCATGGCCCTGGCAGTTGATAGTGTCCTAGATGTGTACCATCAGAGACAGGTAAGATGGATTTGTTGAGTAAGATGGATTTCGTGACCAAGACATCAACACGAGTTCTCCAACATGCTCCTTTCACTGTAACATGATAATGGCCTTGTGGCACGGATAGTCCTGCTGTAAGATACAACTGCTGTCAGATGCTGGAAGATGCAGTTGGTGTCAAATGCAATTGATTACATCAAGCAGGTGGCCTGCAATAATCTTCATATAGTCAACAGTTGTCAAGGTGCCTTGAACTCCTACCACAGATTCCATAAAATCACAACTCCCACAGAAGTGCAAGTGAATGTCCCCCATAGCTTAAGACTTCCCCAGTTGGCCCGCACGCATGGCACAGTATATGTTCCAAGTAGCTGTTCGCCTGGATGACAGATTATCTGTACATAACCATCAACCTGGTATTTTTAAAAAAAACAGGTTTTATCCTGGAGTGTTTATTAATGGCTGACGAGTGCTGTATTCAGCTTGTGTGGCGAAGTTTTGACTGCTGGAGCAACATATGTTCTAGACCTATTACTCCATGCAGCTACACTTAACTCTGCTGCCTTCACACTCCCTTATTAGATTGGCACAGATATTCAACCTTGCAAATCTTGTTATTTATGTCAGGGTCCAGCTATGTTGTGCTCTGTTTTTCAGTACAGACTTCTATAAGTGAAGTGGCTATAAAACAAAACACTGCCTCTCTACTTAAAGAGTAGATTGGTTCCAATTAACTCTGTATATTCTCACAAACTTTCATAGCGGTTACATGTTACATGGGAAGTTACTACTCCCTGAAACAACTAACAATGCTGCCTCAAAGACATCTCATTAACATGTCTGTGAATAGGATAAAACAATAATAGCATATAATCATATCTGTCCTCCTTGGTGCCAGATGTCTTCCATGGTACTAGAGATCCATTGTTCCTCCGTGCTCCATGCAGATTACAAATGCTCTCCAGCAGGTAGACTCCACACCTGTTGAGTAATACTTTCCCACAATATGTGGCCCAATGTTTACAAACTAAATGCAATCACACACATCTGTACTCTGAACTCTATGTTTGATGTACGTGATTTATGTCCTTCCATAAATGGCGTCGATCACTACATATTCCTTCACTAAGAGAAAAGATGTCATGATCATGAACTTAACAATCAATCAGTACAAACATATGCATGTTCTAATTAGAATTCTCATTAACTCTGTTGATTTACATTTAATGGCTCCTCTACTTTGCCTAGCAAAGTGACATAAAACAATAATTACATTGCTTTCTTTGAGAGCACTTTCAGCTCTTTAACCTTAATTACATTAATTTGTATTATTGCCTTTGGAGGAAGCAATTGCCATACACAGTTTTGAGATCAAACATCACATTACACAGATACTCAAATACTCTTGGTAAACTATGGAGATAGCTAAATTTTACTTTCTCAGTTTATTATCCAGTTTGGAGGGGAAACTCCTTTAAGCAGGATCCTTGTTCCTTTTCTTCACAGATATTACCCTTAAGCATTTCTCCCTTCTTGTAGGCTATCTTTCTGGGGATTCAGTACTCTTATCCTCTTATTTTGTACGCCCAATTGGTGTGATGTACATCTCCTTTCATCTGAAGTGGTTGAGGTCTTCCCTTCCACGAGTTCACCTGAAACTGGCATAAGCTTCCTTCTTTGGTGATTGCTCTCCCATAACTCCCAACTTGAAGTACCTCACCCTCCTTTTCTACTAGTTTATTGAGTACTTCATTACTTCTTCCCTTTCACTTCACCTCATCTTAAGGTTGTGCCCTCCATGAAACTATAGCTATCTCCCACTTTTCCACTACAAGTTCTCCTGTCTATTTTACTCTCTCCAAAACTCTTTTTCCTTCTTGGCGTTGGCTTGTGATTACTGTATGTAGCTTGTTAGTAGGACACCCTCACGTTAAAATAGTGACAAGCAAAAGAATATCCCTAAATCATCTCTGTTTGTGCATAATTGATAGGTGTGTATAAGCGTGTTGTGTTGTGTGTGTGTGTGTGTGTGTGTGTGTGTGTGTGTGTGTGTGTCCGTGTCCACCCACAACACATCAAATTACTACAAAATATAACAAAAATCATCAGTTACGTCTTCAGCGATGATGACATTGTGTCAAAAGAGTAGTCCATTGTCGTCGTCACATGTGACATAACCATCAGTGAATCTTACTATTTAGGTTATAAATTCTCCTATACAAACTGTAAAATGAAGAGATCCTGCAATATGCATATGGCCAGAGGGACAATATATTTGGTACTCTTAACTGAGAAGTAAGAAAAGAAAATAGAAAGACAGGTATATTAAGATCGAAGAAGAAAAGAAGACAGTGCGCCATAGATGGATTCCCTTATCACCCCCCCCCCCCCCCTCTTACCACCCAGGGACCCTATCTCCTAAGGTACTTCACCATGGCCCCGTAGGAAGAATTTGTTTGGCATTCCCTATAGAATGGACTTTCCATGGCTTCACCACTACAGAGACACTGAAAATTGATCCTAACAAACTCCTATGAAATGCAATGGAGTAGGCAAGTATATTCACACAAGTCATCATCAATGGTCAGTCTATTTGTTGGCCAATACCCCATACAGGTGATATAACTACCCATGATTAATCCCCCCCCCCCAAAAAAAAAAAAATTCACATACAAACCCAGTCACTGTTCTTACCATATGATGGTAAGTAGCCTCCCTCTTTGGTCAGCAACATTACACTAAAAAAATATGTATCAGCTGATTAAATAACAGTTGACAGTATTTGTTTACACACTTTCACCATTAAGAGCGTTCTTTGTTGTTACTGTGTTTCTGTCTCAAGTTTAATTTAATGATGTCTTATACTGCTTTAACATATCAATGTTACATAATCTCTTTTCTTGACCGGTTTCTGGATCAACCAAGAAAACTGCTTTGGGATGTGGTACATTTCATGCTTTGTTAAGGACCACTATACGGAGGGAAAAACTTGTGTGTTGCTTTCTTCAAATTTGAGCTATGATGTACTTCCTTAATTAGTACTAAGTTGCCCGCATCAAAGTTAAGTGTCAAAGCTGTTTCATTATATTTACGCATCCTTTTATCTGGTGCTCATTGTAAATTTTCTTTTGCATCATCAACTAAGTTGTCTCCTTGTATGTTATGATCACCATCTGGCCATTTAAAAACATTCAGCACAGGCTCGCCAATGAGTTTACCTTGCAGTATTTCAATGGGAGATAAACCAGTAGACAAATGTGGAAGTTCATTAAGTATTACCTGGAATTCTGGTATTTTCTGTGAACGAGTTGTATGTCTGTCTCAACAGTATGTCCTCAATAACTTACTGATTTGTTTCATGATACGTTCACAAGGGTGATGTTTCGAGATAGCAATGTGTCTAACGTTTTCCCATGCTGAAAATTCTTTAGAGGTTTTACTCACAAACCGTAGGCCTTTGTCTGTCAACAATCTATGTGGTTTTCCTATAGCCTAGAAATATTTCCATAGACATCTAATCACTGTCTCTGTGTTGACATGCTTATAATTAGGGTAGAGTTTAACATAATTAGACCAAAACTCCATTTGTACAAATTTATTGGTTCCCCCCCCCCCCTCTAGTCGTTGGTAATTGGCCAAAGAAATCAACAGCTGTGAGGTCATGTAAGCCTTCAGAAATTATCACGTATAACCTATACATTATCGCTTGATTGTTGTCTTTCATCTTTTGGCAAGTTTCACACACACATAATAGAGACTACTTTTTTTACTTAAGTTCTTAAAGTAGTAAAATTTTATCATATGTTAAACACATTCTTGTACTCCAAAGTGCCCATACCACTGATGAATAGAAGTAATTAAATCAAGTTCTACAGATTTTGTATAAACAGTCTCCATTTGAGTGTAATTTTCTTTACTCTCCAAAACAAAACATGATTTATCATAATCCATTCCACAATACCGTTATCAATTGTCCCTTCTAGGTCTAAGGTTTTCCACTTATCCCCAGAATATTGATTGTCAGTCTAGTTTTTTAACTTCATTATTAGTATAATTTATTGATAAAAAATTAATGTTGAAAGTAACTCTAGCACTTTCCGTTATTATCAAATCATTTGTGCCCAATGGTAATTGTGATAACAACTCAGGAACTACATTTTGTGAACCCTTTATGTACAGGGTGTACATTAAGTCCGGGAACACTTTCCATTCTTTATTGCACAAGAACCAAACATTGTACAAATATCATACATATGTCATTTTGAAGAGAAATCCTGAAAGTTTCTTTCCATCTATACCACCACAGCGTAGTTTGGTAATTTGCCGATAGTCAGCACTAGTAGTAAACATGGCGAGTTCAGGTGTGGAGGGAAGCTGTTTCATAAAATCGCCTCCCCGATCACCATATCTCAATCCGTGTGACTTTTTTCTATGCGGACATATTAAAGATCTGGTGTATGCACCGTCTCTACCACGTGATATAGCAGAGCTCCGGGAGAGAATACGGCAAGCGACTGTCACAGACGATGATGCCATGCTGGGAAGGGTATTGCAAGAATTCAATTACTGTATTTACGTCTGCCGGGTCACTCACGGTTTGCATATCAAATGTGTGTAAAAAGAACTTTCAGAGTTTCTCTTTAAAATGCAATATGTATGACTTCTGTGTAATGTTTAGTTCTTGTGCAATAAATAATTGAAAGTGTTCCCAGACTTTATGTACACCCTGTACTTAATTTCAATTTAATACTCTTGCAAAAATGGTACCCAATGTATTAAAACTGCTCTGTAGTAGTGACTTTCCATAAGGAATGCTAGTGCTGGTGATCAGTATACACTATTATTTTAGATCCCCAAATTAGAGTTTGGAATCTTTTTATGCTCCACATTATAGCAAGTAATTCTTCCTCTGTTGCTGTGTAATTTGACTCATGTTTGTTTAGTGCTCGGCCTGCAACAGCTACTGTATTATGTTCTCCCATGCTAATATCCCAGTCTTGCTGAATCTACTTGCATGCTATTCCATACTCTGAAGTGTCAGTACCTAAAAGGTTTGTCCATCTGTGGGTGTTTTGAAATGGGAGCCCCTACTAGAGCTACTTCAGTGTCATTAAAGGTCTTACACTTTTTATCTACCTAAATCCAATTAGCTGTCTTCTTCCACAAGTTCAATAACTTAGTATTATTCACAGGTTGACTTCCTACAGAATCCTGATAGTTCCAGAAATGCTTTCAATTGCTTCATACTTTTAGGTTCTGGACATCCTTTTATGACTCTCATCCCGCCTGGATCTGCTTCTATTCCATTTATGCCTACCAAATGACCAAGAAACTTAAGTTCTTCTCTCCCAAAAATCTACTTTGATACTCTCATAGTGATTCCTTTAACGTAAAACCTTCCTAATGTTCCAAAACAATAAATTTCTTTAAAGTCTCATCAAGTTTGACTTGTCATTTGATCTCTTTCAAGTTTTATGTGGTTATTTCGAGTATGTGTGTCCACACTAGATGACTCCCCCGTCACTTTGTTCACTACTAATAATGGGTCATTGCATACACTATAAGCCCTTTCTATTATTTCTCCTCATAACATTTTATTATTCTCCTCTTGTGCAGCCTGTCGTACACTTAATGGTACTGGACAGGGTTTACAGATCAAAGATGATTCATCTTTGATCTTGAAACTACATATATAGTTGCCAAGTACTGCAGGTTTACCTGAGGAAACTTTACCATACTTCATCAATTAATGGTACAGATCAATTGCAATATAATCAGCACCTACACAATTCCTATAGTCAATTTTACACCAGAAGACCCCTGACAGTCACGGTGGGCTGGACGCTGCAGCTTTGTTCATCTACCTCTACCAATCACATACCACCATTTTGTAAACTGCTGTTTTCACTTGCAGCTGTTAGCGCTATGCAACTGAAGCTGGCACCAGCATTGCTAATTGTCATTGGTTATCTTGCATCAACTCGACTATAGCTAAATAAAACTAAATTTTTGTCTCCCAAGGAAATGAGTGTAATATGAATGATTATTTTCAGTGCCATTCACAAGTCACATCTATGGCTCCTTCCTGAAGCTTCAGACCCTACAACAAATTACATCCTGTCATTAAATATGCTGCTTCCAGACTCCTTCAGTCACCTGAATTGTACCTTTCCTTTTTTACATTCTTTAATGTAATGGTTTTCACAGCATATCTACACAATAAAATTTTCTCTGGGTTCTTGCTGCATAAATCTCAAGTGTATACATGGTGTTTTGGAAAGTACACATGGCCCTCCATCCTCTGACAAAGTCACTCATTCCGCCAGAAGGTAGACACACTGCAAATTAACGCAACCCAAAAAATAAGACCATTTTACTGCACTGACAGTATGATGAATCCACTTAAATACTTCAAGAGTTCAATACTATTTATTCCAGAACCTTTATGAAGTTCTGATTTTGTCTACAGGTTTTGAGCTATGGAAATTCCTATCATGATACTCACTTTTAGCCCCACCTCAGTTTGATCTTGTTAAAGTGGCTGATATGAAGATGAAATAAAGTTGCATTTATATGCGGGTAGTATATATATATATTAATCATCTTGTACAACACCCATAAGCTCCTTATAAATACAGATACAGAGTCTTTAAATAAATACAAAACAAAATAAACATAATATATTGATGACCGACATGCCACTAGGTTTCTTTTTCATCTTCACTTTCATCTTCATCCTCTAATTCTGGCATAGGAAATCGTAAGATAGCTGCTACACCAGTCAGCTGATCCAATTCTGAAAAAAAATAAAGCATTGAAAAATTTACTGCAAAATAATCATCACCTACACAATTCGTATAGCGTATAGTCGAGTTTACATAAGAAGACCCCTGACAGTTGTTGTGGGCTGGGAGCAGCAGCTTTGTGCATCTACCTCTACCAATCACATACCACCATTTTGTAAACTACTGTTTTCACGTGCGGCTGTTAGCACTATGCAGTTGAAGCTGGCATCAGCATTGCTAACTGCCATGGTTATCTTACATCAACCTGACTATAGCTAAATAAAACTAAATTTTTGTCGCCCATGGAAATAAGTGTAATATGAATGATTATTTTCAGTGTCGTTCACAAGTCACATCTATGGCTCCTCCCTGAAGCTTCAGTCCCTTCAACAAATACATCCTGTCATTAAGTATGCTGCTTCCAGACTCCTTCAGTCACCTGAACTGTATCTTTCCTTTTTTACGTTCTTTAATGTCTGTTGAGGTCATAGTTATCACTTCAATTTGTCACCCCCATCCTCTGTCATTTTTGTATGTGCTCATCTGTTCCAAAAGAAAAAAAGTTCTGGTAATTTATATATACAAGTGAACACATGGTCAGTCTGAATAGATGGGGAACAGTGTCCTCAAACACTAGGTAAGTATTCCAAATGATTCACATTACCCAATTAGATGAACAAGAGGCTGGAAATATATTTTACTTTCAGTTCTATATATTTATAAAATAATGAAACATATTTTTAAAAACAAGGCTAGGCTACAAATCTTCATCATTTTAATTCCTCTCCACGTTCGCTGCCAACATTTAATATGCTTTAATGTGTGTTGAAGTGTTTGAATTCATATAAGCTACTTATCACTATGCACAGTAATACATACAGATACACCCCATTATACGTGGATTTGTTATTTGCATTTTTACATATAAACAATTTTAGTTTTAAATCCACTGCTGTCATGCATTAACAGTACCCTGAAGCAGTAGAGGGTTAGCGCATCTAAACACGCTTCTCCTGTCATGTTTGCAAGATGTAAATCATCAGTTCAGGTCATTAGAGCTGTGAAGCTTCACTCAGCAGGACCTGTATTAAAAATGTTGGGTAAAAGGAATGGAAGTGTGCCCATCGAGGGAAAGAAGAGAGTATGAATTTTGTATTCATTAGAAAGAGAGAGAGAGAAGTTTTGGATTGCTATGAGAAAGGTAAGCGTATTGTTGACATTTAACATACTTTGGGACTTACTGAAGCCACAGCGAGAACTGTTCATGATAGTGCGAAATTAGTTCAAGAAGCTGCTCACTGTTCAACTGACTTAGGTGTGGCTAGAGTGACCAAATCTAACGTGGAATGGAAAAAATGCTAAGCCATTGGACCAAGCACCACAGCCAACAGTACAGGCCTCTCTCTTGAGCAGCTATTCAAGTTAAAGCCAAGAGCTTGTATGAAGGTTTAATTAAAGAAGAGGGCGATCCATCACGTTTCTCAGTGAGCTCAGGTTGCTCTGACCGCTTCTAGCATCGTTTTAGTTTTCATAAAATTAAAATGACAGGAGAGGTATCTGTGGCAGAAAAAATTGAAGGCGAGTAATTTAAAATGAGGTTTAAGAAAATGTGACAGAAAAAGGCTAGACTGTGAAGTAGGGTTTCAGCCTTGATGAAACGGGCTCGTTTTAGAAACAAATGCCTGGCGGCCCATTCATTTCTATTCAAGAAAAACCAGTAAGTGCCTTGATTAAGACTGCCAAGGGTCAATGTACCCTTCTTTTCAGAGGAAATGCTGCAGTGAACTGCAAATTAAAGCGCCTTATGTTCTGCCACTCTTGAAATTCTATGGAACTAAATGGTTGTGACAAGAGCAGACTGGGAGTTCAATGGACATTGAATAATAATTTTAGTGCATTATTGTGTGTTTCAATGTTAAATTTTTAAGTATATGATGACAAGGCAGTCAGTCAGTACTGTTGGGCCTTCCAAGGCCTGTTTGGATGGAGTTTAATTTAGTTTATAAATTTTGCATTGAAACGTGTTTAAGGAAGAGGATAATGGTTATTTTTGGTATAAATACTACAAGACCCTGCTATTTTAAACTTAAAAATACACATAAAATGCCTCTCCATTTAAGTGAATCTGATATACATAGCGATTCTATGGAATGTAACAATTGTATCTAATAAGATATACCAGTACTTCAAAACTTGGATACTTACGTTCACCAGATACATGCATACTCGAGAAGATCTTCACATCACCTCCAGATTCTCTTACTCCATCAACCAGAGCTACATATTCTTTCCTTTGTTTAACATCTTGTATTCTGAAATTAAAAACACCATGTTCCTACATGAAAAAGCCTCATAGTTGTTAGTTTTTGAAATAAGATTGCAATATATTGTTCAAATGTCTATCAGAAGGTCTGTAGACGGTGTTTATAAGGGAAACAAACCTAAGGACAATGTTATAGTAAGGGAAGGGAAATAGGTGAAGATGAGGCCATCTTTCCTAATATGTCACACAATGAACAGAGTATAAAGTGAAAGTGACAAACAAGAATTACAGTATGCATTAAACCAAACCTACTGCATGTTTTTGCAGTATAATTATATCAATTTTCAAGCCAATTCTTATCTATTGGATGATGCAGTTGTCAATAATTGCTCCATTTCCTAATCATCTCCGTTCAACATTTATCTCAGTTCAATAAAACTTTGTATGTTGTCAATATTGGTGGTGGTAAAATATTATGCATTTTCTTAGCTCAAAATAATTATTAAAAAGGCGGTCTAAGTAACCAATTGGACTGTTCGATTATCAGTTTAGTGAAAACAATTATACTACTGTCCACACTTTTACAAAGCCAACATAACACTCCTCAGCTGGAAGAAGGAAGTATGATCGTATGCTCCTTCTGGTGGACTTGCCTAAAGGAACAGCATGAAAACAAATTAGTTGGCTCGCATCATGTTTTCACTGGCAAGCAGCCCAGTTACTGTGGTTTTAAGACCACTGTAACCTAATTAATGTATTGTCTAATATGAAACGGACACTTTTCAAACACTACATGAATTGGAAAATCAAAAGATATATTTAAAGAGCTGTTATGCAATACAGAATACAGTTCAGTCACACTAACAGACACACTTTGATGAATATAATTTAATATCACATTACAACAAGTATAAAACAAGGCAATGAGGTAAGATTAGATACACAAAAATGTACCAGGCCACAGACCTTGGTGAGATGGTGCAACACTAAGATACTGGACTCCCATTCACTAAGGCAATGGTTCAAATAGCCAACTTGTGCTTTTGATAACTGAACTATCCTACCATCACAAACACCTTGTAATATTGTCATAAATGCATTACCAGTTTTTGCTGTCACATTATCTTACATAAAATAACTGTAGGTCTTGTTGTTAGTTTTAGTTAGATTGCAATATATTGTTCAAATGTCTATCAGAAGGTCTGTAGATGGTGTTTATAAGGGAAACAAACCTGATGACAATGTTATAGCAAGGGAAGGGAAATAGGTGAAGATGAGATGGGAGGTATACAATACTGCAAGAATAATTTAACAGTGTGCTGAAAGACCTAAGTGGAAACAAAACCCTTGCAGTGGACAACATTGTCTAAGATTTACTGAAATCCTCAGGAGAGCCAACCAAAATAAAATTATCTACCTAATGTTCAAGATGTATGAGACAGGCAAAATACAACCAGACTCCAGGAAAAATGTAATACAGTAATTGCATTTCCGAAGAAGAAAGATGCTAACAGGTGTGATTACAACCAAACCACCAGTTTAACAAGTAATGGTTGGAAAATATTAACACAAATTATTTACAGAAGAATGTTATCCTTGTAGAATCCAAACTCATGGCAGACAGGTTGGGTTCCAGAGAAGAGTAGGAACATGTAGGGCAATTCTTCGCTCAGCGATGTACATTAGAAGACACACTGAAGAAAGGCAAACCTGTATTTGTATCATTTGTAGCTCTTTTTTCCCTTTGACAATGCTAGTTAGAATACACTCATTGCAATTCTAAAGTTACCTGGGAGAAATTATAGGTAGCAAAAGATTATTAACAACTTGCACAGAAAACAGAAAGAAAGCTGGACCAGTGTGAGTAGGGTTAGCATTCAGATGTCCGTACAAACTTAATTATGTGTGCAGTAGTTCATCCATCCTGGGAATTGAGAATCTCATCTATTTTTGCCTGTGATTAATATCGACAATGGCAAGATTTTGGTTCCAGGAATTCCACGACATTAAAGAACCTTTCTTATTTGAAGTTTAAATTTGTTGTGTAATTTGCTATTGTAGTTTTTCATTTATTAGTTTTGGAGTTATATTAACACATTAATTAATAAAAGCTAATTAGTAATTGTGATGCACTGACATTGTTGTTCAATATAGCACTGGACGAAGTGATCAGGCAGTGGAGAGAAATAAACGAGGAAATGGGAATACCAAAGACCCATGTGGGGGGACAAAAATGACAACAGGGCTCAAGTGGACTGCCTAGCCTTTGCAGATGACATAGCAATAGTAAGTGAGACAGAAGAAGATGCAAAGACACAACTTGACAACTTAAGTAAGGTAGCCAGAAAGGTGGGACTGAGGATCGCCTATAACAAGACAAAGACATTAAACACCACTGCAGACTGGGAAACACCGGAAGGCACTGTGCAAATGGTGGACAAATTTAAATACCTGGGAGGATTTATAACAGGACGGAACAGGAGCAAGGAGGGAATAACAGAGAGGATAAAGATGAGGTCAGCCTTCTACATGACGAGAGAGGTATACAATAAAAAGAATATATCCACAGAGGCAAAGATAAGTCACTACAAGGCAACAGTGAAGAATGCAGTATTATATGCTGCTGAGACGATGACACTAGGAAGAAATGGGGCAGAGCAACTAGAGAAAGAAGAGAGGAAAATGCTGAGAAAAATGCTAGGTCCCGAGAGAGGTGGATGCGAAGACCTAGGGAAGAATTGTACCGGAACATGAGAACAATATCCGGGGAAATCAGACTCAAAAGGGCAAGGTTTGCTGGGCATGTAGTTAGGATGAGTATGGACAGAATGACGAAGAGAGTGTGGGAAACAACAGGGAGGACAAGGGGAAAGACAGGAACCAAGTGGATTGTTGAACTTCGGAAGGACTGGTTGGAATTGGGGATCAAGGTCTAAGGAAAGGAAAATTGGAGGAACAAATATACACCGACAAATATGCCGGAGGTCAATGACAGAGAAGAATACAGGAAAAGATTAGAATGTCAGCAGTGGAGCCGCCAGGAGAAACGGAAACTGAAGATCTTGGAAGAAGAGCGGGAGAGGAGAAGAGAAAGAATGAAGAGGTTCTGGGAGAAGAAGAGGAAAATGCAGTCCACGAAGGGGCTACCTGTGGTCCTACAGAGGCCGTAACGCAAGAAGAAGGAGATGCACTGACTTTGTCTACTCTCGTCCTCGTTGTGATTACTGGTAAAATGTGACTGAAGTCCCTGGAGAATTAAATGGTGCAGTTGGCTATAGGGCTATTGTTGTCACACAAATGTCGAATTGTTCTGTGGAATGCTTTGACAGATATTCTACAGAATACTGGAACCATACCTCAAACAATGGAAGTGCAATCCCGCATCAATTATTAGTGTTAGTTTGCTTTTGAACCTTGACAATCCTATACATGTCATAGGCATAGACTGTCAAGGAATATTTGTTAGTAGAATGGGCAGTTTGTAAATGACTTGCAATGCTAGCACCTTGTGGTGCAGTAGTTGGGTGGCCTTATGCCTGTCTCCACTAGATGGTAAAGATGTCATTTTCATAGCAACAAGGGATTTCACTTCATCCTCAGTCAATCAGCCCGAAATATTTGTACATGATACACACAAAACTTCCTCATGAATCACTTTAGCTCTTTCTAGAGCAAAATCCCTAGAACAGTTCCTGAAAACTAGATCAAAATCCCCGGAATAGTTCCTGAGACTTCTGGTGGATTACGAGTGCAATGTAAGTTTGTAATGGCAAAAAATTATTTTTTATGTGATATAATTACAAAATAACAATTTTTGGATATTTTTCCTTCACTTGTAGTGTGAAACCTTGCTTCCTGCTAAATTTCATGATTCTTCGTCAATGGGAAGTACACTATAGGCTATGATGAGTGAGTCTGTGAGTATCAAAAAATAACCATACATTTTGATTGTATCGGCCATATCTTTTGATTGTATTGACTCAAAAGCTTAATTTTTTACACTGCCAAGGGGCCTTAGTATATGATATAACCTTCAACTTGATACCTCTATCCATTCCTGAGAAAAAGGGGTCTTAACAGGTGGACAGACAGGCATCCAGACAACAAAATTATCCTATAAGGACCCCACTTTGCTGACTGAGGTACAGAACCATAAAAAGAGCAATTCTGGATAAACATCTCAAACCTGCACGTGCTGCAATAGCCAGTTGCAGTACTGACACAAGCAACAATATCTGAACTGACCAGTTAATTAGTTAAGTTACAGCCTCAGTCAGTGCACTGCTTTGTGATTAGATGCTACTGACACACCAGTTGGAAGTCCTAGATTCTGCTATAATTTTCACAGACTTCTTTACAAGGCCACTCCTAACTCATCTAATTTATTTTTTGATTCAAACCAATATGCCATCTGTCACACTGGACAACAGGTGAGTGTGCGTACAGTGTCTGCAGCCTGCCTACAGACGTATTAGCTCGCAAACAATGCCAGGAATGGCAACTATTAAATGTATTTATTCTACAGAAGTGTGCAGTAGGAACATTAACGTAAAACTGAATACCAAACATCTTGCAGAACCCTCTTCAGGGATCTTGGAAGTCTTAAACTCATATACCAAAACACTTAATCCCTAATGATGTTTGCAGTTAATAATAAGAGAAAATTTAAGATGAACTATAAAATTCACAACCACAATGGAACACTGCTTTCAATTAAATAGCAAATCATCATCATTTGAGTGTAATCACACAAAATAGTTAGGAGTATGTGTAGCAGCAGCCTTTCGGCGTGCCAGGTTCGTGCAGCTAACAGCAATACAGGACACAGGAATGGCATCACATCATCTCTTCAGATGAGTTAACAGTTCTATACAGCATCACAATGGACAATCTGTGTGTTGAGACTCCAAGGAGAATAAATGTTGCCAGATTTAATTCATCATCATCATACGAGATCATTATAAAGTGTCACGGTATAGGGTGCCATTGGTACATGACACAGGTAACACTGTCCGCCTGCTTAGCTGACTGGTAATGTGTCTGCCTACCCTGCAGCAGGCCTGGGTACAATTATCAGCCACATTGGAGATTTTCTCCGCTCGTGGGCTAGGTGCTGTGCTCTTCTCATCATCATTTCATCACCGACAAGCAAGTCGCCCAATGTGGCGTCACCTGAAATGACTTGTACCTCGGCAGCCAAACTTCCCCGGATAGGGCCTCCTGGCCATCAATGCCATATGATTTTTTCACAGGTAACACATTTCTGATGTTAAGGTTGGCAGCTGTGCCCTAACTTCGAGTTCTCTGTGATGTTATCTTTCAACAATATAATGCAACACTGCATGTTGCCATGGCGTCCTGATGAACCTCAGCACGGAGGGTGCTCAACTGCTGCCCTTGCTAGCATGTTCTTCAGACCTCTAACCAACTGAAAACACCTAGTCACAGGTTGCTGAAAGATTGGCATGCCATCACTCGCCAGTCACTTCGATGGATGAACTGCCAGAGTTGAAGCTGTACACACTGACATATCCATATCAGTTCATCCCAGCTCAGTTCAGTTCAGTTCAATGATCAATTGAGTGACAGTATAGGTTTTGTCAGAGGTAGCTGTTCTGGATACTAAATTTCGCACTCTGCGTCCCCCAAATAACCTGCGAATTTAGTAATGTATTCTTCCCATTATACAGTACATGCAAAATAAGTAAAATCATTACTTTCTATCCTTCCTGGTTTTGCGAGTTTAATAGCCAGTAGTGCAGAATGAAGGAAGAGCAGTGTTGAAAGTCCCATCAATGAGGAGACCATTAGAGACAAAGTGAAAGAGGAAGAGCAGAAGCTTTGTTTCAAAGTATCTGCTTTATAAATCAAACTCACACTCTCTCTCTCTCTCTCTCTCTCTCTCTCTCTCTCTCTCTCTCTACATCTGCGAAGGCTCTCCTACGTAATATGTTGTGGAACTCAGCAATGATGTCATATAAATCTTTTCAGAATAGCTTATTTTTATGCAATGAATGCCAACCGATGAATGAGTAAATTCTGTTTGCATTAATTCATTACTTACTATACACAATTAAGTCATCAATGATACTACATTTAGTAACAATCATGTGTCTCCCTCTCAATATAAGTAAATTTAGTTTTTCTTCCACCGACGTGTGTACAAGACAATGGTTCATAACTTTTTACACTAACTTGATACAGTACCCAGGCAAAAATGTGTGTTCACCAGTCCCAATGATGTGACGTCTCTATCCCCCATCCACAAAATCTATACCATGGTGGGTCCCATAGCTTACATTCCACCAGATCCCCACTGGCAACTGACACACGTGCTCCAGTGTCCAACAGTATTCACCAATTCTTCTTCCCCACTATCCCCTGACCGCACAATCCCTCCTCTGCATACAACTTCACAGCATCTTATTTTACTGAGACTGTGCTGATCTCTGCATCTACTTCCACTGCCCATGATTGGCAACACAGCTTCCATACATTCCCCATCTCTCCACATCTATAACACCTTATATTCACTGAAAACACTGTCCGTCTAGCTTGCAATCCAGTTGACATGTCAATTTCCTAGGATTCTACTGTCAATCTGTCAGCTGTGCACAAATCAACTGGAACCACTGACTTAACACTCCTTGAAATTTCCGAAGGCAAACCTCACATCAAGTCCCCTCTGCTCAGCCTCCCGTAAAATTACTTCATTCACCATAGCATTTTGCCCCAATTTGTATGTCCAACCACTGATCTTCCTCATTCCATCCACTAATTCTTCTATTGATTCTGTATGCCTCTTTCTTACTATGCACAACTGTTCCCTAAAATGTCTGGCACTATTTCATTCTGTTGACCTTTGAAACAACCCCTTTTTTTAAATTCTCCAACCATCCTAGCTCCCTTGAGAGCCTCTGTATAACCCGCATAAGTTTTTTTCTTCTTCAATTAATTTTGCTGCTGTCAAAAATTCTATATCAGACCAACCTTCTATCTCTGCCAAATTCCTAACATCCTCTATAAATGCTTGCACATCCTCAGCTGATTTACCAGAGAAAGGAGCAACTAAGCTTGCGACTGACAAATCTACATTTTCCTGTGGCAACTGGGCTTCTACTAAACCATGTAACTTTCTTTTAGCTGCTGTTAACTGTGCTAACCTTTCCGACAATAAATGAACTGACTCCTTGCTTTCCAGAATCTGCTGAAGCCTTACCCTTCTCGACACACATTTTAAAAGACTAACAACTACAAGAGACACAAAATAAAATACATTCACTTAATTCTTGCTTCTAATCATTAGCAGTTTTCATTTTCAGCACTGTCTAACAATATGCCTGTAACAATTACACATGAAACACATTACTGATATCAGTTCTGCACATGGTGCTGAATGACCTTCCAAGTTACACTGAATACAAGTACTAGACAATCGTGATCTCCATTAACCCATAAGTGCACCAATGAAGGTGCCTGATGGATATGGGATGAAGGAGGACACCATGCAGTACCAGTCACACAGCCAGAAGTTCCCAAATTGCTTTATTAAGGCTCCCTGCCAGAGTTTGATACAGGAAGCAGCTGCTTGAGGCATCTAGTGCCCCCTGTGGCTTCTCATCCAGCAATGCTGACAAGAGCATAGCACTGGCCGAGCAGCGGCTCATGACTCAGTCACCTCTGTCAGTGATGACTTTGTTCTCATTTGCCTCGGCTAACAATGGCCACAAGTGTGGTGGTGTGATTCGTACACACAGTGCTGTCCAGCAAACAGTGAGTGGGACATGTAATGGCAGTGACCCACTGTCCCGCATTAATGGCCAGTAAACTGCTTCCCTTGGCCCATCCTGCCCCGATGTGGTGGTGGCTCCAACCCCTGTGGTTTCAGAGCAGACTGCCCTGTTGCAGTGCCAAACTGTGGTCCACAAACAGTATTCCAGATGGCACCCAAGTAAAGCTGTGATATGAGACAAGTGACTTAAGCATAAAGTGGCTAGTTATTTATATGCTTTTGAGCTGCACTTGCTTGGACTTTGCTGTGTCTTGTGGCACATATGCTAAATACTACAGCAGCTATCAGTAGATAGTGCTGTGTCAACTATTTCCACACTCTCCCCAAGTTGGATCGCCTCGCAATGTCGTAACAGGCACATGGTATTTTGTATGGCAAAACATCTGCATTCACCTGCTCCTGGCGTTGCTGCACTATAGTTCCTACTCTGTGCATGCCTGACCAAATATTGTCATTGTGCTAAATAACATAATGAGCAGGATTCTGTATCACTGCACCATCAGTTAGCAACTTCCCTTGAATGCACAATACCAGCATTTTGTAAAGAGTTTCTGTGTGGGACGAGCTAGGACTACAATTTAGTTAACTTTTCATTAAACTTAGTAGTGAAGGGGAAGCTGTCAACCAAATCAACTGTTATATTACTAAGAGACTTTAAAACATAGACAGTAAGAACTGCTCAGTTGGCTTATTCTTCTTCTACAACATTTTCTCTCACCTTCCCGCTTTTTCTATGTAGACAATGTAGCTGAAGTACAGTAACTGAATCAAAACAAACTGGAAACTCACCTAAAAAGTTTGTCCGATATTAGCAATGTCTCAACTGCCTGTGCTTCATTTGCTTTTTCAACATGTTTTTTGCCATAGAATGCTTTTGCAGGTTCTGTCTGCAACATTGTGTAGAAAGATTCCAGAACTTTGACTTCACCACTTGCCTTAGTATCGGCCATCTTAGCGGCAACAGCAGGGTCAGTGAGAACCTCTAAAATATACAGGGATAAAAATACAAGCACAATTAGTACCAAATCATACATGTGGTCTATGTAAAATGAGCACTGAAAGTTGTAGTATGTCATGCACCAGTATAGTACTTGATAGAACATGAGGATAAACTTACTAGCTTTTCTCATCTAGGAAGATAACAAATATGTAGTAGGTATGTGATATTAATTACCTCTCACAACTGTAGGACATTCTACTGGATATAAATCGATTAATTAGTTATTCACAGAAGAGAAATAAATGTTTAATATAACATATCCAAATTGGGAGACCCAAAGACAACATAAGTTTAAATTGTCTAGGATTTGCTGATAACCTTGCTTTCTTATCCAACA
The DNA here is from genome assembly GCF_023898315.1 of Schistocerca nitens. Taxonomy (NCBI): domain Eukaryota; kingdom Metazoa; phylum Arthropoda; class Insecta; order Orthoptera; family Acrididae; genus Schistocerca; species Schistocerca nitens. Next base: position 456,658,857 of record NC_064614.1, on the reverse strand, counting down.
GTATTCAGGAAACCAAACAAGTTATCTCACTACAGTAAATACCACAGAAAATTGGTCTTGGAATATCCTTCAAAAAAACAGTCATCATGTTAACTGACCCACCACTCATAAACCAAATTGCTATAGGAAACCAAGAAATGAAAATTATACATAAATTTAAATATCTGGAAGAAATCATAACATATAACCTCAATGAAAAGCCAACATAGCATAACAGAATAAACAAACTGACTAGAGCACAATGTATCACCAAGAACACCTACAACAGGCTCTTTAGCCTGTGAAAAGCAACAAAATTAAAACACTACACAACAGTCACTCAACCAAAAATAACATGCGCAAGTGAAACCGTCTTCAATACAACCAACACTGCACAAATAGAGAAAATACAAAAATTGAGAGAAGAATCATCAGAACATGCATCAACAAATTGTACCAGAAAGGAGGACAGTGGAGGGTAGCTGCAAATGAAACAGTCTCCAAGGAAATAGAACCGGCAATGAGCACAACCAGGAAGAAACGCATTTCATTTTTCGGACATCTAATCAGAACACCAGAGAACAGGATCAGGAGAATAGAAAAATTGTGGTATAGTAAGTGCAACATTAAGTGGATTACAGAAATCAAGGAAGATATGGGTGAGCTACAGGTTACATTGGAAGACCTAAGAAACAAAACTGACAAAATCTGGAAACTCACAGACAAACAAACCAGACTGCAAATGAGAATTAACAAACAGACAATAGGAAGGGTGATTTCCGATGAAGAAAAAAAGGATGAGATCCAAGAGAATGAAGACGTACTGGGCTGACAGGAAACTGAAAAATTCCTTGTATTAAGTTGGCTACAGTGGGCCAATGAAGGTCATAAAACGTAAATAAATAATAACATATCTGTTGAAACTTCACCACTGAGGAACTACCAAATTTACAAAGTACATTTGACTTCCAAACATAATTGACACTGGTCAAAATGTCCTAGTGATTAGCCATGGCAGAGAGCTGCTACTATCAAAGTGCCTATCACCAATCATTTTTCAAATTAAGCACTCTTTAAATTGACCAATAAATAGTAAATATTGGCAGTCATATCATGTGCTACAATGCATACAGGTCTTGCATTAATAATGGGACAACCCCCTCTCTGGAGTTTTGCAGGAAGTATTGTGTGCTGTTATAAGGACGGAAGGAAAGCTAATGTATAAAATTCTGTCGAGATTATTAGAAATTGAGCACATGTTTGGGTTACACAAAGATAGGATACGGATTAGACACTGGACTTTTTGAAGAAACCAATTTGACATTTGTCTGAAATTATTTAATGAAATCATAAATCCAGAAGACCAGATGAGGCTTAAAACACTGCTCCTAGTGCATGCAAGGCAAATGCTTTAACTCTCACATTCACTGCATTAATTCTATTCACTGTCAATAATGGTGATGAGTAATGCAACAATTCTTAATGTGAAAGTCAGACCTGAATCAAAAGTCAAACAATGAAAAATCCAGGATTAAATCATGACAATATTATGAAAAGGATAGATTGCTTCTTGCCATATAGCAGAAATGAGGAGTCACAGATAGGGGTAACACACAGACTGCTACCAAGTATGCTCCGAATTACACTACATACACACACACACACACACACACACACACACACACATTCACATTCATGCAAACACAACTCACACACACATGACCACTTTCTCTGGCTACCGAGGCTAGACCAGACTGACCTTGGCAACCAGAGACACTGATCGTGTGTGTGTGTGTGGTCTTGTCTAATTTGGAGAATGCCTTTTGGCCAAAAGCTTACTTTATAAAAGTCTTTTCGTTGTGCCTGCCTGCAATTCAACAGCTCCATTATATGGTGAGTAACAACATAGCCTTTTCATTACATTGTTAATTAAATAAAATTAAATTATGACAGCAATTCCATTGTCAGCCTACAATTGTAAACTTTCATATAAATATCTTAAAAACTGATATTTGATTATACTTCAGAAACTGAACCAAAGTCTCAATAGGTAATAGCACAAGAACCCAAAAACTGCAACTTTTTAAGTTTCATTTATGAAAAAATAGATAGAATTTGTCCAAACCTGTTGTCTGCAAAACAAGACAACCTTACTGTCTCATTCACTAAAAATTTACATTTACCCTCTGTTTTTTACACTCTTTTTCCAAATAAAGCAAGCCATGTTTCCAACATTTTCACATTTCTTTTGCTTTCTATGTGCATTTTGATTTAGCCCCCTGTGCTGGTAAGTACAGTATTCATTTTGCGCATCTACTGACAAACTGACTTAGATCACCTGGTGGACTGGAATTAGCTTGAAGTCAATGACTGTTAATACCATTCATATAACAGGCATCTAGTATCAAAACTGACCATGTCAATGAAGGCATATTTTTCAATATGGATGAAAAATCTCTACAGACACAACGATGGGCACATACATTTTTCTTTCATAGTTTCATCCTTAATGGTTTAATATTTAAGTTCTACTGTTTATTGAAATCTCATAATGAACCCTTTTTTTAGTTAATTTAAGTTTAGACTTTGCTATTTTTTTTAATTTTATATAATTTTACTCTTTTTAAGTTCCAAAGTCTTGAGGAAAAAAGCATTTAAATGAAAATAACATGACAATGTAATTACTTTTCTTTAAAAAAATCTCAAAATAAATTGGTCAATAAATTACCAAGAACATCTAAAACTGAGGCGAATACAAAATAGGATTTCTCTCACTAAAAGTCTGTAGTTAACTTATATATTGAACACAATAAAAAGAAAAGATCTGCAAATAATCAAGCATGTTAATAGAATTATTATTATTATTATTATTATTATTATTATTATTATGACAGACACTGTTCACACATATTAAGTAATACTGTTGGTGTAGGTCTAAATTCGCTCCCATTTAGATTACAATATCAGGGAGCTCGTGTGAATCACTGACGCAAACTTTGGAGACTGTGTTCGAACTCTCATTACCAGTGCAAGCTGGTTCATGAGCTAATATTATTGTTTTATATAACTGCAATGACTAAAGATCTTCCCATGTTGGGATAATGTGTTTATGCAGGAGATTTTTTATGTCTTTTGTTTCAAAGACAGGTAGAGTAATGTCTCTGATCACTGTGTGAGTTGTCATTTGAGCCAGCAATTTTCCTCTTTTACACAGACTTTGGTACTTCCAATATCATAATTGTAAAATAGCTCCTCTTTTAGACACACACACTTTTGTGCCTTCTCTCTTTTCTTCATAATAATTCTTTTGGTCTTAGCTATGGAAAATGCCACTGACAAGGGAACCTCCCCATCACACTCCCCTCAGATTTAGTTATAAGTTGGCACAGTGGATAGGCCTTGAGAAACTGAGCACAGATCAATCGAAAAAACAGGAAGAAGTTGTGTGGAACTATGAAAAAAATAAGCAAAATATACAAACTGAGTAGTCCATGCGCAAGATAGGCAACATCAAGGATAGTGTGAGCTCAGGAGCGCCGTGGTCCCGTGGTTAGCGTGAGCAGCTGCGCAACGAGAGGTCCTTGGTTCAAGTCTTCCCTCGAGTGAAAAGTTTACTTCCTTTATTTTTGCAAAGTTATGATCTGTCCGTTAGTTCATTGATGTCTCTGTTCACTGTAATAAGTTTAGTGTCTGTGTTTTGTGACCGCACCACAAAACCGTGCGATTAATAGAAGAAAGGACGTGCCTCTCCAATGGGAACCGAAAACATTTGATCGCAAGGTCATAGGTCAACCGATTCCTCCACAGGAAAACACGTCTGATATATTCTATATGACACTGGTGACAACATGTGTGTCATAACAGGAATATGTTGTCGACCCACCTAATTTGTACACTTGGCAAATGGGTAAAAAGATTCTTCTACCTTGCCTGATTTAGGTTTTCTTGTGGATGTGATAATCACTCCCAAAAAAGTGATGAAACAAAAAAGTGATGAAACATAAGAGTTTGTGACATAAACTGCAACAAATGAATGAAACAGTTTCACAGTCGCACAGTTCTCCCTGTGCTCTGTCAAAACATATGTTTTTAACATTTTCAAATTTTTCCTTGTGTAGACCGTCAATTCCTGCATATGTCCAAGCAAATCTGAACATGTCTTGGAATTTTGGAGGAAGAAGTTGATTATGTGTGAGTGCCTGAACTTTGATAATTGTCTGAAAATAAAAAATTAAACTTTTCACTCAAGGGAAGACTTGAACCAAGGACCTCTCGCTCCGCAGCTCCTCATGCTAACCACGGGACCACGGCGCTCCTCAGCTCACACTATCCTTGATGTTGCCTATCTTGCACATGGACTGCTCAGTTTGTGTATTTTGCTTATTTTTTCATAGTTCCACACAACTTCTTCCTGTTTTCTCGGTTGATCTGTGTTCAGTTTTTCAAGGTCTATCCACTGTGCCAACTTATAACTAAATCTGAGGGGGGTGCGATGGGGAGGTTCCCTTGTGAGAAGGAAGCTTCATTACATCAGCACTTTATAAATCTGGAGGTTTCATCTATTGATGCACTCTGAACAATACACATGTTGCAATACACAATAATGACAAAATACAATCACCAAGGAAATAGGATTGCTTTCATGTCAATCACAGCTACACAGATATTCTGCAAGCCACTGCACAGTGCATGGTGTAGGGTACCCTGCACCACTACTAATTATTTTCTTTCCTGTTCCACTTTGCAAATAGAGCAAGACTTTGTAAGAGCACTAATTTCTCATATCTTATCTTCGTGGTCCTTATGTGCAGTGTATGCTGGAGACAGCAGAAAGTTCTGCAGTTAAGTTCCAAATGCCAGTTCACTGAATTTTTTCAACAGTGTTTCTCGAGAAGAACATTACCTCCAGGGATTCCCATTTGAGTTCCTACAGCATTTCTGTAATGCCTGCATGTTGTTCGAAACTATCTGGTACGGATCCCCAACAGTAGAGCAGTACTCAAGTAGATGTAGCACTAGCATCCTACATGCGACCTCCTTTAAAGGTGAAACACACTTTCCTAAAATTCTCCCAGTAAACCGAAGTCAACCATTCACCTTCCCTACTGCAATCCTCACATGCACGTTTCATTTCATACTGCTTTGCAACTTTATGCTCATATAGTTAAATGACGTGACTGTGTTGAGCAGGACATTTCTAATACTGCATCCAAACCTAACAGGTTTTTTTCTGTTCATTCACATTAACTTATATTTTTCTACATTTAGCTGCGTTTCATAACACATGGTACGAAGCCTACAAATGTGGGAATTAGTGCAAAAGATTGGCAGAATATAACAAATTGCCTACTGATATGGTCACATTATTGTGTAATGTGACAACACAAAATTCCATACAAAAAAATGCAGTGACATAAAGACCGTTGCTCATTCCTGTACATGACCAGTTATGAATTCACTGGTGCAAAACTTGGCCCATTCTGTTGCACAATCAAGAATTCAATGCTCTGTGACACAAAGATGTGGCTGATTTTGACGCAGATTCTAGTTTTACCTGATAGTGATATACTTTAAATTGAAAACTTGAACTCATTTTTGAAAATTTTGAGATTTGGCCAGTTTTGATACTAGACGCCTCATATCCTGAATTAGGAAAAATCAACATTTTTCTAACTCCAAGTCATTTCAAAGTGAATAGAATCATCTTGGCAAAATTTCTTAAACCCAAGATCTACTACGTCAGCCCCTCCTGTACTCTCATAAGATTTCACTCACATTCTGGTGTAACACTTGTTACAGATAATAACAAAATACAGCAGTAATCAAGCGATGTGCAAGTTTGTGAACTAAAAATTAAATACTAACAAGGCAGAGAACTGATGGTAAAAGTGAACTCACTTTACACTGATTTCACAAATAGACTATTTATTTTCCCGAATCTCCATGTTAAGGAGGATCACATTGTGCACAGGGAAGGTGACACAATAACAGAATATGTGTAAGTATGTAATACACAAACATCTGAATGAGTTATTGCTTTTTTTGAGAAACCAAGTCAGCATTCAACTTAAGTGATATATTAGACCATTGTAGACAGGTAAAAATGGTTATAATAGAACTGAATCTGGCTCTTCTAAAAAATGAGTCATCTGTTATCACTGCAAAACATACTACGCAAGAGAGCTAAGCCAACAAGGCATTGCATCTTTCACTTGATCTATTATCCCTATTTCAACATTAATAACTACCTGATTTCATTCTAGATCTTGCCACATTGACTCAATTTTTTGCCCATTCTAATTATTGAAGAATCTTGTGGGTGGATGGCTGACATTAATTTTGCTTTCACACATCTTATTTTTCAGTCAATGGTAGGGACAACAGTGCTGAATTATTTATTTGTACGAAGAATACTGGATGATAAAAAAAGGCAAAACAACATATTCTTGATGAATGAGATCAGACAAGAGAGAAAATTCCATTGAAAGTCACTCCTATTTTCATTATAATCTGAAAACACCAAGTGCGATGGAAGTGAATTTCATCTAAACATTACAGTTTTCAAGTAACTCACTTACCTGAAGCCCAAATCTCTTCCTACTGGTTCCTGTCAATGTGATCATCAAATATTTCTTAAATACACAGGTGATTCTACTCACCTCTCAAGGAATGCTTGAAGCCACTTGATGAATGAACAAGCATAAACTTGCTTTTATTTTCTAACAACATTTTGTTATCAGTTTTTACTGCTTGTTGGAACATATATTCATTGAACTGGTCTCTGACAAATCCTGGACTTGCTATCAAAACACATTTTACAATATCGAAGTTGACGTGACGAAGAATTCCCTGCATTACACTTTCAAAAAATCTTGCCATACCCTGGAAATATTTAAGAAAGTTTTACACATTCCATGTTTACCAAGTTACCATTAAAAAATAATCTACATAAATATTATAAAACCAATCAAAAATTTTCAGAATCTGTGTCACAGTACTATGTAAAAAGGAGAAATTAAACACTAAATTGCATCTATTGTATGTAATAGTAATGGAAATTCCAGGGTGAAGCAATACATAAAATACGGGAAAGGCAACCACTCACCTATAGCAAATCGATGCATGGATCACACACACACACACACACACACACACACACACACACACACAAACAGAAAACAGTACTCACAGTAGCTTTACAGTACTAGCTCTTAGTCTAACAAAAGTACATACATTCAACAAACAACCAAACACACACCCCAATGTACATTCCCAAGGTCACAACATGTCTGAATGCTCATTGGCTATCGGAGAATGCATGACACGCGCGCAGAACAATCCTAATCTCAACCACCATTGTTTGTGACTCCAATTATAGTAAAGCACTGTGGAGTTGAAACTGGGGTTGGGGATAGCTTTGGCATAACTGCAGTCATGACTAAGCCAACCTCAACTTCTTTTCAGAACAGCTGATTATCATGCATGAATAATGGCACTAACTGCTTCTTCCTAACTAGTTATTTATACCTTCATTCCTAACCACTTACATATACATACCTCAAGCCTACATATATTCTATTTTTCCAGTGCTTCCTTATGAACAGCCTCACAGCTTATTCACTATACTTACTTTCTCATGTTGCTGTACATTCCCTTTTCTTTTCCGTGGTATGCTTTGATCAATTTTTGCCCGTACCAAAGTCATTGTGGATGTAATAAGGCAAATATGAGCCAGCCCCTCTTGCATAACTACCGCTGCCACATCAGCGTTCTGTAAGTAAAGTAAAAATCACTTTGGCACATTGTATCTTTATTGCAGTCAGTAAAAACAGTGAACTATAGTAACCACATACAATGCTTACATACCTGTGTAGGATCACAAGCAATATTAACTCTCTCCAGTGATACAGAATCCCATTCTGGCTTTGAAAGTGTGAATTTTCTGTTCACTTCAAGATCCAGGGTATGGTAGGCTCCCATCTGTGATTAAAAGACAAAAAGGAAATCCATGAGAAACCAATAAGTTCTACCAATATGTAAATCTCTCATCATGTTATACAAGAGAAAATGTCATCAACAGATACAGAGGAAACTTTATAGCCTAAAGAACTGGCAGTACCACCAATGAACATGTGCTGAATCAGATGCAGAGAATTGGTGACTGGTGTATAGACTGCCAGTGGCACATAACGCAAAAGAATGTAACAAATCGTGCAAGAGCAGCAAAGAGGTCTATTATTTTCAATTAAACTGTTGGTGACATATACTGTAAACAGCAACAACCTAGGATACGAGGCCTGTCTAAAAAGTATCCAACCTTTGGCCAGAAGAAATATTTTGAATACCTACGGGGTTGGGACCCTAATCCCCTTCCAAGTAGGTAGGCCCTTGCACTTGCACACACTTAGCCCACCGATCCTTCCACTGCTGGAAACATCTCTGGAAGTCTTCTCTTGGAATAGTGTTCAACTTTGTCGTCGTGTTCTGCATTATCTCTTCTCTACGCTCAAAACGGGATCCTTCAGTGGCATCTTCAATTTTGGAAACAACCAGAAGACGCAAGGAGCCATGTCAAGAGTAGGGAGGTTGGCGAATGGCTGTAATTCCGTGTTTGGCCTGGATCAAGTGGGATGAATGTGCGGGGGCATTGTCGTGATGCAATCGCCTGTTTTTCGCCGTCCACATGTCCAGTCTTTTGCGCCGAACTGCATCACGGAGTTGCCAGAGAACATCTTGATAGTACTCCTTTGTCACTGTTTGTACTTCTGGTGCTTATCTGTGATGCACAATTCCACGGACATCAAACAAGACAGTCAGCATCACCTTGATTTTGCTTCGCACCTGCCGCACTTTCTTCGGGCTTCCATTGCGGTGACTGTCTTTTTGTTTCTGGGTCATACCCATACACCCATGACCCATCTCCAGTTATCACGGTGCTCAGAAACCCAGGATCAGTGTTGGTTGTGCCCAGAAGGTTCTGTGCAATGTCAAAATGGAGGTCTTTTTGTTCCGGTGACAACAACTTGGGCACGAATTTCACAGCCACTCAGTGCATGTTCAAATCACCACGCAAAATTGCATGTGCAGAATCTTTACTCACTCCAACCTCTTGGGCAATCTCCCGCACAGTCAAATGAAGATCTGCTATCACCAAATTTTGCACCCTCTCAACAAGAGCTGCACTCTGAGCAGTTTGGGGCCTGCCAGAACACTGGTCACTCTCCGCTGATGTGCGACCATTTTTGAATCGATCGAACCACTCCTTAATTTGTGTTACACCCACCGCATCTTCTCCAAACACCTGCTGAATCTTACGAATTGTTTTGCTTTGAGAATCACCCAGCTTTTGACAAAATTTGATGCAGTATCTTTGCTCAACACGTTCAGTCATCTTGAGAGAATCGGTAAACCGACAAACACGTTGTGTAGCACCTCACTCAGCGACCGAAAGGCAGCGACTGGGAAGGGACAAAATTCACACATGAGCATAAATGTCTCTTCCTTTACTGTGTACAGTGACGCTGTGCTATCGTCTCTATTTTGCACAGGAAAATCAAAGGTCGGATACTTTTTAGACAGACCTCATACATAGGGATAACAATCTGGAGTGATGTAAAGCGAAATGAGCATCATACGCAAATGGAACATGCAATGGGAAGAAACAACAATGATACAAGAAGTACCTCCCACCACACACTGTTTGGTATATTGCATTGTATAGATGTACAGAGTGATTTTGCTATATGAGGACAAACTACAGGAAACAATCCCTGATAGAATAAGGAGCAAAAAGAAAGGTCATATGGACACATGGCCAGAAATGTGTTTCAAGGGAGGTACACTCAGTTGAAAAAGGTGATAAAAGTCTTTGATAGAATGGGTTTCAATAACTGATATCACACATATAAACATTTCAGATAGTTGGGAGTGTTCTGTCTGTATTAGTTTCAGTCCACACTCACGAGGGTAGCGAGCTGGAGTACCATCATGTACTAGCCACATTATCCTTTGTACCATGAAAGGCACATCTGCCAGCAGGGAAGGCAGAGTGACCTGTAGGAAGCGCAGATAGGCCTCGCCTGTGAGGCATTGAGAAAGGATGACTGGTCCCACAAGAAGATCACCAATAATCCCGCCCCCCACACACACATTGAGGCTGAAATACTGCTGATGGTTTGCTGTCACTGTGGAATCTCTGTAGCCTATAGGTGGGTTCTGGTAATATCACCCTCATACAGATAGCCTCCTCTACCAACAGGATTGATGACAGAAATCCCGCCACAGTGCTGGCCTGTGTGATGAACCAATGACAAAGCCATAACCACGGCAGTAAGTTTGTGTGTAATAAAGCAAATTCAAAAATACATAATGCTACATACACTCTTCTTGTTCAAGCATTTTCACCTACCTGATGAACACACACACACACACACACACACACACACACACACACACACACAACAAAATTAGAAATATCCAAACAGTGCACACTCCACTGTACAGTGAAAGCCTCATTCTGAGTAATTACCAATTTACAGAAAAGGTAAAGCTGTCATCAACATAAAGGTTGGTTTGAACACAGTGCTTTATAAGCATGGTCCTATTGGAGGTGGTACACCATTTCCTAACCCCAACCTTTGAAAACAAACATGAACAACTGCAAGAAACTTTTCTTTTCTTTTTTTTTTTTTTTAATGAGGGTAGCAGTTTTGGTCTGTTTTAGACCATCTTCAGACCTCGCACCATGCCGGTAGGCGGTCGCAGTTAGCATTTGTGAAGTTGTAGCACCTGCTCCATTCACTGCCACCGTCTACCAGCATGGTGTGAGGTCTGAAGATGGTCTAAAACAGACAGAAACTGATAACCTCATAAAAAAGGAAGTTTCTTGAGGCTCTGACTCTTCACGTTCATTTTTAACTAATAAAAAACCGCTGCTCTCCAATAAAACTGTTTCAACCTTTGAACTGTCAGTTATAGGAGGACATGCACTTCAAATTGAACTTCGAACTATGGTGCAACTTGGGGTTGAACTTTTAGTGAGATTCTTTACTACAGGTTGTGTGGTGGTTTATATTGGAGGTCTGTATGACAGATGAAAATGTTATACTCTTTCATCACATACAATCTAACATTACACATTTTAATTCTCTATAATTGTAATTCATTAGCTTTACAAAATCATTTCTTGAGAGGCTTCCTATATAAAGTTTCTGACCACTTTCCTCCCCATTCATCAGCCCATATTAATTTGGTTCTCTGTATCACAGTGCTTCGCCGGACACTGAGTTGGAGAAGTTCTGCTGTCTGGTAATTTTTTTCCTTCTCCAAACCAGCTACAGACACACATCAGTTACACCTCACGGTTAGAATACTTTTGGAAGAGCAGTATGATAATAGGTTTTTAACTCTCTGCAGATCACTGGTAAATATATATCTGTGTGTGTGTGTGTGTGTGTGTGTGTGTGAGAGAGAGAGAGAGAGAGAGAGAGAGAGAGAGAGAGAGAGAGAGAGATATGTTTGGCTCTTAAAAGTGCCATTGTGGGGTTGCGGCATGTCGTTTTCGCCGTGAGAGATACGAGATCTAGTTCGGCCTCCATTTGTGTAGACTTTTAGCCGTCCTGGGGTGCACAAGCTGACACCCTCCGTACAGCGGCCTCATCTCTCGTATATCCTGTGGCTGAATATTGTGCACCTGTCTGGTACAGGAGTGTGCATGCCAGTAAGATTGACATTCAGCTGGATGACTCCACGAGAATTGTAACGGGCAACCTGAGATCAACCCCACTACCTTGGTTGTCTGCTCTCTGTAGAGTCTCCCTACCACATTTGAGACGACAAGAAGCAGCAACCCACGAACAGGAAAAGATTAATAATGAAATGTTTTCCCATAGGCTACCCACCCAGGAAATACTGCTCAAACCTTCCTGCACGTGTCTCAAATCAAGAAAACCATTCTGGATAGCTCGATAACCCAAACACACACACACACACACACACACACACACACACACACACACACACACACACAAACTTGCTGCCTCAGAGATTTATTTTGTAAGTCAATACATGTTGGCTCAAAGGTTATGTACTAGATAATAACTTTCCTTATTTCTTACAAAATCTAGTATCGATCTGAGAGCACACTTTGACGATGTTGCCATTAAAATTAACTTCTTGGGTGATAAATACCTAGGAGTAATTCTTAAGGAAATGGATCTTGTACCATGGACATCTGAGGCATTTCTAATAGAATGAGGACATTAATACAGGGCTTGTTTAAGTGATTAAAAAACATTGGGTTGATTCAATAACTCCACACAAATTAGGGTAAAAGTTAATAGTGAACATCATCTCTCCCCTTTGCATATTTCAGTAGATGGACAACATGTACAGAGCATGCACCAAAATGCTCATCAGAAGCTTGTCCACTACCTAATAACAGTTTTCTGAATTTACCTGGTAGGTTTAGTTTTTATGACAAAATGTGTTTAAATAGGAATGAATGTAAACCACAACCTTTATTTGAATTTTCATTCATTGTCTTTGCCAATACACAACCAAATTATCACTTTTCAACCTAGCCTATGACTAGCACTACACTACAAATCAGTCCAGCACCACAACCAAGATTTCATGGTTGGTCCAATATTACACTCTGGCCTAATTCCGAGTAACTGAGCAATAATACTTCAAGGCTTTTAGGATACCACACCATGCACTGTACAATGGCTTGCAGTGTGTGTATGTAGATGGAGAAAAAACAATATACAGGGTGAGCACATAGTCTTGCACCGACTATAACAATTTATTACAGAAGAACCGTTTGACATAATGAGTTACATTTGATGCCGTTACATAGGTTAGTGTTAACAGTTTTTTTAAGACCACTTACATTAGTAAACCTCAACGTGTGCTCCCTTGGTAGCTTGGAGAATATCGAGGCGGTATTCCAGTTCTCAACATGTGTTTTGTAACATGCGTTCTGTCACAGTACCCGCAGCAGCTTGTATCCTTGCCTTCAGTTCGTCGACGTCAGCAACTGGTGCGACGAAGACTCTGTCCCTGATATAGCCCCCCCAAAAAAAGTTAAGGGACGTGATTTCCTGGATGAAACACTTCCGGATCGGTGCATTGGCAGGAACGGTCCAACACCCTGGCTTCCCCGCTCTCCAGACATTACGCCCCTTGACATTTTTTTTCTGGGGCTATATCAAGGACAGGGTCTTCGTCACACCAGTTGCTGATGTCAACAAACTGAAGGCTAGGATACAAGCTGCTGTGGGTACTGTGACAGAACACGTTACGAAACACCTGGCGGGAACTGGAATATCACCTCGACATTCTCCAAGCTACCAAGGGAGCACACATTGGGGTTTAATAAAGTAAGTTGTCTTTAAAAAAAGCTGGTAACACTAACCTATGTAATAGCATCATATGTAAATTATTATGTCAAACGGTTAATCTGTAATAAATTGTTATAATCAGGGCAAGACTTTGTGCTCACCCTGTATAACATGCAATGCAAAACTGGAGAGTAGACAGTATGCGACAATATTCAGTTGACAACCAAGTTCACATTAAGCCATCACAAAATAAGCTTGGGGGGGGGGGGGAGGGAGGCGGCGTGGGGGAGGCACAATCACACACTAGCCACATCATTTGAGCAAACCACTTTATGTTTGTGAAATGCTTAGCCTATGGAATTTATTGCGTAATACTTGGATACATTCTGTGCATTTGTAAAACTTAAAAACTAAAAATTTTGCAGGGTTTATGACCTAGTGAACTAAAGAAATATTATTACACTATGGTTAGAAATAACAACTTCAGAATTGATCTCACATTCCCACAAGCGAGAGAAGTGCACCGTGTTGGATCTGAATACATTTAACTTACCTTGACATACTGATTTTCTTCCACATTTCTGCCTTTCAATCTTAGCATACATGCTTGAGTATCAAAATCGATGGCCTCAACGCGAATTGTTAGAGTTGTTCGAACCCGGTTACTTGTGGATGATCCTGTGGAGGACTCTGTCTGCACTTTCCTGTCAAACAAAACTGTCATTGACCAACAATACTCTATGTGTATATGATACCAATCGTAGAAGCTGACACATACCTTATTGTTGAAGCTCTCACACAATCTCCCTCGCTGATTAGGTTATATGCGTGCCACATGTCCTCCGTCTCCTCCGGAATAAGGGAAACACTCCTTTTTTTATCAAAAATAAAAGTGATGTTGAGTGACGTTAAACGTATTCGCACAATACTTCAATTTTTTCTTCTGTGATGTAACATTACACGAAAATCTATACATACCCTTCTCCATCCTTGTCAACACTTTTGTGGACTAGTTTCATTTCGTTTCTGTTTTTTTCTCGAGCATTTCCAAGTTGCAAACACGTCTCACGCACGACACACTCATTTTCATAACAGCGTCTACCACACTTTCACTTACTCGAGCATTGACCGGAAGCAACGAAAATCTAGTTGTGCGGAAGGTTCTCAGCTCTGCCACCTGACGGCGAGATGACTAAGCATCAGTTGACAACAGCGTCAGTGCGAAGGATGTCGTCGTGAGAGAAGTTAACGTGTGCTGTTGCGCGTAGGTTTACAATGTTATTTTCTGTTTACGAATGATGACTTGAGCCGTTTCCGCGAAATATCGAGTGTAAGTCGTTGTTGCACCTCTATGGCTAATTACTCTCATGTTTTACTTTATTATTGACATTGTTTTTATGTAATTTTAAGCAATGAACATGTTTTTTGTTGTTTCCATTTATCAGATCTACATTCCGTCGCTGTCTATGGTAGTTGTTTAATATTGCTCTATTAGCGTTAGAAATTTTTATATGCGTAAGCAATAAGTCGATGAGTTTCAGCGGTTCGTTTTTCCGCCAGCGACTGAGTTCTGTTCACATAACTCAAATAATTCTGTGGAAAGCCGGTGCGCATACTACATTTTCACCGTCGCATTACGTCACAATTTGTTAACAAATCGCAGTCTCTAGCATCGGTGAATATGTATTTAAGTGAATCTTGGCGACGGATGCTACTGTTATTTATGCATTTTTTTCACCCATTGCCCGTTTTTCACTGTGCTTTTAGTCGTAAACCGATCTTCAGGTTTAAAAATCATAGTCGCGGTAGTTTACTGCTACAAGGATATTTTGTTGTCAGTAAGCTTTCGACAGTGTTTACCATGTTGGGTACGGGAAACATAATAGCTGGTTGTTAATATTGTGTGTGCACAGTACATTTACTTCGACTGAGATCATTTTATACTTCAGCGTACACGCCGTTATTTTATAAGCTTGTTTTTCTGATAATAGCGGTATTCAAGGCCACCACATTTTATTTATATTGGCAACGAAATCGCGTGATTTTGAATTCTACTAATGATTAGTCGTCTAGCTACACTAGTCGACATCTCGCGCTGATTTCATACAGGCTCATTTTTATTTATAACTAATTTACTATATGCAGTATAGTTCATTTTGATAGTCATCCGCTAATTCCGGTTTCTCAATAATAACCGAAAGCAAACTGCATCATAGCACAGACGTTCTATTAAATACTACGTGTTTATGGTGTCTCAGGTGTCCAGAATATTGCCAGATTTGCTAACAATTCTCAGAGGAATATTCTTAAAAGTGTAAGGTTCATTGGCTCCAAAATACGTTCGCAGCGCGAAACGGGGTAGTAAATTGCTTTCGACTTATTCATCACACAATGAACTGCAAATGTATCGGGGTGTACGTTTGCGAGATGCAGGGACGGGCAATCAGAACTCGTAACTGCGTTAACTAGCCATTAAGCGCGGTACGCAGCGCAGAATGTGAATGTGATCTCTGAAAGCACACCAGTGTGTAAATGCATGATAAGTTATCCGGCAGGTATGGAAGTAGCCTACGTCTCTGTGAATTTTAGGCGTCTATACACAGCATCCAGCGTAATTTTAAACGGCCTGAAGACGAGTCACAGATGTGTTCCCAACTACTGCCCAAAACTGTTTTAGTTAATCAAGATGACGCGAAAGTAAAAGTGCAGATACTGTTCAGGTACAAATAACTATTAGGTCTGTAAAACATCAAATTCGCTTCTTTTTGAGATATCACATTTGTTTCCACGCGGAACGCGCAGATCCAGTTTCTGTTTTGAATTTACTTGCAATCAGTCGAACATGTTAGAAGACCACACACATATACAGGGTGAGTCACTTAACATTACCGCTGGATATATTTCGTAAACCACATCAAATACTGACGAATCGATTCCACAGACCGAACGTGAGGAGAGGGCCTAGTGTAATTGGTTAATACAAACCATAAAAAAATGCACGGAAGTATGTTTTTTAACACAAACCTACGTTTGTTTAAATGGAACCCCGTTAGTTTTGTTAGCACATCTGAACATATAAACAAATACGTAATCAGTGCCGTTTGTTGCATTGTAAAATGTTAATTACATCCGGAGATATTGTAATCTAAAGTTGACGCTTGAGTACCACTCCTCAGCTGTTCGATCGTGTGTATCGGAGAGCACCGAAGTACGTAGGGATCCAAAGGGAACAGTGATGGACCTTAGGTACAGAAGAGACTGGAACAGCACATTACGTCCACATGCTAACACCTTTTTTATTGGTCTTTTTCACTGACGCACATGTACATTACCATGAGGGGTGAGGTACACGTACACACGTGGTTTCCGTTTTCAATTACGGAGTGGAATAGTGTGTGTCCTGACATGTCAGGCCAATAGATGTTCAATGTGGTGGCCATCATTTGCTGCACACAATTGCAATCTCTGGCGTAATGAATGTCGTACACGCCGCAGTACATCTGGTGTAATGTCACCGCAGGCTGCCACAATACGTTTTCATATCCTCTGGGGTTGTAGGCACATCACGGTACACATTCTCCTTTAACGTACCCCACAGAAAGAAGTCCAGAGGTGTGAGATCAGGAGAACGGGTTGGCCAATTTATGCGTCCTCCACGTCCTGTGAAACGCCCGTCGAACATCCTGTCACGGGTCAGCCTAGTGTTAATTGCGGAATGTGCAGGTGCACCATCATGCTGATACCACATACGTCGACGCGTTTCCAGTGGGACATTTTCGAGCAACGTTGGCAGATCATTCTGTAGAAACGCGATGTATGTTGCAGCTGTTTGGGCTCTGCAATGAAGTAAGGACCAATGAGGTGGTCGCCAATGATTCCGCACCATACATTTACAGTCCACGGTTTCGCTGTCGCTCTACCTGTCTGAGCCAGCGAGTATTGTCCACGGACCAGTAATGCATGTTCCGTAGATTCACTGCCCCGTGGTTTGTGAAACCAGCTTCATCGGTAAACAGGTAGAACTGCAACGCATTCTCTGTTAATGCCCATTGACAGAATTGCACTCGATGATTAAAGTCATCACCATGTAATTGCTGATGTAGCGACACATGAAACGGGTGAAAGCGGTGACGATGCAGTATGCGCATGACACCACTTTGACTCAGTCCACCGGCTCTCGCAATGTCCCGTGTACTCATGTGTGGGTTCATGGCAACAGCAGCTAACACACCAACTGGATCCGCTTCTCCTGTGACGGGCCTGTTACGGACCCGTTTGCGTGCTACGTCCATACTTGTTGCATACAGTTGGCGGTAGATGTTTTGCAATGTGCGGCACGTTGGATGCTCTCTGTCCGGGTACCGTTCTGCATACACCCTGCAGGCTTCAGCTGCATTTCGTCGACACTCGCCATAGATGAGTATCATCTCCGCCTTTTCAGAGTTCGAATACACCATGCTCACAGTTCCTACAACACTACACTATCACAGACGTCTGGTAACATGCGGAGACGAATGCAGAATAACAATGGCAGCAAGCGCTACATGCGGACACTGCGACAGCTAGACCAAACCACAACAGTGCACTACAGCCACACTCGTAAACACGGTCGTCATCGTAAACATGTCCCTGCAGATGCTGCTCGCCGACCGTGGCCCGTGTTTGTTACAACACGCAACAGAACGTCGGAGGTTTCAAGCGTCAACTTTAGGTTACAATATCTCCGGATGTAATTAACATTTTACAATGCAACAAACGGCACTGATGACGTATTTGTTTATATGTTCAGATGTGCTGACAAAACTAACGTGGTTCCATTTAAAAAAACGTAGGTTTGTGTTAAAAAACATACTTCCGTGCATTTTTGTATGGTTTGTATTAAACAATTACACTGGCCCCTCTCCTCACGTTCGGTCTGTGGAATCGGTTCGTCAATATTTGATGTGGTTTACGAAATATATCAAGCGGTAACGTTTCTGACGCATTTGCGAGGTGGGGCGTAATCGTGCGACTTCCAGACTGCGATGCATCGGTGTTGTCTTGTAAATGCCGTGTGACTTGGTAGGGCCTCCCGTCGGGTAGACCGTTCGCCGTCGCCGGGTGCAAGTCTTTCGATTTGATGCCACTTCGGCGACTTGCGTGTTGTCTTGAGACTACGAAGTTCAGTAAGTTCAGTTATTGTTGGTGAACATTATAACACCAAATAGGGTCCGGGTCGTTCCCGTTACGAACAGTGATAGTGTCGTTGGAAATTCCAGCTGTCGACACAGCCACCGAAAAAAAAGTAAATAAAGGAGATGACATAGTGGTATTCTGGAGGCCAAGACTGAAATTTCCGGCCGGCCGGCCATCCAGGCTTAATTTTTTCCCTGATTGCTTTTAAATAGTTTTTGGCAAATGATGGGATGGTCCCTCAAAAAGGTCGCAACCGAAATCCTCTACCAAGTCGATGAATATTAAGATACTGCACTCCTTTCCTTTCGTCTTAAGCAGGTCTTATTAAGGCAATGGAGTAAAATGAGGTTTCTACAGTTTCTATGAAATTTGCCCCATAATTCTAGTCACTTAAGATTATTCAAAATTCATTCGTTAAGGGAACTAAAAGAAAAGAAAGAGGGGGGGACGTCGAAATAATATAAATATTGAGTCAACTTTATATCGATTGTAACAATTTACACACGTTAGGCAAAGTAGAAAATCGTAGATTTGAATTACGTTCATGTCAGGCAACTGTTTGTGAATGTAACTGTTAAACTTTAAGTAAACACTTTCTGAAATATCAGTATCCACCTTTATATTCCACGTGCCACTGCGTGAGATACGGCAAAGGAAACATCATCCCCTCACCATCTCCTCCTTGGCGCCTTTCTTTTCAGTCAGGTCGTAGTGTTCGAAGAAGAGTGTATAGGGGAGAGGGGGAGTAAATTCTTCGTATGATCTAGCCTCTTGAAATTTTAAGAGCTCTACCCAGCTATTGTCGCCCGTCACCTTGAACTATCCCACTTTCCGTTTGCTGATCGTCTTTCTAACGTTCGCCTACCGATCAAATCGGCTTGTCACAAGTCGCACAGTTCTTCATTAAACTGATTTAGTTTCTTTCATTCAATCCGATGTTCAGTCTCGGAGTACTCGAGGATACATCACACGACCTTCTTGTAAACTACATTTTTAGTACAAAAACCTAGAAGTCTCTTCACGAATCGTAGATTGATTTTTTCCTCTAGATAATATTCAGGTGGTCGTTAATTTTATTACTTTGGACAATCTCGCCGACGCATGCTTCCAATGTTGACTCGTGATTTATCTCTGAACGATTGCATCGCCGCAGGTCTGTTATGTGAATAATTATGGCTTAGAAGTATTTAAAATGTCTCGTCAAAGCTGTAGAAGTTTTCCCACTCGTCGTTGGATGGTTCAAATAAATCATTATAGCTCAAGTTTAAGGACTTTCAGAAGGTATGCGCGTAAAAGTTCTGTTTTTTTATTATTTTTTTAAATAGTTGTTGACTTTGGCGGAAGTCCGGTTTTGGGCACCCCCTATCAGTACTGGATATGTCAAATGGTTCAGTGGATCAGGATCAACCTTCACTGCACTTTCTGTCTCATCAGCAATGATGTCCATATCCGTACTTGAGCTAGGCTCTTCAGGTTGCAAGTTTTTCGCGTCAAATTACATTGCCTGTATTCATGATTGTACTCGTAGTTGCTTTTACGTCCAGAATAGGCGTTTTACAAACCATTCCGTTTTGAATTTTGTGCTCTGAGCTGTCGGGGCTGACTATTGTAATTATAAAAATAGGTCGCGTATTTTTAACAATTTTTTTTAAATTCACAGTCTCGCCTTTTTTAAGATATGCTTCTGATTCTGTGAATGAGACTCTCCTTCACACCATCACTTTGTTCGCTCAGATCGGTAAATAATCTTTGCGATACTATCCTGTTTGTAAAAATCTGTCAAATCCGTGACGTTGAAAATCGTGTGTTCACTTTTCGCATGTTTTCCCGTCCCCAGCATCCACTTTAGACATTTTAGTTTGAAAACTTAAATATCCAGACGACTCAACAATACACAAGAATCGCGATTTATCTCTTACGGTCACACCGAGATGTTTAAATGATGTCAGTGAAGCGTGAATAATTTCTAATGACACACTCAATAATGTTACGTATGTTCGTGTAATTATACTCTTTCTTTTGCGAAAGTTATCAGCCGCCGCATTCTGAAAGTCGTAATGTTACAGAAGTTCTCGCGAGAGACCATCTCTACAAACTACAACGTAGTCCACAAACTCTCTTAGAAAGCCACTGTATTGTGTGTGTAGCGTGTCAAATAGCGGGCTCTATAACAATTCACCTATGCACCTTCCATGTTGTTCGTCTTCGATAATTCGCATCTCTTCCAAGTATAATGATGAGTTCTCTCTGACAAAGATTATCATGTCTGATCGTATTTTTTTCCGTAACTGCATTTTTTTCTAAATAATGCAGAAGAGCTCCCAACAGTAGATTGTCCCTACAAAGTACAGAACAACTTTATACATTTCGATCCTGAACGTCTTCTGTCTGTATGATTTGTAACAGCAGACCAATTAAAGATATTGTCATCTCTTGAAACGCTATTATATCACAATTTTGCTACTGTTTCATTCAAAATCTGCGTAAATCTGCTGAGTGAACTACTACTGGTCCGGATGGTCACCAGGAGGAACTCTTGTTTTTCAACTTTATCCCTCTGAGCAACAGTTCTATAAATCATTTTGAGAGGCGTCATTCCAGCAACAGCCCTCTGTTTTTAACAACTTGGTGGCAATTTCATGAAGCGAGCGATATCGCTACACATTGGACCACTAGCGCTGTTCTAACAAGGAACTCCTTCAGTGCAATATCGCAAGTTCAATCTTCAGTAAAGCTCATTTGCAATTGTTGGATTAACAATTATGGCAGGAAAAATATTACTTGCTAATCACTCACAATGTGCATTAGGAGGGCGACTGAAAATGAGTGTTCAGCAGGTGCAGAGATCAACCTTCCATGGGACGTATATATTTCACTTCACAAAAAGAACATCATCGACATTCCAGTAATGCTCAAAACAAACCATTAACTTGCCCCATGAATACCGAATGAAAAATGGGGTGACACAGTGATCACCAGGATTCACACCACCAAGATCGAAGGCGAACTCCTTGGGAATTGCAAACCATGCAGGACATTCAGCTACGTATCAACTCTCAAAAGAATGCGTATAGAATCATATTCGTGTAACGGGGTGATGAGAAATTAGGGAACGTGATGGCATGCAACCGAATGCGAAATAGTCTGTCGTGGAGCTTGTCGTGAAACTGGCTATCCTTGGCGTAGGCGTAGTTGCGAATTTTGCGATAATATGTTTTGTAGGCACGAAAAAACATTGAATTCGTCCAGTGATTCCAGGCTGTATGAATTGCAGTGTCACGCACTTTTCAGGAGGGATAGTTTGCTCCAAAGGAGTATGATTTTTATACGCAGACCAGGAATAAAGCAAAGGAAAGTTATTTTGACCAGTTTTTGGCCAAAAGCAGTGCACGTACCGTATTCGTAGTTCTCTTCCGCCCATTTTCCCTCTCTTGCTTGCTGTGACATAAATATTCCCTACTGGCCTTGCAAGATCACGCACACAAGAATCGTAAGGGCAGAGCACCCCCCTCTTCTCGCAGCACAATAAATAGCTTTCTAGCCAATTTACCATCCAGATTTAAAGTCGCCATAATTATTTACGAATGCGTTAGGACACTGATGTTAGTTGATCCTGATGCAACTCTGTTGGTATTCCTAATTTCCATGGTTCCTTTCATATGTATTTCCTCTTCAAATCCCGATTGGTCAGAGTTGAAGCAAATTCCTTGCTGAACGATGGGATAAGTTTGTTGATCTCTACAAACTGTCGGGCCGATTCCGAAGCTTGCTGTACATCACCAAGTTGACACTTTGTTTGAAATTTCGTTATCTTACGTCTTCCAACTCTGTAGCACTGTTTGAATTTATGCAACCATTCACTGCTTCCCTTGAAATCACTGTAATCTATGTCGCGTGCAGTTTGATGTGCATAACGAAGTAGGCCACTATCATGCAGATCTTGTAAATTGTATTGAGTTGTCATTGAAACGTACAAACACAAGTTTTTGTAAAAAGTGCGCCTTGTCCTCCCTTGAATATCCGTAGTTATGCTTGTGCACTACAAGGTCAAATTGCTGCGAACGTATGCGAAATCTGTTCATTTATTACGAGGGTAATCCCAAAAGTAAGGTCTCCTATTTTTCTATAAGTACATTGACCTGTTTATTTCTACAATGGTTTACATCAGTTTACAGCTTGAACATTTAGCTATTTTTCGACATAATCACCATTTTTGTCGATGCATTTTTGTAGACGCTGTGGCAGTTTTTGTATGTCCGTGTCATACCAGCTCGCCGCCATGCTGTTCAGAAAGTTATGAACCTCTTCTTACACCTCGTCGGAGCTGAATCGCTTTCCGGCCAAATGTTCTTTTAACCTAGGGAACAGGGTGCCAAGTCAGGACTATAGGGTGAGTGGGTGACTATGTACCACTGAAACTGGTGCAGGAGAGCAACGGTTTGCCGAGCGGTGTGTGGGCGAGGGTTGTCATGGAGAATGTGTACGCCCTTGCTCAACATTCCTCTTCTCCGGCTCTGAATTGCCCGTTTGAGTTTTCAGAGTCTCACAGTACGTGTCAGCGTTAATTGTGGTCCCAGTGATTTAGCTCCGGCGACGAGATGAAAGAAGAGTTTCATAACTTTCTGAACAGCATGACGGCGAGCTGGTATGACATAGGCATACGAAAACTGCCACAGCGTCTACAAAAATGCATCGACAGAAATGCTGATTGTCGAAAAATAGCTAAATGTTCAAGCTGTAAACTGATGTAGCCATTGTAGAAATAAACAGGTCTATGTACTTATAAAAAAAAATAGGAGACCTTACTTTCGGGATTACCCTCGCATTATTATTATTATTTTACTATGCTGCGGATGATCTTCCATGTACGTAATTATGTTTAGACCCGCACCCAGGACAACGATTGTCCCTCACTACATTTCACTAGAGACGGCATTTGTGGCTTGTTGTCCGACAAGTATAATGAACTACATGGCTCGTCAGCCATTTCGGTATCACTTCGACTTGTTAAGTACGTACCGTCATCACTGTACTCCTCATGTACATTGTCCGGAAAGTCGATCGTATGCGACACCAAACATTCCACTGACTGATCTTGCAGAAACTCTAATATTTCGTCTGTCACCACTTTCTCACTGTGCGAAATTCCTTGGGTTCCTTTCTGACGAAATGTCAACTTCAGCAACTGTTGTAGATATAATGCGATGCTTGCTTTGTTTATTGTTGCCATTGCTCAGCTTTGTATCAGCACCACTAGCACTGTAGCACAGTTGGGAGTTACTCGTCGAGTAAGCAATTAAGCAGTTCCAGTTCTGTTGGCTCCGTAGCCTCATGCTGTGCCCACCATTGGATACCTCCAGTCCCACCTCCTGTTGCCATTATCAGCCAATATTGCATGGTGGACAATACGTGGGGCGTCGAACGCCGTAAACATCATTGGCCTTTTGCGACCTCGTACTCAGTGGGTTCTTTGCAAGATCTGATGTCGCGCATCATTTAACATGAACAAGGAATGATAATACAAGGGGCGTTCACTAAATAATGCAACACTTTTTTCGTCGGCAAATTTCGGTTGACAAAATGCGGAATTTGTTGTGGGACATCGCGGAATATTCCCGCTTCAGTCTCTGTAGTTTCGTGAGGTTCCGATGGTGATGGTGTTATACGTACCCCCCAAAATGGCTTCTGTAACGGACGTGCGTTACAAGCAGAGATCTGTCATTGAGTTTCTTTTGGCAGAAAACCGAGCGTCGCGAAGATTCAGAGCTGCTTGCAGAACGTCCACGGAGACCTCGCAGTGAACATCGCAAAGCCCCACACAAGCTTGTATCCCGAGTGGAGCTCACAAAACTTCGCTGGACTGTACTTCCTGTTCAGCCCGGGTCTCGCACCTTCCGACTCCCATCTGTTTGGCGCAATGAAGGATGGACTCCTCTGGAAGCAGTACGTGGATGATGGGGAGTTCACTGACATTGGCTCCGACATCGACCAGTAGTGCGGTTCGATACAGGCATACCAGCCCTCCCGGCAGAGTAGCTTCATACCGCGGCTTTGAACGGTGATTGTGTTGAAAAATAGGGTTTTGTATCCAGAAGAATTGGGAATGATATTGTTTATGGAATCCTGAATAAAACTAACTTGCTTTCAGAGTAAAAGTGTTACATTACTTATTGAACGCCCCTCGCAAGTTACCCCATAAAATAAGATTAATCATCCAAATCCATCGACGTCAAAATCAAAGTGAGATCGTTAAAATGAGTTATGTGACATACTAGTTAATATACTTGATTCGTGTTCCCGAAGAGCGGCCTTCAAATTTTCATCCGACCAACCTGAACTCCTTTTTACATGAATTCCCCAAATAACTTCAGACGAATACTGTGGTGTATTCTTCTAAACGGCAACCGCCGATGCCATCTACCTCTCTTGTTCATCTGGACATGTGATACTTCCCTAATGACGCCTAAGGCAATGGGCGTTACATCTACATCTATACTATTTTGCATACCACTGTCACTTTCTGTTTTCCTGTTCCAATAGCGAATGTTTCGCGGTAAGAATGGTTGTTGGTAAGTCTACGTGTGGGCTCCAACCTTTGATTGACTCTCCCAGGAACGTACACTCTCGGAGCCTTGATAGTAAACAAAATCGTTATGTAGAACGCCTCTCTTGCAGTGTCTGCCACTGATGTTGGCTGAGTATATGCTTGCTAAATGAACGTGTAATGAAACGTGCTGCTCTTCTTCTGATCTTTTCTATTTCCTGTATCAATCATATCTGGTACTGGTTCCAGTCTGACGACCAGTATTCAAAGGCTAAACTTCCAAAGTCGGAATAGTATTTCATCTTTGGCAAGTATAAAAACAAAGTTATGTATTTTTTATTATATCCTTTTGATATTCGCACAAAGCGATTCGCGGAAACCACAAAAAAATTAAAGTATCGTTATTGTAATTTAGACCCTTTCGAACCACATTGGTCGATGAATTGTGGTTAGAAACGATACACGTGCCCCTATTTTAGAAGGAACAGGGATTGACTCTACCGTGCTCTTGGTAAGGATCCGCTCCAGCATTCCCCTGGACAATTTGGGTGAAGTACGGGAAATTTGCATGGTGTTCACTACAAGTGAGTCGGAACTGTGTAGTAATGTTCTCCAGGTTATGAGACCGCTGCTTCATCGTTTACGCTACGTTGCTCCGTAACCTCTAGCATCATCGCTGTCGGTGAGATGTTACGCCACAAGAAAATAGAAGCAAACCAGAGTGCCTCGGCCGGCGAAAGTATGCGGTGCAAGCTTTCTATGATCCGTTGCATGTTTATGGAGAGCGCAAACGTGCTACCCTTTCCTGTTTTCGTCGAAGGCAGATAACCTTAGAAGTCTAGCATGTAAAGCGTTCCGCTTTTTGTATTTATAAAATTGTTGTTGTTGTGGTCTTCAGTCCAGAGACTGGTTTGATGCAGCTCTCCATGCTACTCTATCCTGTGCAAACTTCTTCATCTCCCAGTACCTACTGCAACCTACAGCCTTCTGAATCTGCTTAGTGTATTCATCTCTTGGTATCCCTCTACAATTTTTACCCTCCACGCTGCCCTCCAATGCTAAATTTGTGATCCCTTGACGCCTCAGAACATGTCCTACCAACCGGTCCCTTCTTCTTGTCAAGTTGTGCCACAAACTCCTCTTCTCCCCAATCCTATTCAATACCTCCTCAGTAGTTATGTGATCTACCCATCTAATCTTCAGCATTCTTCTGTAGCACCACATTTCGAAAGCTTCTATTCTCTTCTTGTCCAAACTATTTATCGTCCATGTTTCACTTCCATACATGGCTACACTCCATACAAATACTTTCAGTAACGACTTCCTGAAACTTAAATCTACACTCGATGTTAACAAATTTATATTCTTCAGAAACGCTTTCCTTGCCATTGCCAGTCTACATTTTATATCCTCTCTATTTCGACCATCATAAGTTATTTTGCTCCCCAAATAGCAAAACTCCTTCACTACTTTAAGTGTCTCATTTCCTAATCTAATTCCCTCAGCATCACCCGACTTAATTCGACTACATTCCATTATTCTCGTTTTGCTTTTGTTGATGTTCATCTTATATCCTCCTTTCAAGACACTGTCCATTCCGTTCAACTGTTCTTCCAAGTCCTTTGCTGTCTCTGACAGAATTACAATGTCATCGGCGAACCTCAAAGTTTTGTTTCTTCTCCATGGATTTTAATTCTTACTCGAAATTTTTCTTTTATTTCCTTCACTGCTTGCTCAATATACAGATTGAATAACATCGGGGAGAGGCTACAACCCTGTCTCACTCCGTTACCAACCACTGCTTCCCTTTCATGCCCCTCGACTCTTGTAACTGCCATCTGGTTTCTGTACAAATTGTAAATAGCCTTACGCTCACTGTATTTTACCCCTGCCACCTTTAGAATTTGAAAGAGAATATTCCAGTCAACATTGTCAAAAGCTTCTTCTAAGTCTACAAATGCTAGAAACGTAGGTTTGCCTTTCCTTAATCTTTCTTCTAAGATAAGTCGTAAGGTCAGTATTGCCTCACGTGTTCCAATATTTCTACGGAATCCAAACTGATCTTCCCCGCGGTCGGATTCTACCAGTTTTTCATTCGTCTGTAAAGAATTCGCGTAAGTATTTTGCAGCTGTGACTTATTAAACTGATAGTTCGGTAATTCTCACATCTGTCAACACCTGCTTTCTTTGGGATTGGAATTATTATTCTCTTCTTGAAGTCTGATGGTATTTCGCCTGTCTCATACATCTTGCTCACCAGATGGTAGAGTTTCGTCAGGACTGGCTCTCCCAAGGCCGTCAGTAGTTCTAATGGAATGTTGTCCACTCCCGGGGCCTTGTTTCGACTCAGGTCTTTCAGTGCTCTGTCAAACTCTTCACGCAGTATCGTATCCCCCATTTCATCTTTATCTACATCCTCTTCCATTTCCATAATATTGTCCTCAAGTACATCGCCCTTGTATAGCCCCTCTATATACTCCTTCCACCTTTCTGCTTTCCCTTCTTTGCTTAGGACTGGGTTTCCATCTGAGCTCTTGATATTCATACAAGTGGATCTCTTTTCTCCAAAGGTCTCTTTAATTTTCCTGTAGGCAGTATCTATCTTGCCCCTAGTGAGATAAGCCTTTACATCCTTACATTTGTCCTCTAGCCATCCCTGCTTAGCCATTTTGCACTTCCTATCGATCTCATTTTTGAGACGTTTGTATTCCTTTTCGCCTGCTTCATTTACTGCATTTTTATATTTTCTCCTTTCACCAATTAAATTCAATATTTCTTCTGTTACCCAAGGATTTCTACTAGCCCTCGTCTTTTTACCTACTTGATCCTCTGCTGCCTTCACTACTTCATCCCTCAAAGCTACCCATTCTTCTTCTACTGTATTTCTTTCCCCCATTCCTGTCAATTGTTCCCTTATGCTCTCCCTTCAACTCTGTACAACCTCTGGTTTAGTCAGTTTATCCAGGTCCCATCTCCTTATATCCCCACCTGTTTGCAGTTTCTTTAGTTTTAATCTACAGTTCGTAACCAATAGATTGTGGTCAGAGTCCATATCTGTCCCTGGAAATGTCTTACAATTTAAAACCTGGTTCCTAAATCTCTGTCTTACCATTATGTAATCTATCTGATACCTTCTAATATCTCCAGGATTCTTCCATGTATACAACCTTCTTTCATGATTCTTGAACCAAGTGTTAGCTATGATTAAGTTAGGCTCTGTGCAAAATTCTACCAGACGGCTTCCTCTTTAATTTCTTACCCCCCAATCCTTATTCACCTACTATGTTTCCTTCTCTCCCTTTTTACTACTCTCGAATTCCAGTCACCCATGACTATTAAATTTTCGTCTCCCTTCACTACCTGAATAAATTCTTTTATCTCATCATACATTTCATCAATTTCTTCATCTGCAGAGCTAGTTGGCATATAAACTTGTACTACTGTAGTAAGCATGGGCTTCGTGTCTATCTTAACCACAATAATGCGTTCACTACGCTGTTTGTAGTAGCTTACCCGCACTCCTATTTTTTTTATTCGTTATTAAACCTACTCCTGCAATTCCCCTATTTGATTTTGTATATATAACCCTGTATTCACTAGACCAGAAGTCTTGTTCCCCCTGCCACCGAACTTCACTAATTCCCACTATATCTAACTTTAACCTATCCATTTCCGTTTTTAAATTTTCTAACCTACCTGCCCGATTAAGGGATCTGACATTCCACGCTCTGATCCGTAGAACGCCAGTTTTCTTTCTCCTGATAACGACGTCCTCTTGAGTAGTCCCCTGCCCGGAGATCCGAATGGGGGACTATTTTACCTCCGGAATATTTTACCCAAGAGGACGCCATCATCATTTAACCATACAGTAATGCTGCATGCCCTCGGGAAAAATTACGGCCGTAGTTTCCCCTTGCTTTCAGCCGTTCGCAGTACCAGCACAGCAAGGCCGTTTTGGTTAGTGTTACAAGGTCAGATCAGTCAGTCATCCAGACTGTTGCCCCTGCAACTACTGATGTGGCTGCTGCCCCTCTGCTGCCCCTCTTCAGGAACCACACGTTTGTCTGGCCTCTCAACAGATACCCCTCCGTTGTGGTTGCACCTACGGTTCGGCCATCTGTATCGCTGAGGCACGCAAGCCTCCCCACCAACGGCAAGGGCCATGGTTCATGGGGGGAGGATTTATAAAATATATTCTGTAATACATGGGCAATGTAACAACTAAAACGGCTTCTGATACCAAATGTAACAGTTGTGTTACTAAACGTGACACTTCTGTCACTAAATGTAACTGGGTTTTCTTTTGATGCTGTCAATTGTCAGGATGAGCATTCTAAAGCATTCTGTCAGGGTGAAAATATTAAATAAATTAACTTTTCTCTCTTAACAACATGTGGGCAGGGTGGGTTCTTCCTTGGCTCGGGTATGAGGTCGAATGAAACATCATTTTTACATAAGATAACTTTTATTGAAGATTTGTACAACTGTATCTTACGGAATATTCTGGTTCGGAGAGCGGCAGCTGTGTCGTTTGTGAAGTCTTCTGCTGCGGCAGCGGCGGCGGCGGCGGCAGCGTCTGATTACGCGTAGCGGTGTGTATCTCGTGTCGCCGTCTCGCCCAGCTGACTGGCGAAGCGCAGCGCGAGGTGGCCCGTTTAATTATTGCGAGCGAAATCGTGCATCGGATGATACCTTGGGTGTCGCGTCCCAGTGTTTCTCTTCTCTAAGCGGCCGCGTGGGTTCTGCGTCGGCCAGCGGAGCGGCGCGGCGGGGGAAGGCCAGTGTGGCGGACTCGAACCACGGACTCCCGCTTGCCAGTCTTCGGCTGTCAGGTCTTCATCCCAGCTCACAGGTGACTACTGATGTGAGGCCGTCTCCTTCCCGTCCTCACGAGTCACCCGGGTATGTAAAAACCAGACTTCAAATACCTTTTAACTTCTGTCTTCTGGCGCCGCGGCTGCTGCTTGCTATTCCATTACAGCGGCGGACTTGGTGCGTCTGTGCATGATGCAGTCTCTTCTTGCATGACGGTCTTCAGCACCGAAACTGACTGAAAACTTCTTCGTCTTCTTCGTCTCTTCTCTCCGTCTCCGTCTTCGTCTCCGTCTCCGTCTTCATCTGACTTCATCTCTCTGGCCCACTGCGTCTCGCGTATTTATTCACTTCAGTTTACTGGAGGTGAACGACTTCACGGTCATTGCCTCGTCTGTCACGTTGAAAAGCTTCTCGAAGAATCTTCTTAACGTCGGTCGTTGGCTCTTGGAATGTAGGTGAGGGCCTTTGCTCACATACGACAACTGAGAAACACGTGAGCCGGTCGGGCGATGCCCTGACGGCTGAATCGACAGCGCCCGCTTATGTGGAAGTTGCTGACTTCACGGTCATTGTCTCTTCTGTTCTGCTGTTCGGCCCGCTGCTTGCGAGTATGTAACTCTCTAAACTAAACCAAGTTTTTCATTTATATTCTAATTTCTAGTTCACTTTGATTTCACTAATTTATTTACTTAAGTACCACTCAACAGCAAACAACATTGGAAATCATGAGTAACACCAAACGATAATTTAACCTCACGAAATTTGTACTACAAAAATTGTTTCTAATCTGAAACACACGAGAAAATGAAACTTGGTAACAAATTGTAACTACTACATAGTACATATACTATATGTATAAAAAGAGACTTGTATTACAGTCCAATGAAGATAATTCATAAATAAAAGAAGCGAAACGTGTATGACAAAAAGCAGACTGGTTTTCATTTAGTTGCAAAGATGTAACATACCTCAATGAACATCTATTTTATTCAAAGAGGGCATCCATCCACCTTTGCGCTTGCCCATCAAATCCCAGATTTTCATTTGTGAATTCCCGTCATTTACGACGAATCATAGCGTGGAAAAGTACAAAGTCACCCCTGAGATGAAGAGCGCTGCGTCACCTTTAACGTAGACGATTCACTTACTGAACCAATTGATGTTTTTCCGCAGAGGTGACTTGCGAGGATGAAAGTAGCCCAAGCTCTTGTCACAGATCTTGTAAAATGAAACTGAGCAGTCAATACCATATTTTTAATCTTTGTTAGATCACGGGCAGCATAGATAAAATCCAGCCTGAACGTAACAAGTCACTGGCTTGATTCGTACACTCGCTAGTTCTACGAATTTTGGACCAGACGATATTGTTCCAGCAGCATATTAAAATATTTCCAATATCCCTGTTGTTATCGACGTTGCCTGAATGGAAAACATTCTGTAATTTCGTATTCTCAACCAAATACTCTAAGACAAAAAAAGGATGCACCACGTACGAATTATCTGAATGGAACAGAAATCAGTAGATATGATGTACATTTAGAGACCAACAAATAATTACAATTTCAGAAAAATTGGATGATTTATTCAAGAGAAAGGGTTCCACAAATTGAAGAGTCAATAACGCGCTGGTTCACCTCTGGCACTTATGCAAGCAGTTATTCGGCCTGGTGTTGATTGATAGGGTTGTTGGATGACTTCTTGGTGGATATCATGCCAAATTCTGTCCAATTGGCGAGTTAGATCGTCAAAATCCCGAGCTGATTGGAGGACTCTGCCCGTAATGCTCCAATCAGATTACACAAGCAATAAGCAAGGCGAACTCTAGATTGCGGTTTATTGGTAAAATCCTGAAGCGATGCAGTCCTTCAACAAAGGAAATTGCTTAAAAAGCGTTAGTTCGTCCAGTTTTATTGTTTGTCTGTATGGGACCATTACCCGTTGGGTCTCATTCAAGAGATTGAGAAGGTCCAAAGAAGAGCAGCAAGATTCGTGACTGGTACATTTAGCCATCGCGAGAGCGTTACAAATCTCATGGAAAGTTTGAAGTGGGATACACTTGCAGATAGACGACGCACTAAATGGAAGGGGCTGCTCACTAAATTCCGAAATCCGATCTTCACCGAGGATGTAGAGCATATATTATTACCATAAACTTTCAGATCGCGCAATGATCACCATTCAAAGATAAGAGAAATCAGAGCGCGTACTGAGGCGTTCAAGGCAGTCGTTTTTCCCTCGTGCGATCCGCGAGTGGAGCAGGGGGGGGGGGGGGGAATGTGACTTTCGCGCGAATTGTACCCTCCGCCACACACCGCTTGGTGGCTAGCGGAGTATATATGTACATGTAGAAACGTTCTCAATTGATCCGACGACCTTGCTGGTCAAGGTAGGGCACTCCTTCCGTGTGTGGGTGGAAATTATCTTCCTGAAATGTAAGCCCAGGATGGCTTGCCATGAAGGGCAACAAAACAATTCTTAGAATATCGTCGACATAGCACGCCTCTCTGTGAGCCGTCTATTAATGGTCGTTCTGGTCATTGACCTTGCACTTCGTATCGATAATAATGATGAATCCGGGGCTCCGAGCGCCCCTTTGACGATTGCTTGGTCCTCACATTCTGTCGACTCTCTAGATCGAGCGTCTCCTTCTTGACGCTGTGTTCACCCATTCCTGCCAACATCCTCCAACAGTAGCATCGCTGCTATCCAAATGTCGAGCGATTCGCCGATTACTCCAACTGACTTCTTTGAACCCGACTACATGTCCCTACTCAAATGCTGAATTTGCGTATACTGTTCACACGTGTGTCCGCAAGGCACAGTTACTGTCCAACTGAGCACACTGAATGAAATTTGCAAAGACTTTATACCGTGGTATCGACATGTCTCCTGCTTACTATCCGTGCCAGCTGCGCAGTGAAATTGCGCTACAGCATCACACATTCATCCCTCTGCCGCCAAAGTTTACAATTTTGCATTTTCCGTCACTACATGTACAAGTCTCAATTTGTGACCAACTTGCATAACTCTTTCGTGGTGCGTCGTTTTCTTTCTTACTTTTTTTGTCTTAGAGTGTATTTCTATTTGGGAACCCATCTTACTTCACTCCCTGCTCTCTGTGGCGTCGTTAAAAATAATTCTACAGCGGCCCTCCATGCCCATTTGGGTAGATCAGCTGTGGGGAGAAAAAACTGGAATGAGGGTAAGATGGCGAAAGTAGTTTCGTTTCTGAACGGCAGTCGTCTTCACACGGAACAAGGTAATGAAGACCTTCTGGACTCGTATGTAAATAATGGCCTTTTAGTGCTAAACGGAACGTTTACCGGAGATACTGTAAATGAAAGAAAATTGGTGGACAGGGGGGTCTTTACAGGTCTTTTTTTAAAATTCTTTATTCGTAACCATGTCAATGATATATCAATAACCCACTACCTAACGAATTAGTGGGTCCTACGATTCTACGATATTGTTAAGTATACAGCTAATGTCTTTTAGTGTTAGTACAGCTAACTGAAATGTGCAAGTTGTACTACACTCCTGGAAATGGAAAAAAGAACACATTGACACCGGTGTGTCTGACCCACCATACTTGCTCCGGACACTGCGAGAGGGCTGTACAAGCAATGATCACACGCACGGCACAGCGGGCACACCAGGAACCGCGGTGTTGGCCGTCGAATGGCGCTAGCTGCGCAGCATTTGTGCACCGCCGCCGTCAGTGTCAGCCAGTTTGCCGTGGCATACGGAGCTCCATCGCAGTCTTTAACACTGGTAGCATGCCGCGATAGCGTGGACGTGAACCGTATGTGCAGTTGACGGACTTTGAGCGAGGGCGTATAGTGGGCATGCGGGAGGCCGGGTGGACGTACCGCCGAATTGCTCAACACGTGGGGCGTGAGGTCTCCACAGTACATCGATGTTGTCGCCAGTGGTCGGCGGAAGGTGCACGTGCCCGTCGACCTGGGACCGGACCGCAGCGACGCACGGATGCACGCCAAGACCGTAGGATCCTACGCAGTGCCGTAGGGGACCGCACTGCCACTTCCCAGCAAATTAGGGACACTGTTGCTCCTGGGGTATCGGCGAGGACCATTCGCAACCGTCTCCATGAAGCTGGGCTACGGTCCCGCACACCGTTAGGCCGTCTTCCGCTCACGCCCCAACATCGTGCAGCCCGCCACCAGTGGTGTCGCGACAGGCGTGAATGGAGGGACGAATGGAGACGTGTCGTCTTGAGCGATGAGAGTCGCTTCTGCCTTGGTGCCAATGATGGTCGTATGCGTGTTTGGCGCCGTGCAGGTGAGCGCCACAATCAGGACTGCATACGACCGAGGCACACAGGGCCAACACCCGGCATCATGGTGTGGGGAGCGATCTCCTACACTGGCCGTACACCACTGGTGATCGTCGAGGGGACACTGAATAGTGCACGGTACATCCAAACCGTCATCGAACCCATCGTTCTACCATTCCTAGACCGGCAAGGGAACTTGCTGTTCCAACAGGACAATGCACGTCCGCATGTATCCCGTGCCACCCAACGTGCACTAGAAGGTGTAAGTCAACTACCCTGGCCAGAAAGATCTCCGGATCTGTCCCCCATTGAGCATGTTTGGGACTGGATGAAGCGTCGTCTCACGCGGTCTGCACGTCCAGCACGAACGCTGGTCCAACTGAGGCGCCAGGTGGAAATGGCATGGCAAGCCGTTCCACAGGACTACATCCAGCATCTCTACGATCGTCTCCATGGGAGAATAGCAGCCTGCATTGCTGCGAAAGGTGGATATACACTGTACTAGTGCCGACATTGTGCATGCTCTGTTGCCTGTGTCTATGTGCCTGTGGTTCTGTCAGTGTGATCATGTGATGTATCTGACCCCAGGAATGTGTCAATAAAGTTTCCCCTTCCTGGGACAATGAATTCACGGTGTTCTTATTTCAATTTCCGGGAGTGTATTTACTCTACTGGGAACCACAGTTGAACTACTTTCTTACTGTACTACATTACCTGCGGTGTTACAGGTATGCCAACAAACTATAAACCTATTATTTAGGCCGTGCCCACCGATATAACCCCAGTGGGCGGTCTTTGCAGTTTAGACCACTTATTTACACTGAAGAGCCAAAGAAACTGGTACACCTGCCTAATGTCGTGTAGGGCCCCCGCAAGCTCGCTGAAGTGCCGCTACACGACGTGGCATGGACTCGACTAATGTCTAAAGTAGTGCTGGAGGAATCGACACCATGATCCTGCAGGGCTGGCCATAAATTCATGAGTACAGATGCACGTTGCAAGTTATCCCGAACATGCTCAATAATGTCAATTTCTGAGGAGTTTGGCGGCCATCTGAAGTGTTTAAACCCAGAAGTGTTTCTGGACCCGCTCTGAAGTAATTCTGGACGTGTGGGTTGTCTCATTGTCCTGCTGGAATTGCCCAAGTCCGTGGAAATGGACATGAATGGATGCAGGTGATGAGACAGGATGCTTACGTACGTGTCACCAGTCAGAGTCGTATATAGACGTATCAGGGGTCCCATATCACTCCAACTACACACGCCCCACACAATTACAGAGCCTCCACCAGTTTGAACAGTCTCCTGCTGACATGCACGGTCCATGGATTCGTGAGGCTGTCTCCATAGTCGTACACGTCCATCCGCTCGAAACAATTTGAAACAAGACTCGTCCGACCAGACAGTCCAATGTCGTTATTGACGGGCCCAGGAGGAGTAAAGCTATGTGTCGTGCAGTCATCAAGGGTACACAAGTGGGCCTTCGTCTGCGAAAGCACATATCGATGAAGTTTCGTTGAATGGTTGGCACGCTGACACTTGATGGCTCAGAAATGAAATCTGCAGCAATTTACGGAAGTTACGCTTCTGTCACGTTGAAAGATTCGCTTCAGTCGTCGTTGGTCCCGTTCTGGCAGGATCTTTTTTCCGGCCGCAGCGATGTGGGAGGTTTGATGTTTTACGGGATTCCTGATATTCACGGTACACTCGAGAGATGGTCATACGGGAAAATCCCCACTTCTTCGCTACCTCGGGATGCCGTGTCTCATCGCTCGTGCACTGACAATAACACCACGTTCAAACTCACATAAACTTTATAACCTGCCATTGTAGCAGCAGTAAACCGATCTAACAACTGCGCCACACACTTGTCTTATATGGGCGTTGCCGACCGCAGGGCTGTTTTCTGCCTGTTTACATATCTCTGTATTTGAATACACACGCCTATACCAGCTTGTTCGGCTCTTCAGTGTATAGCGACGTCGATACTAAATCAAGAAGCAAGATATCTGGCGTAAGGGATGTGTAGCAAAATTCCCCATCGGCGACCACTGTTGATATAAATTGCTGTTCTTTTGAAGGAATGCTATCTACCAAGTTCAAGAATGCTGTAGCAGTTGTAGCACAAGGTAATTTCGGTTTATCAGCTGTTGCCTGGAAGAAAAAAAAAAAGAAAAAAAGAAAAAAAAACACGTGCTTGCTTCATGTGCAGTCGTTCTACATGGTGGTTATAATTAAAGTGTAGCTACTCACAGAGGTCCAGTGTGGGCTGTAATTATTGCATGGGAACGAAACTTGGTAAATATTCTAATGCGTTAATGCAGACGTATAGAAATGTTTCCATATATAATGTGTTAGGAAAGGGGTGTGGGCAGAAAAGGTCAAACGAGTGAGAAAGGCAAAATGCTGTTTTTATCATTAACTGCGACTTACACAATTTGTTGGATCGGAGCACTGGAGACGCCGACGAGTGGTGTACAGTGCAAGATTTGCTCCTGGTGGCCAAAATTGAAAATAATTTTTTTCAGCGGAAATTGATTCCCCATTAAAGCATTAGTATATCCAACAAGTTCCGTTGTCATACGAGTGTTACAGTCCACACTGGACCTGCGTGAGCAGCTGCACTTTAATTATATGTAAATAATCAGAAATTTTCTTGGAACAACGGTAAAAGGAGAAAATGGTAAAGCAGTCTTTAACCTTGAGGTAGGTTTCAACGCCACAGTTCCCTAGTAGGCGTGGTCCTGTTGGAGGTGGTATGTCGTTGTCTTCCTTCGAGCTTGCACCGACTAACCCAGCCAGTTATAGGGGGAGGTGCAGTTTAACGTGGCCGAAGATACTCAGAAAATTACTTCGAACCTGTAATAAAACGGTATTCTCAACAATTTTTAGACCTCTTGCAGAGAACTTTCAGCAAACGTAGCTGGGTGCAAGTAAACGTGAAATTGTAGCAGCAAGCCTGTTGGCGCTTTCCGGGAGATATACAAAGGACTTTTCTAGGAACGTAAGCTCCTAGAACTTTAACAGCAGATTGTACCGTATCGCAGAGGGCCCTTCTTGCATCGTGTGCCACTGGAGTTGGCAGAGCATCTCCATGACGGTTTCGCGCTTACTAATGAAACGAAACGTGCTGCTTTTCTTTGGATCTGCTCTATTTTCTCTGTCAATCCTATCTGGTACGGATGCCAGGCTGACGATCAGTATTCAAGTACTGATCGAACCCGCATTTTTTAAGCTACTTCTTTTGTTGATATACTATATAGTCTGAGGATTCTTCCAACTAATCTCAGTCTGATATCTGCCTTACCCGCGATTAATTCTGTATGGCCGTTTCACTTCAGATCGCTCCGTACGCTTACTACTAGATATCTTATGGAAGTAACTGCGTCCAATGATTGGTCTGCGATCGCGTAGTGATACAATAGAGAGTCTTTCTGTCTATGTATTCGCAATACGTCGAATTTTTTTACGTTAAGGATCAATTGCCACTCCCTATACCAGGCATCGATCCTCTGCTGGTCTTCCTGCATTTCGCTCTACTTAAACGGTTCATTCGGTTTGTTACCTCATTTGCCTTTTTCTTTAAATATACAGCCACAACAGTGAAAAATAAACCTGCAATACAGCATCACCAAAACGAACAACACAAAACTCAGGATCGTTTTCTCGTACGCGCGTATGTACAAATGATGAAATAAATGCATAATGTATAGCTCTTCACTTTATTAAATGACTGCTTTTAAAAACTTTTTTTTTTTTTTTTTTTTTTTTTGCGCTAGGGATAAACCGAGCCGGCCGGATTGACCGAGCGGTTCTAGGCGCTACAGTCTGGAGCCGCGCCACCGCTACGGTCGCAGGTTCGAATCCTGCCTCGGGCATGGATGTGTGTGATGTCCTTAGGTTAGTTACGTTTAAGTAGTTCTAAGTTCTAAGGGACTGATGACCACAGCAGTTAAGTCCCATAGTGCTGAGAGCCATTTGAACCATTTGATAAAACTACCCTCAAGACTGCTGTTTTAAGCAGACTGGTCTTGTATTTGGGAAGATGGAGGTTCCAACTGCCATCTGGACATTCTTAAATTACTTCAAGCAAAGACCAGGATGATACCTACTACAGGGTGGGCCAAATAAAAACGGCCTGGAGAACAGAGTTCCAGGGTACAAAGAAACACAGCAGGGGTACGGAAATACAGTGCTAACCTGACTATAGCAGACGTTAAAAGTGTCCTCCATCTCTTGGCACTTTCGGTCCCTAATCAGCAAGTTCCTGAAGGCGGGTCGAAGCTGGACTGCTGCGATTGCTGTAACCTCATCCGAAATGTTCTGATGCAGTTTCCTGAAGTCTGTGAGGGTTGTTGCGATACACTTTAGACTTGAGGACTCCCCACACAAAGTAATCACACACTGACAGATCAGGTGACCTGGGTGCCAGCAAGGCCCGCGATCAGACTGACCTCTGCCAACAACTGTGTCAGGCTTGAAGATTGTGTAAATGTGCTCGAAGGTTCGGCCTGCTGTATGGGCAGTTGCTCCATCCTGTTGGAAGTAACTGTAGGTCTTTCCCTCCTCCGTTAATGCTGCCATAAATGGTTTCAAAATGTCCGGATCACTTTTATTTATTCCATCCTGTATAAGATGCAAGCTTGAGGGCGGACAGTAATGTGGGCATTATTGTTGTCAAC
The DNA here is from genome assembly GCF_023898315.1 of Schistocerca nitens. NCBI lineage: Eukaryota > Metazoa > Arthropoda > Insecta > Orthoptera > Acrididae > Schistocerca > Schistocerca nitens. Next base: position 456,620,026 of record NC_064614.1, on the reverse strand, counting down.
AGCAAATACCGTGAGAGAGTGGAACAAGTTTGTTTCCAAATAAGACACACAGTGCTTACCGTCGACATTTGCGCTGCCGTGCAAGTATTTCCAATGCAGTGCAGATACCAAGATCAAGGGGGTAAGAAATCAAACCAAATTATTACTCTGAAACGAGTCAGCAGGACGACGGGCCCCAAACACCAAAGTATTCACAAAGGTAGCTTTATCAACTTACGGAGTATTATCGGCTGAGCTCTGGTTCACCCTGCATTGTGTATTGTTTGGGAATATTGTTTCCTAAGCTCCAACAGTTACTTTAGGAAACCGCTAACATGCACTATATATTCCACAAAACAGTAAGAGATACGCAGAGAAAAGGAAACGCATAACAGAATGGGAGTCAGATTGGTCATGAGAACAGATTATAATCCAAGTTCTAGAGTTCTGCCCAAAGATTTTCCTTAAAGACCTCTGTTCAAAAATGAGTAGTTGGCTACAATCCAGTATTCGGGTACTTAGTGCTTCACATCCATACAACGTCGTGGGTTAGATTAATTTCTTATACAATTGGAATTTGGATGCCTCGGCAGGCAGAGTTATTTCAGTAGTTGATTGAGACTGTGTCCGCCCCCGGTAGCTGAGTGGTCAGCGCGACGGAATGTCAATCGTAAGGTCCCGGGTTCGACTCCCGACTGGGTCAGAGATTTTCTCCGCTCAGGGATTGGGTGTTATGTTGTCATCATCATCATCATCATTTCATCCCCATCGACGCGCATGTCGCCAAAGTGGCGTCAAATCGAAAGACTTGCACCCGGCGAACGGTCTACCCTATGGGAGGAGCTAGTCACACGACATTTACATTTTTCATTGAGACTGTAGTTTACGATGCATGCCCAAATATTTAGATTTTTGGAATTTTGTGTACGACGGATATCTGACTATCAACGTCCGGTGTTGTCCTACATCGTTATCGTATCTACGACTGACAACGAGGTATTCAGTCTTTTCTTAATTTACGTGAAGTTTCATCCTGTTTAGTGCACTCTACAGGTGGTCACCTCGACTCTCAGTGGCACATGGAGTATAGCAGTCTCATCGACGGTTATTTTGATGATGCTACTTGTCTGTTTATAGTACATTTTACAGAATACTCACACCAATACAGCAAAAACTTCGCCCTTTCTGTCAGATTGACCCCCTTGGCCCTCTCGCCCGTGATATCAGATCCCAGGAGATGGCTTTAACGGAAAATTCTTCAAATTAGTAAGCTGCGTCGAGTGACTGTTCGAGCGTAGTAAAATGGCTATAATGAGTGATGCGTGAAGTGTGAATAAAATATGGACAAACTGACATTCATTTAGAGAATCCCGATACAAAATATCGTAGGGAATTCTTAACAGTTCAATATTGAGAATCTCTAAATAAATAATTGTACCATACCTAATAGGGGTTAGTTTTATCAGTACAAGAATGTTACGTAGATACCCAACAGACCCGAAGACAAATGCTATCACTGTTGAAATAAAAGAGTTACACGAATCCTTCTTTCTAGCATCCTAAACTAATAGGTCACATGTGACATTACAGATCTAAAAACACCCAGAACAACCAATTATTGATTTCATAATGATTCTTGGTACTCTCTACCGCATTCTCTGTAATTCCAGAATGAGATTTTCACTCTGCAGCGGAGTCTGCGCTGATATGAAACTTCCTGGCAGATTAAAACTGTGTGCCCGACCGAGACTCGAACTCGGGACCTTTGCCTTTCGCGGGCAAGTGCTCTACCAACTGAGCTACCGAAGCACGACTCACGCCCGGTACTCACAGCTTTACTTCTGCCAGTACCTCGTCTCCTACCTTCCAAACTTCACAGAAGTTCTCCTGCGAACCTTGCAGAACTAGCACTAGAAAGGATAATGCGGAGACATGGCTTAGCCACAGCCTGGGGGATGTTTCCAGAATGAGATTTTCACTCTGCAGCGGAGTCTGCGCTGATATGAAACTTCCTGGCAGATTAAAACTGTGTGCCCGACCGAGACTCGAACTCGGGACCTTTGCCTTTCGCGGGCAAGTGCTCTACCAACTGAGCTACCGAAGCACGACTCACGCCCGGTACTCACAGCTTTACTTCTGCCAGTACCTCGTCTCCTACCTTCCAAACTTCACAGAAGTTCTCCTGCGAACCTTGCAGAACTAGCACTCCTGAAAGAAAGGATATTGCGGAGACATGGCTTAGCCACAGCCTGGGGGATGTTTCCAGAATGAGATTTTCACTCTGCAGCGGAGTCTGCGCTGATATGAAACTTCCTGGCAGATTAAAACTGTGTGCCCGACCGAGACTCGAACTCGGGACCTTTGCCTTTCGCGGGCAAGTGCTCTACCAACTGAGCTACCGAAGCACGACTCACGCCCGGTACTCACAGCTTTACTTCTGCCAGTACCTCGTCTCCTACCTTCCAAACTTCACAGAAGTTCTCCTGCGAACCTTGCAGAACTAGCACTAGAAAGGATATTGCGGAGACATGGCTTAGCCACAGCCTGGGGGATGTTTCCAGAATGAGATTTTCACTCTGCAGCGGAGTCTGCGCTGATATGAAACTTCCTGGCAGATTAAAACTGTGTGCCCGACCGAGACTCGAACTCGGGACCTTTGCCTTTCGCGGGCAAGTGCTCTACCAACTGAGCTACCGAAGCACGACTCACGCCCGGTACTCACAGCTTTACTTCTGCCAGTACCTCGTCTCCTACCTTCCAAACTTCACAGAAGTTCTCCTGCGAACCTTGCAGAACTAGCACTCCTGAAAGAAAGGATATTGCGGAGACATGGCTTAGCCACAGCCTGGGGGATGTTTCCAGAATGAGATTTTCACTCTGCAGCGGAGTCTGCGCTGATATGAAACTTCCTGGCAGATTAAAACTGTGTGCCCGACCGAGACTCGAACTCGGGACCTTTGCCTTTCGCGGGCAAGTGCTCTACCAACTGAGCTACCGAAGCACGACTTACGCCCGGTACTCACAGCTTTACTTCTGCCAGTACCTCGTCTCCTACCTTCCAAACTTCACAGAAGTTCTCCTGCGAACCTTGCAGAACTAGCACTAGAAAGGATATTGCGGAGACATGGCTTAGCCACAGCCTGGGGGATGTTTCCAGAATGAGATTTTCACTCTGCAGCGGAGTCTGCGCTGATATGAAACTTCCTGGCAGATTAAAACTGTGTGCCCGACCGAGACTCGAACTCGGGACCTTTGCCTTTCGCGGGCAAGTGCTCTACCAACTGAGCTACCGAAGCACGACTCACGCCCGGTACTCACAGCTTTACTTCTGCCAGTACCTCGTCTCCTACCTTCCAAACTTCACAGAAGTTTCATATCAGCGCAGACTCCGCTGCAGAGTGAAAATCTCATTCTGGAAACATCCCCCAGGCTGTGGCTAAGCCATGTCTCCGCAATATCCTTTCTTTCAGGAGTGCTAGTTCTGCATGGTTCGCAGGAGAGCTTCTGTGAAGTTTGGAAGGTAGGAGACGAGGTACTGGCAGAAGTAAAGCTGTGAGTACCGGGCGTGAGTCGTGCTTCGGTAGCTCAGTTGGTAGAGCACTTGCCCGCGAAAGGCAAAGGTCCCGAGTTCGAGTCTCGGTCGGGCACACAGTTTTAATCTGCCAGGAAGTTTCTCTGTAATTGTTGGTTGTGTATAAAAGTTAGGTGAAGTGTTCCTTTTCGAATAACCAACATCCATATCACGCCATTCGCTCAGAGGTAACTCACACAAGGTTGTTTGGGAAGGGAGAGCTGTTTCTGTTCCACAGGCAGCATGCGGGACATCGTGTTTATTTTACGTGTTTCTATACGTTTTTCGTTTGAATACAGCGTTCTTATATGAAAACAGGTCCTACTCGATCTTATTTCGATCCCCGTACAGAACTTTTCTGCTCACTTGAAGATTGTGCTCAAGTCATTTGCTTCCACGCCTTTCCGCTAAGAGATCCCTATCTCGTCTAGGTCGGAGAAAGTTGACTGATACGGCTCTCTTCTCTTTTAAATTCAAAACATTTTCCATTTTTATTAGTTATTTCACCTTTTTTGATATAGTTTTTCTGGTGTACATCCTTCGTTCTTCTACCGTTGTTTGATTGTCCACGTGGAAATAAGATGAGTATCGAAATATGTGTATCAAATACCGCACTATTCATTTGTAGTCTCAATCACTCCCGCCTCTCTCCAGCCCTTAGCTGTCCTGTTTTCAGTTTTCTCAGTTCATATCTGTCTGTCTGTCCTTTTACCTGCTGCACCGGAAGTCTTACACTTCTCTTTTTCCGGATATTATCGCCGTAGTATAGTGTCTGCCCCGAAGCAACATACGTAAGGTGCTTAAACTGGTTTCCACTGATAATAGCGGCTGTAATCGCCAAGCGCTGAACAGGAAAACTATCTAAAACTCGCCGCCTGTTGACACGTAATACGACACACGAGCCTCGTGCTACATCTGTAAGCACCACAACTGAAATGTTAGCAATACATCGCTGGCTTGAAATTTTATAACGTTAGAAGAAGAAAGATATAGCTATTAAAAGTGAACCTAGGAATGGTGTAATAGACCTGTGTTTATCTGCATGCTTTTGCACCTCTCCTATACCGTGATCTCCCGTTGGAGAACACTGTGTATTCGTACATCCCGCCAGAGGAACAAACAGTAGAGTCTAGTGGTGCAGCAGGCGAGCACATCGTGCATTCATTCTCTTACTGCCACCACGTAGTCCGCGTCTACAGATAAAGCTGGCCACTCAGAGCAACAGACAAACAATCGATATTGCTAAAATTTGTGTTAAGGACTCGTACTTTGCCGTAGGACACTTCTGTGGTTCTGAGCTGGGCCATATACTTACGGCACTCCTAAATAGAAGGGACTAATCTGGTCTTCTCTGCTCAAAGTACAGCTTTTTACAATAGGCACAAGAACCTCAATAACATCCAAGTTGATTTGGAAAACTCGAAAGAATGCCCACTGGTAAACAACATGAAAACTGAAACTTCCTGGCAGATTAAAACTGTGTGCCCGACCGAGACTCGAACTCGGGACCTTTGCCTTTCTCGGGCAAGTGCTCTACCAACTGAGCTACCGAAGCACGACTCACGCCCGGTACTCACAGCTTTACTTCTGCCAGTATCTCGTCTCCCACCTTCCAAACTTTACAGAAGCTCTCCTGCGAACCTGCAGAACTAGCACTCCTGAAAGAAAGGATATTGCGGAGACATGGTTTAGCCACAGCCTAGGGGATGTTTCCAGAATGAGATTTTCACTCTGCAGCGGAGTGTGCGCTGATATGAAACTTCCTGGAAGTTTCATATCAGCGCACACTCCGCTGCAGAGTGAAAATCTCATTCTGGAAACATGAAAACTAAATAGCTCAAAATGTCCGCCAGTTATTTACTTTTTTACGAACTAAACAATCTAGATATCGTTTTTATTTAACCGATATTACCGGTCTCAGTAGCCAATAACCTTGCCAGAACGCACCGGTTCCAGTGAAATCACTGAAGTTAAGCAACGTCGGGCGTGGCCGGTACTGGTATGGGTAACCGCCCGGGTACCCCACGCCTTGTTGACAGCTTCCCTTTGCCTTTCCGGCAGAAAGGGGGGGGGGGGTCGTGAAGTTCGTCACCACCAAACATTGCCCCAGTCTCTTGCGTTACATTCCGAACCTCCCCAAAGTGTCTCAAGGAGTGAGGGTCGGTCACACTGTTGTGGTAATCCGTTCGTCGGATGGAACGTTAAGCTTGGCGGAAGTGTTTGTGCTGTTCGAGAGGAGTAAGAGTTATGTGCCGGCACCAAATTTCACCTTCTCGCTTCTCTCATCATCATACAATGCGAACATGACACACACACACACACACACACACACACACACACACTCACACTCACACTCACACACACACACAGAGTACCTCGGGGTCTCCCGGTCAACCATGTCATATGACTTTACTTTTTACCGGTTTGTGCCAAATTAGATCACCTTCAGATCTAACATCTACAACATGACGGTGTCAGCGGGTGCGCGTCGTTACAATAATTATGTTTGCAGCCAAATATAGACAACCAAATTCTTAGGTTTAAAACTATTCAAAATTACTGCAAACCCACCTGTCCATATAATTGTGACTCAGACCAACTCTTCCCCATCGTAAAGGGAAACAGCCTGGACACCCACTTAAAAGTCTTATTTCGAAGACCGTGGTTGCAACGTACTGGGGGAGTAGCGTGCACTTTCAAACAAATCCTTATCGTGTCTACCAAACCGCTATGAGACAGAGAAAAGAACTATCTAACGCTACTTTCCCGCCAATGGGCGAGTGAACGGTCTAAACGTTGGTAGATGGCTCGTCTACCGAGGGGAGCGGTTGTCCACCGTTACATTTATACCCTTATGTACACGTTTTAATTTTTAAACAAGGGGCCAATGACACTGTTAGTGAATAAAACAATAATATGAAGTGATACATTTAAATATCTGGCAGTTGATGGTTGGAGTGCTGACACACAATCTGCGAATCCAGTAATGCGGGCAACTGATGGGCTATGCATAGGGATCGTATCAACCTGCACCGCATCAAAACAGCCTGAAGATGACGCAATGAAGCGTTGAAACTGGTAGCGACAAAATAAATTGAAATCATAAGGACGGCTGTAGATGTTTTTATTTTTTCTTACGATAGTAACGACCATCGTCCCAGAGACCTCCTGCTAAAAGGATGGACATACAAAAGCTTGAAATTGAAGGGGGCCAGGCCGTAGGAGACAGCGTTGTGCTCTGGGGAATATTTTCGTGAATTGCCCGGATGATCTCGTCATTTTTGAAGGCACAGTGTATCAGCACAAGTTTGCATCTATCCTTGGGGACCATATCCGCACGTACTTCAGATTTGTTTTTCCTCGGCACAGTCGCACCTACCAACAGGACATCGCAACGTGTCACACAGCTCGCAGTGTACTTGCATTGTTCAGAGCTCACCAGGATGCGTTTACCGCACTCCCCTGACCAGTAAACTCCCCAGATTCAAACCCAATTGGGAATCTGTGGGACCACCTCGATCGTGCTGTTTGTGCATTGGATACTCACACGGGGCCACGCGGGAGTAGCCGAGCGGTCTCGGACGCTGCAGTCATGGACTGTGCGGCTGGTCCCGGCGGAGGTTCGAGTCCTCCCTCGGGCATGGGTGTGTGTGTTTGTCCTTAGGATAATTTAGGTTAAGTAGTGTGTAGGCTTAGGGACTGATGACCTTGGCAGTTAAGTCCCACAAGATTTCACACACATTTGAACATTTGAACTCAAACGGGAACGTCGCTCAGCTGGCCGTGACACTGGAGTCGGCATGGCTCTTCATCTCTGTCGGCACCTTCCAGAACATCATTAATTCTTTTCCTGTACGCTTCGCAGCGCTTCGTGCTGCAAAAGGTGGTAATTCAGGATTTTGACAAATGGTCACATTAATGTCTCTGGCCAATGTTTAATGTGGGTCAAAGCCAGTCCTAGGGACTGTTTTCTTACTTACCCCAGGTGTTGCTCCTTCACTTTCCAAGTGTGAATTCTGGAAATTGTGCTAACATGTGCTTAATAATAACAACATTGTTGTTATGTGGTTACCTGCCTGCTGTAGATCCTTCGATTGGATATTATTTGTTGACTTTATGAGTATACATTGTCGGTTCTGGAACCTTCGACAGTAGCTAGCAATGTAGAGGTACCCAATCACAGTAGAAATTCGGTTTAATATTTTGAAGAATCAGCCTCAGTTGCGCAAATTTCCTGGTCTTTACCAGGTTTTGGCTAAATTAATGTAGCCTTCTTCAGAAGCATAAAATTACTGTAACATGCCAGGGTAAGGCACAGTCAACATTAAAATTAAAACCTATAGTACCGTGGCACCATGTGCAATCCCGTGCTCAGTGCAATTCCTCGTGCAACGGTCACTGCCAACGTAGTTGCCGCTGCCAACCGACCGCGTGGTGAAAAGATGCCGGGGCTGGACTTCAGTTAAATAGTTTTAATTCGACATGGTACCACGGCACTGTAGGTTTTAATTTTAATGTTGACTGTGCCTTACTCTGGCATGTTATAGTAATTTTATGCTTCTGAAGAAGGCTAGATTAATTTAGCCGAAACCTTGTAAATACTAGAAAATTTGCGTAACTGAGGCTGATTCTTCAAAATATTAGTCTATCACAGTTGCTGACGGCGCTGCAATATGCTAAAAATTCTGTAATTCAATTTGTGATTGATGGAGTACGTGCAGTACTAAATGCCATTTTATGTTGCACTAGCTTCGCGCCCGCTACTTCGGTCGCATAGACTGTGTGGTCTGCAGAGTATTTTTTTTCCGTCTTTAACGAATTTTTATGTTGTTCACAAACTTCAACATCTTCTAAATTTCTCACGCTAATTAACGCAAAGCGACTCTGGTAGCTGGAGTCAGAGGTCTTGTTAAATGTGTCCTTTGAGTTCTTGTGGTGGCTTTTCCATTGAAACTGTCATCCCTTAACATGTGTTTCCTTACGAATCCAGCTCCAGTTTTGACAGATTTAGCTTTACAAATGTTTTAATATACTGGTAACGAAATATTTTCTTCAAAATTTTCACCCCGTTCTTCACCCACCTTATGGGTTGAATTTCCAAAAACACTGAAACAGATTTATTTATTTTTAACTGAGAAGTCAAGTACCAGTTCTCATAGATGTAGCTATAAAATAATTAAGTTAATTATTTTGGAAATTTGTGGCAAGGTCGTATGGGACCAAACTACTCAGGTCATCGGTCCCTAAGCTTACACACTACTTAATCTAACTTAAACTAACTTACGCTAAGGACAACACACACACATCCATGCCCGAGGGAGGACTTGAACCTCCGACGGGGGCAGCCCCGCGAACCATGGCAAGGCGCCCCCTAGACCGCTCGGCTATCCGGCGCGGCCAAGTTAATTATTGGATCGGTGCATAAGTTTGTAGCGTTTTTCCATTATGTTTCATAAACACCAGATATACAAATAACAGAGTCGTTACTCATCAATAAGAAATTTCTCCTTCGCTATTTACAACAGTCTGCCAGCGCTGGGGTAACTTCGATTCCGCGACCGTAGAAATCACGTGATTTTGCGGTGACGAACTCGCCATGTTAGGAGCGAATTTTCATCCGGAAAGGAAGTTCCTTGAAGGTTGTTCGATATAGAGTGGAAAAGGTGAAAATCTGAGAGCGCAAGTTCAGGTGAATAAGTTGGGTGCGGAAACATTTCCCAACCAAACTCCTATGTAGTGTGTTTTGCAAGTCTAACAAGATGCGCGTGGGTGCTATTTTGAAGTAGCATCACTTCACACAGTCTTCTTGGTCGTTGTTCTTGGATTGCTTTTGCAAGGCGTCTCAGTTGTTGACAATAAATGTCAGCAGTGATGCTTACACTTCGGGGAAGCAATTCGTACCACACCACACTGTCGCTGTTTCACCAGGTGCATAACTTCATTTTTTTGTGGATGCGCGCAGTACGGGGTGTTGCTGCTTCGTTTGGGCTCAAGCATTCCTTTCTTTTCATTATTTTAGGAGAAAGACGCCATTTGTCGTCACCAGTAACGATACAGGGTAGGAATGGTTGGTGTTGTTGACGAGCCAATTGATGATGAGCAAGCAGAGATGCACGTATGGCCACCCACTGATTTTCGTGATTTTGGCTTAAACCATGTGGTACCCGTACACGCCATTTTTTAACCTTCCCCACTGCATGCAAATGTCGCACGATGGTGAAATGATCACAGTTCATTACATTTACCAGTTATCGAGTACAGTGACGAGGATTATTGTGGATAATACATTTAAAAGATCTTCATCAAACCCTGAAGATCTTCATGAACGTGGAGCGTCACTAACGTCAAAAAAATCCTCCTTAAAACGAGAAAACCGTTTTCTCGCCATGGTCTGTCCAGTGGCATTATCCCTATACAAGGCGCAAATGTTTCTGTCTGCCGCCTCTGCTGTCATCCGTCTATTGAACTCAGAAAGGAGAATATGTCAGAAATGCTCCGATTTCCTTACTTGGCATTCTGTCTTCTAGCGTCCTCAGCTCTAGTCATTATCTCCAAATGACTCAGTGACAATATATAAACCCAAACAGCAACAGTGAACTACAAACTAAAAATGACAGTCGATAAATAAATCCATGACCACCGGAATACCAACATGCAAAACAAAACCACTACGAACCAACCTAATAATCATTAATAATGATTTACTTACAAACAACTTCCACCTTCTGTTTTACCCGTTGTTGTTGTGGTCTTCAGTCCAGAGACTGGTTTGGTGCAGCTCTCCATGCTACTCTAACCTGTGCAAGCTTCTTCATCTCCCAGTACCTACTGCAACCTACATCCTTCTGAACCTTCTTAGTGTATTCATCTCTTGGTCTTCCTCTGCGATTTTTACCCTCCACGCTGCCCTCCAATACTAAATTGGTGATCCCTCGATCTCTCAGAATATGTCCTACTAACCGATCCCTTCTTCTACTCCAGTTGTGCAACAGATTTCTCTTCTCCCCAATTCTATTCAGTACCTACTCATTAGTTACGTGATCTACCCATCTAATCTTCACCATTCTTCTGTATTTTACCCCCTAGTGGTTGAATTTCGAAAAACGCTGAAGCAAGTATTTATTTATTTATTTATTTATTTTTTAAATTTCTGACCGACAAACCAAATACTAATGTTCGTAGGTCTAGCTTCAAAACTGCCTTAATAGCGACATATTTTTAAAAACCCTCTCATCCCCTACTTCACCCCATTACGGCCGAATTTCGAATAATCACTAACTAAACGACGCCTACAGGTATAAGATCAACACCCCTCTTCAAATTTCAAGTGTCCATGTCTACAGCGGTTTGTGCTGAATAATGATGAGTCAGTGAATCAGTCAGACCTATTTCGCCCCCTTAGCGGTTAAATTTCCAAAAACGGTGAAACTTGTATGTTTTCATTTGTAAGCGAGAAGGCGAATGGAACTGCCATAGGTTTGCATTTAAAAACGCTTTCACAATGGAATATCCTCATAAAACATATTCCCACCCCCACCCCCCACCCGTTTCACCCCTTATGGCTTGAATTCACAAAAACAGTGAAATGAGTATTTTTTTTTATTTCAAACAGAGAAGAGAAAAACAAATTTTCGTAGATTTAGCTTGAAAAATGTTTGCATAAAGAAATATTTTTGTAAAAACTTTCATCCCCTATTTCATACCCACAGAGGTTAAATTTCCAAAAATGTTGAAATACGTATTTCTGACCAAATACCAGTTTTCGTAAGTGCAACTTCACAACTTCCTTAGTAGCGACATCTCTTCAACAAGCTTTCATCCTCGCCTATTACGCATACGCAACACGAAATGCAAATGGCACACCATCCGTCTATTTGTTAACGTGGTAAGTAGGCCTTTGTTGATAGTTCAGGCAACTATGCCTTTGCCATCTGACATACCTACAAGATGCTTCACGGCTAGTGACGAAAACGAAATGTGGAACCAAGCGACCACACGGCCGAAATTACTGTGGAAAGTCGCCAGTCATCCATGTATAAGCTGGCCACAAATTTAGAATTCGCCTATTGAGCCGAACAATGGGTTCGAACTAGTGCTGCAGTATTTTTATAAACTACGAAGAGTGTGCTTAGCACATTATGCTACGCAATCGAGTCTAATGGAAAATACTGTCTCACCGGACAAAATTGAAACTCTCAATTTTTACATTCCTAAATCATGCTCCAGTTCGCGTGATCCCCTCATATTCAAAATGCGAAATAAAAGTCCTGGTACAAATTCGCATGTTTCATGCACTTACATTATAATCCTAGTAAAGGAATTTTTTTTGTAGATACCGCTACAGCGGTACTATGCAGTAAGAGATCTTCACCAAAGCGTTAAAAGTCAACATCCGCTGTAGATACAATGGATATCGTACTGTTTCTCGTACAAGAAGTCTAGGCAAGAAAATTAAGATTTCGTCTTGGTTGGTCCAAGGACAATAACAGAGTTACGGTAAGGGCCAGTGGACTCGTTTTTTGCCCTCCGTCTCAATTAGGGTTCTTGTGATTCCTCTGTATTGCTTTACGCAAGTTACACGATGGCTGCTTCACGGAGGGCAAGCCCGATTCCTTGCCTTATCGTTGCAAATGCGCTTTGGCTTCATTTGTAGTAACTACCTTTCGTTATGGCGTTAAGCAGCAACAAACAAAAAACAGAAGAAAACGTTTGTTGACGCAAAGCCACTCGTGATTTCAGTGAAATAAGTCAGTCATTATTTTAGTGCTGTCTGCTAAACACGTGGTTCTCCTCTCTTAGGCTGCAATTTTATGCTCGGACGGAATTAAAAACCTTGTACACAGCTACTGCTTATTCTTGATCGGTAAGTTCATTACGTTGAGAAGTAGGCCATAGATATCCGTAACTCTTTTTATATTTTTTATCACTAGGAGAACTCGAAATAAATGCCTTTTTTAAATGGAATCATTGCCGCCGTATGATTGTAAGTCTTCGTTATTTATTTATTTCACTTTCGCGATTTCAAATGCATGTCGTCGTCAAAATACTACTTAACATATGTAGACATACACTGATCAACCACCGACCTACTATGGATATAAACCCGTCCAGGCGGTAGCAACATCACCTGGCAAGTATTGACTGCTAGTCAGACACACGCACGGTACACGTGTGTAGAGCAGGGAAGGCGCGCGATCTATCTGAATTTGACCGAGAGCAGATTTTGATGGCCCGGAGGCTCGTCAAGAGCCTTTCGGAAACTGAACGCCATGTCGGGTGTTCGAGGAGGACTGTGCTGACTGTCTTCAACACGTGGCGAAACCAGGGTGAAACAACATTCAGACGTAATAGGGTTGGGCGGCCACTCCTAATTACAGATGTCGGATGTCGTAGGCTGGAAAGACTGGTAAAACTGTGTTGGAACTAAGATCAGACGTAAATGCTGGACAGATTGCAAGTGTTATAGTGATTAAAATTCTTCTGGGTATTATGCCGCGTCATTGCTAGAAACTAACAACAATTCGCTCGAAACGTCGGTTTTAGTTTATTATTGTTACTAGTTTTTAGCAATGTCGCGGCATTATATCCAGAAGAATTTATATCACTATGACACCCAGGCCCCCACAACCGCACGAGTGGTCGACTGTGAAGAGCGGACAAATTGAATAGCTGGCCGGCGGCCATTAGAGTGGTAAACTGACGCACGGATTTCGAATGTTTATACATCGCTTTTGGTTATAAAATGCCTTCCCTAGAGTTAGGTCACAAACATAATGCCTCATTTAAATACGTTACTACAATATAGTTTTTAATTTATGACAAACAGCAACTAGTCACTGTTTATGAATTTATGTTACGTAGTACATGGAATCTGCCGTAGCTAAAAGTTATGCACTGGACCCCTAGCATTTTTCGTACTTCATTTACGATTGATGTACGCAAAATGCATCAAAATACTCGAAGATTTGCCCACTATGTTAATAGATATTTTCTGACTCTACCTTGCTTTAGATTTTATGACGAAAAGTGCGTTATATATGGCGTAGTGCTTTGGCAACTCACGAACAAATTATCGTTTCAACCTAACCTAGACCATGAAAACACTACCGATCAGCCAGCTACAACAAACAAGACTTCAGGCAGGCATCCGGTATCGCATTAGTCACAATATTTACTTTCGAAGACGTACACTTCAGTTTATATGTGTGGTTTTTTCATATAATAAATAAAACTCAACAACTGTTCCATCGAGAGAAGTTGTGAAATCAGATTACAATTACACACATTCAGTTGCATTTTATAACGATAAAAAGCCTGCTTGCAACTCAACTTTTATAGTTAAAATAAAATGTGGTTCACAAAGAAAAATTTATCTTCTGCTGTATATGGTCTGGAAAACGAAAGATGGATGGAACAGCATCATCCTTCAGCTTTCTGCGATTTACGTAATTTTCAAGGAAACAACTTTCTTCAAAATGATCGGAACATATAAAATGGTATTCTATCGGTCGGAAATCTTGCCTCCTGACAGCGTGTAACCATTTTTGTAACAGCTGTGGTTTTGAGAAAGGAAACCTGCAAATATATGCACAGACATTATGCTAATACCGTGTTACAAAAACATTTACTAAGCAAGTGCACTGACATACAAAACAACTTAAAATATCCACATACCTGTGAAATGTAATATTCGTTCCTTTCTCGAATTTATTTGTACAATTAATCGCTGCACAACTCTTCACCATTGTACTTCTTTTGATTGGAACGTACAAACAGTAGAATTACGAGTAACAAATACTGTATGTACGCCCCAACAAATATACCACGTTGAATCAGGGTCTTCATAAACAACTGTACTACACAACACATCAGACTACAACCACTATAATGGCGTCCAGCCGAAGGTTCAAATTATCCCGCGACTGCAGCGCCATCAGTGAGTCTAGTTATTTTTTACGAGGTCTTTGATGACACCGGACGCGGAAGCCTACGTTCTTATAGGAGTGCAAGTGTGTGTGAACACCCACAGTGCACCGAACACTCCTAACGATGGGCCTCCGCAGGCGACGACCCATGCATGTGCCAACTTTAACACCACGTCATCGGCAACTGTTCTGAAATCGGCACATGACCATCGGCTCTAAACGTTGGGCAGTGACAGAGCGTTGCATGGTCTAATGAATCCTGATACCTTCTTCGTCCTGGCGATGGTAGGGCACGAATCTTTTGTGTTCCAGCGGAACAGCTCCTTGACAGCTGTACTGCGGGACGGAGACAAGCTGGTGGCGGCTGTGTTATACTCTGGAGAACATTCGTGTGGGCACCTGTGGATGCAATGGAGTTGGTGCGAGGCACCATGCCAGCCAATGACTATCGTCCACTGGTTGCAGGCCACGCACATTCCTTCATGACGATCGTGTTTCCTGACGACAGTGGCAATTTTCAACGAGTTCAAAATGTTCAAATATGTGTAAATTCATAAGGGACCAAACTGCTGAGGTCATCGGTCCCTAGACTTACACACTACTTAAACTAACTTACACACTCACGCCCGAGGGAGGACTCGAACCTCCGGTGGGAGGGACCGCGCAATCCTTAACATGGCGCCTCAAACCACGCGACTACTCCGCGTTCAACGAGTCACAAGGCCAGGAGTGTGATGGAGTGGTTCGAGGATCACAGTGGCGAGTTCCAATTGATGTGCTGGACACCCAGCTCGCGAGATGTGAATCCGATCGTACACATTTAGGATGCGATTGAACTTGGCGGCAGAGCTCATCTCCCCCTTACCCGGAATTTACGGGAATGAGGTGACTTGTGTGTGCAGATGTGGTGCCATCTCCCTCCACCCACCTACCAAGGCCTCATTGCTTCCATGCCACGAAGCGTCGCCGCTGTTAGCCGTGGCAAAGGTAGACGTACAGGCTATTAGGAAGGTGGTCATAATGTTCTGGCTGATCAGTGTGTATACTAATCGTCTCATCATAAGATATGAGTGCGAATTAAGAACAGGGATCGTAGCTAACATTACTTACGGAAGACCTATTTTAACGTAACGTGCTGTGATTATTGTGACCAACCCAGTGCTATTGGCTCGTGCTTATAATAGCATGTACGTTAAAGTGTGTCTGCCTTGATTAACATTAGTTGTAATCCCTGTTCTCAGTTTGCACTCATATCTTATGATGAGACGACTGGTAGATGTTATATGTCCACATATATTTTGTAGTACTACGTCGATGACATGTCATTCAGACATGTCTTTATTTAATGATTTCTTAGTCCCCCTGCGCTTCAGAGTGGCCCTACAGGCAAAATCGCGATAGTGAAGCAAACAAAAAATAGTAAAAAAGCTTAGTCAAATGGTAGTAATGATTTCATTTAAAAATATGTTAATGCTACGGTCCGTAAATGTGGAGAAATCATCAAATGCTTGTAGTTTCAGAGCGTCGTTACTTAAACAGAACTTTAGTCATGCTTTAATATTTCAGAAATCTCAGTGGTGTTTGTCTATATTGTTGTTACTATCAAGTAACTACGAAGCTGGTCATGACATATGCAAAGTACATGCGGGTACGAGATGTTATACGAGTCTCACTTTCCATGCAGCGCGGAAGGTGCTTGTGATCAGTTAATAATGTAAGACAGGGGCGGGCAAACGTTGCACGCGGCTCATGAGCACACAGCGCTACACGTGTGCTGCTCGCGTGCAATCGTCCACTGGGGCAGTGGCGACAGCCGGCAGGTTGCGGCAGTGTAGTGCCAGGCTAAGCTGCGGACGTTGATACGAAGCGACCACTACGTAGTGAACGTTGTATTTCAAGAACCGGAAAATGCAGAGTGAAACAAGGAAACGGAGAAGTGGAAATTTGCTATCTTTCAAAAAGTAATGGGAGAATCATTTTTTCTTTGTGCAAAAACGTGAAAATTCGAAATGTTTAGTATGTGGCAGTATTCTCGCTGGTCAGTGGAAGTTTAGTATTGAAGGCCATTATAATAAATTTCACAAGGACGAGTACAGTTTATTGTCGGATTCTGAGCGGATGGGGAAATTGACTGAGCTTAAGAAGAGCGATCTGACGATACTAAATGAATCTGTCGTAGTTGCTGTGGTCACGAGAGATCTGCAACTTTCTTTCGTCATGTCTCTCATCTATCTGATTTAACATTTTATGGAGCACTGTTTTCAATTTTTCAGGACGACAACAATAATAGCCCAGCAGTACGTGCAAGATTGCGCTTAATATAGCGAGAGCTGGGAAACCATTTGCTGAATTAGTAAGTCTCGGTTAAGAGCAGATATCAGTGATGAAAATTTAAGTAACTGTTTGCGTTTGTCTGTACGTAGAAATTTTGTTCCACTCCACCTACGATAATTAAATAAAACGTATCGTAGGTAATAGGTACTCTTTCAAACCACGATATCTTTCAAGCACTCCTACTAACCTTATTCTTTCATTCAATAAAGCAAGATAGGAAACTAAACGCATTGCAGAGGAAGGAGCGGACAGAAGGTATGGTGGGGAGGGGAGATAAGCGGGTGGCCAGCTTTCTCCTGTGTGCACGCAGAACACCTGTTAACTGCACGCGTGCAAGTGCACCGGACACGTGCAGGATTCCTGCCCGCCCCTGATGTAAGATATCTTTTATAGTGAGTGATAGCAGATCATCAGTGAACTTAATAGCTATTTTTTTACATTATATTTAACAAACAAGCTGTTTACACAAACGCATGGCAGTGATATGAATGTGTTCGTTTCATAAATTTTGTACACTGTGAACCATTTATATTTCAGTCGCCATTATTAACGTTTTATAAGAATCTTTCATTCTTAAGTGAGCTCTTTGGTGACTGGTTTATATGCAACGCCTTCAAATATACGCGAAGTTTCAGCGCCCACTTTATATTCGTAATTCGACTTGAAAGTATAATTCCTGTTCAGAATAGGAGATGAATTGCTTAGTCTATTGCAGTGTTTCGGGAATCTGGGGCGTGTGAGGCACAAATGATACAGACGTTGTGTAGAGAACATAGAGCAAGGAATATGAGAACGAAGTCTGTTGCTTCAGAATGCTTTTATAAAACATTCTTGGGGTTTGTTGACGCGGTAATAAACAGAGAATGTTCTATACGTAACGCAACGGTTTTGTTAAAATAGATTTGTACGAATGCCGAAAAGAAAATCCATGAAGTTAATGAGCGCACGGTGTAGTGATGGCTCGTGCAAAATGTTACCAGTTTCCTATCATGTTGGGGCCTATAGCCTTCTGACTTACGAGGGCAGAAATCGTTACTAAATTGAACGTATTCGTTTTACGTCTATTAACTGAGCTGTTTATATATAAAGTATTATAATTAATTTTTCATCGTTCGGAGGAATAAAAAAATGAAAATAATAATAGCAACAGTGGGAATCGAACCCGAATTTATATATTACTAATCCGTGCACTAAACAAATAGGCTACAAAATTTATACATACATCAAAGGTCGAAAATCCCTCGCACTTTATACTTATAGAACTTAAGCGCTATTGGCGAGTCTTGTTCCGCTGAACATCTCAGTGCTGCGAACAAGCTGCTTCCATATCTCAGTAAATAAAAAAGATTCTAGTATTCATCATAAAATGTTCGTGCCCCTTTATGTGCTATCATTTGAGAAATATCTCACATTTATTTCTTCAACCTTCTATGAAATATAACGATTTTTATGACAAAATGATTCCCGATGCGCAGGGTCAGAAATGGGCGCATTGAGCAGGACCGTGTAGCAGTTACAAAACCAATACCTCGAGAACAAAATGAGATATAGTTTTGCTCTCAGTTTTAAATAAAATTTAGACATTTTATCAACATTTCGTACACATTAATGTACGGACTAAAATGAACTGTACACAAAATTTACGCAATTCGTTTTTACCTCTGCAAATGTTTTAAAATTTCTTGCGAAGTTTTCCTTAATTTGGCACAGCACAGTAACGGTGACTAATAACGACAAGAAATTCAGTACTTTCTGGAGTGAAGATATCAGACTGTAAGATATGAAAAATCAAATTTTTTTTCACCTAAATGGTTCAAATGGCTCTGAGCACTATGGGACTTAACATCTATGGTCATCAGTCCCCTAGAACTTAGAACTACTTAAACCTAACTAACCTAAGGACAGCACACAACACCCAGCCATCACGAGGCAGAGAAAATCCCTGACCCCGCCGGGAATCGAACCCGGGAACCCGGGCTTGGGACGCGAGAACGCTACCGCACGACCACGAGATGCGGGCTTTTTCACCTAATAATTTCCTCTAAATCAGATGGTAGGTACTTCATAACAGCCAGCATCACAACCCACACGAACGTCCGATATAAAAATTAATAACTCAAGAATGAAATGAGGTATCTTCTGTTCTCAGTCTTAATAAAATTTCTATATCTTATCCACATTTCATATGCAGCAATGTAAGGGCTACAATCAACTGTGCAAAAAATTTACGTAGTTCGTTTTTACCTCTGCAGAAACTTTAAAATTTCGTGCTATGCTTTACTTAATGTGATGTAGTACAGTAACTATGATTAATAACGAAAGGAAATTCATGCCTATGTCGAGCAAAGATATCAAACTGTAACATGTGCAAAAATCAAATTTTTTTCACTGATTAGTTTTTTTAAATCGGGTGGTAAGTATTTCATAGTTACCAGAACGCCGTCTCTCAGCACAGCTAGTAGCATTAGGGAAGCAGTACAGTGACAAAAGAAAGCTGCTCTCAACACGGAATATAGAGGGTACGTCTGTTGCAGTCAGAGCGTTAAATTTCATAATTGAGAGAAATAAAATCGTGATGACTGGGTGATGTCCTTAGGTTAGTTAGGTTTAAGTAGTTCTAAGTTCTAGGGGACTGATGACCATAGATGTTAAGTCCCATAGTGCTCAGAGCCATTTTTTGAGGGATAAAATAAAATCAAAAAAGTGTTGGTAGTACTGGGATACGAACCCGAGCCGACGAATTGCCACTGCCTGTGCTAAACCACTCTGCCACAGTGCCGTTATGAGAACGGCTCCTGTAAAATACCCCATACTCTACGCTTGCAAAATATTTTACATGCAGTGCTAGAAGAAAAATTGTGATCTGGTACTGTGAGCAACATAGCACCGTCAGTGCTGGCAAAGATGACATCGCATCAGAGCATGCTCAGTCGAAAACAATCTGCGTCCCTTCTCCGAGTTGATCGTAGCGCGGGTGACGTGATTTCAAGCACTCCACACTGGTTTCTAGTTATCGTGGAGACTGCGCTACAGAAGATATTTTCGTCCAGTTTATTTGCATAGCAGCATGCATTTGAAGAGCTGTGATGTGATTTTAGTGCAATTTCCAGGTTTCATTTCAAAGAGAAAAGGCATAATTTTAGTGCTACGAGGGTTGACTGAAAGGTAATGCCTCCACCTTCGTAACTCTTCCAAAAGTTGGCAGCATTGATATGCGGCATGTGCTGGCTCTTCTCCACAGCTCCAGTTGGTGGGAAGCCTTAGCATTGAACGGTTGTGTTGTTACAGTGTAAAGTATGGAACCCTGCGCAGACGGTCGGTCAATGCGATTTAAGCAACGTGTAGTTCAAAAATGGTTCAAATGTCTCTGAGCACTATGGGACTCAACTGATGTGGTCATAAGTCCCCTAGAACTTAGAACTACTTAAACCTAACTAACCTAAGGACATCACACACATCCATGCCCGAGGCAGGATTCGAACCTGCGACCGTAGCAGTCGCACGGTTCCGGACTGCGCGCCTAGAACCGCGAGACCACCGCGGCCGGCGCAACGTGTAGTCACTGAATTCTT
Organism: Schistocerca nitens; assembly: GCF_023898315.1. Taxonomy (NCBI): domain Eukaryota; kingdom Metazoa; phylum Arthropoda; class Insecta; order Orthoptera; family Acrididae; genus Schistocerca; species Schistocerca nitens. The sequence continues at coordinate 456,599,645 of NC_064614.1, read as the reverse complement.
AACAGCAGAAGGTGTCATCCCAAAGGAGATTCATCAGAGAATGAAAGCAGTTTGTGGTTTGTGTTGATGTGAAAGGAAAAGGGAAATGTTTTCCTGCAGCATGACAATGCCAAACCACACACATTACATGCCACCACAACAGAACTTCAGAGACTGAATCTCATCACCGTACGGCATCCTCCATACAGTCCAGATTTAGTACCGTCTGACTTCCATCTGTCCCCGATAATGAAAGACGATCTGCGGGGACATCATTATGCTTCTGATGAAGACGTTGAGAGAACTGTGAGACTATGGTTGTGGAAACAGTGTGTCGACTTCTTCCGTGACGGCTTCAGAAAACTTGTTCATTGTTGGCAGAAATGTATCCAATTGGCTGGTGATTATGTGGAAAAGTGAATATTGTTAATTAATGATCACATTCTAAGGATTATTTCTGCATTTGATTCCAATCCAAACCAAATTAACGAAGGTGGAGGCATTACTTTTCATTCAACCCTCGTATATAACAGTGTGCTGTACCACATTAACACATGATCCCCGACTGCCACTGGCGCGTTGTTCATAGTTGTTAAATAGTCCTGGTCGCAGATTGTTGTTCTGCTTTAATTCCAGCGAAATTTATCCTTTAGTTTGCTTATGAAATTTTACTTTTGGGGCATTGCCAAATTGTCTGTTATGATGTTGTGTAGTAAGTTGTTTGCAGAATTTAGCTGCGATATAAGAGTTGTGTTCCTGGGTTAACTGCAAACCTCTTTTGTACATCACGTTACAAGTATTAATAACCCGTTTCTGTAGATTAGTATTCATCGTGTCTGGCTGCTGTGCGGAGGACCCGGTTTCGATTCCCGATAGTGTCGGGGATTTTTTTCCTTGGTGGGAAGACTGAAATTGGGTGCACCCAGCCTCACCAGGCCAGTTGGGGAGCTACTTGACCGAGCAGTAGCGGCTCCAAGATCAAAACAGCCGACAGCGACCAGGAGAAGTGAGTGCTGACCACACGTCAGCAATCTCTTCTGCCTTAGTAATGTATTATTCTCTAAAATGTTACACTGAGGTGACAAAAGTCGTGTGATAGCGATATGCACAGATACAAGCTATAAAAGAACGGTGAATCAGGTGATTCGTGTGAAAATGTTTCCCATGTGATTATGGCCGTACGACAGGAATTAACAGACTTTTAATCCGGGGTGGTAGTTGACGCTAGACGCATGGGGCATTCCGTTTCGGAAATCATTAGGGAATTTAACGACAGGAAGCAGCGGCGTTTGCGTAAAGCTGTCAGTGCTAAAAGACAAGCAACACTGCATGAAATAACTGCAGAAAGCAGTGTGGGACGTACGATGAAAGTATCTGTTAGGATAGTGCTGCGAAATTTGGCGTTAATGAGCTATGGCAGCAGACGACCGACGTGAGTGCCTGAGGTAACAGCACGACATCGCCTCTCCTGGGCTCGTGACCGTTATCGGCTGGACCCTAGCGGACTGGAAAACCGTGGCCTGATGGTATGAGCTCCGATTTCAGTTGGTAAGAGCTGATGGTATGGTTTGAGTGTGGCGCAGACTCCACTAAGCTATGGACCCAGTTTGTCAACAATGCACTGTGCATGCTGATGGTGACTCCATAATGATGTGGGCAGTGTTTACATAGAACTGAACCAATCGTTGACTGGAATTGATCATTATCGGCTGCTAGGGATCGTTTTCATCCATTAATGGACTTCATGTTCTCCAACAACGATAGAACTTCTATGAATGGCAATGCCTCACGTCGCTGGGCCACAATTGTTGGCGTCTGCTTTGAAGAACAGCCTGAACAATTCGAGCGAATGACTTCGCCACCCAGATCGCCCGACATGAATCCCATCGAACATTAATTGGACCTAATCGAGAGGTCAGGTCGTGCAAAAAATCGTCCACCGGCAACACTTTCGCAATTATGGTCGGCTATAGAGGCAGAATGGCTCAATATTTTTGCAGGGGACTTCCAACATCGTGAGTCCATACCACGTCGAATTGCTGCAGTACAGCCGGCCGGTGTGGTCGAGAGGTTCTAGCCGCTTCAGTCTCGAACCGCGCCACGGCTACGGTCGCAGGTTCGAATCCTGCCTCGGGCATGGATGTGTGTGATGTCCTTAGGTTAGTTAGGTTTAAGTAGTTCTAAGTTCTAGGGGACTGATGACCTCAGATGTTAAGTCCCATACTGCTCAGAGCCATTTGATTTTTCTCCACTACGCCGGGCAAAAGAAGGTCCGACACGATAATTGGAGGTATACCGTGACTTATGATCCTCATTCTGTACTGATCGTTGATGTCATCATTTTCTTCAGATGCTGAATCTGATGGTATTAGATATATGTGTTTGAGAAAAACATTTCCGTTTCCGCTCAACATTTAAAAACCTTCGTCATACCACCTTCGAGAGCCACGAGGGAGACTGCGAGGAAATGAGGCCTGCGGTGAGTGTTGAAGCCGCTGATATAGTGGACGTGGGTGCCAGCACTCCCCGATGCGATACAAGCCGGTCCGCGGTGTTTTGTCTCTTACCAACAGCGCGAGAGCGCGACAATACCGACACAATAGAACAGACACAGCTCAGTCCCACGGTCGCACCAGCTCTTTCATGAGACACAAGGAGATCTGACACAATGTGCCATCAAGGACTAATGTAATCACTTCCGGCATTCCCGCCCAAACTGTGCAAGTACTCAGCTCAGGCCTAGATCTTAGGACCATAACCGTCACAATATGTGACAAACGTTCTGCGATTTCCATCCCAGAAACTGAAGTACCTCGTTGTTATTGTGGTCTTCAGTCCTGACACTGGTTTGATGCAGCTCTCCATGCTACTCTATCCTGTGCAAGCTTCTTCATCTCCCAGTACCTACTGCAGCCTACATCCTTCTGAATCTGCTTACTGTATTCATCTCTTGGTCTCCCTCTATGATTTTTACTCTCCACGCTGCCCTCTAATACTAAATTGGTAACCGAGCGAGGTGGCGCAGTGGTTAGCACACTGGACTCGCATTCGGGAGGACGACGGTTCAATCCCGTCTCCGGCCATCCTGATTTAGGTTTTCCGTGATTTCCCTAAATCCTTTCAGGCAAATGCCGGGATGGTTCCTTTCAAAGGGCACGGCCGATTTCCTTCCCCATCCTTCTCTAACCCGAGCTTGCGCTCCGTCTCTAATGACCTCGTTGTCGACGGGACGTTAAACACTAATCTCCTCCTCCTCCTCCACTAAATTGGTGATCCCTCGATGTCTCAGAACATGTCCTACCAACCGATCCCTTCTTGTCCTCAAGTTGTGCCACGAGCTCCTCTCCTCCCCAATTCTATTCAATACCTCCTCATTAGTTATGTGATCTACCCATCTAATCTTCAGCATTCTTCTGTAGCACCACATTTCGAAAGCTTCTATTCTCTTCTTGTCTAAACTATTTATCGTCCACGTTTCACTTCCATACATGGCTACACTCCATACAAATACTTTCAGAAACGACTTCCTGACACGTAAATCTATACTCGATGTTAACAAATTTTTCCTCTTCAGAAACGCTTTCCTTGCCATTACCAGTCTACATTTTATATCCTCTATACTTCGACCATCATCAGTTATTTTTCTCCCCAAATAGCAAAACTCCTTTACTTCTTTAAGTGTCTCATTTCCTAATCTAATTCCCCCAGCATCACCCGACTTAATTCGACTACATTCCATTATCCTCGTTTTGCTTTTGTTGATGTTCATCTTATATCCTCCTTTCAAGACACTGTCCATTCCGTTCGACTGTTCTTCCAAGTCCTTTGCTGTTTCTGAAAGAATTACAATGTCATCGGCGAACCTCAAAGTTTTATTTCTTCTCCATGGATTTTAATTCTTACTCCGAATTTTTCTTTTGTTTCCTTCACTGCTTGCTCAATATACAGATTGAATAACATCGGGGAGAGGCTACAACCCTGTCTCCCTCCCTTACCAACCACTGCTTCCCTTTCATACCCCTCGACTCTTAGAACTGCCATCTGGTCTCTCTCTCTTTTCCTTCCGTTCATCAATACGCTTACAGATCACATTGGCAAAGTTTTGAGCAAGTTTGGTGTGGAAACTAACATCAGACCCACCAGGAAGATAAAAGAATTTTTAAGATAGGCAAAAGATATACGACATCCTTTGGCTACACCGGGAGTATATATAATTCCTTGTAGGTGCGGACTAGTTTATATTGGTACCACAAAAGGAAGTGTTTTTTTTTTGTCATCAGTGTACTGACTGGTTTGATGCGGCCCGCCACGAATTCCTTTCCTGTGCTAACCTCTTCATCTCAGAGTAGCACTTGCAACCTACGTCCTCAATTATTTGCTTGACGTATTCCAATCTCTGTCTTCCTCTACAGTTTTTGCCCTCTACAGCTCCCTCTAGTACCATGGAAGTCATTCCCTCATGTCTTAGCAGATGTCCTATCATCCTGTCCCTTCTCCTTATCAGTGTTTTCCACATATTCCTTTCCTCTCCGATTCTGCATAGAACCTCCTCATTCCTTACCTTATCAGTCCACCTAATTTTCAACATTCGTCTATAGCACCACATCTCAAATGCTTCGATTCTCTTCTGTTCCGGTTTTCCCACAGTCCATGTTTCACTACCATACAATGCTGTACTCCAGGCGTACATCCTCAGAAATTTCTTCCTCAAATTAAGGCCGGTATTTGATATTAGTAGACTTCTCTTGGCCAGAAATGCCTTTTTTGCCATAGCGAATCTGCTATTGATGTCCTCCTTGCTCCGTCCGTCGTTGGTTATTTTACTGCCTAGGTAGCAGAATTCCTTAACTTCATTGACTTCGTGACCATCAATCCTGATGTTAAGTTTCTCGCTGTACTCATTTCTACTACTTCTCATTACCTTCGTCTTTCTCCGATTTACTCTCAAACCATACTATGTACTCATTTGACTGTTCATTCCGTTCAGCAGATCATTTAATTCTTCTTCACTTTCACTCAGGATAGCAATGTCTTCAGCGAATCGTATCATTGATATCCTTTCACCTTGTATTTTAATTCCACTCCTGAACCTTTCTTTTATTTCCATCATTGCTTCCTCGATGTACAGATTGAAGAGTAGGGGCGAAAGGCTACAGCCTTGTCTTACACCCTTCTTAATACGAGCACTTCGTTCTTGATCGTCCACTCTTATTATTCCCTCTTGGTTGTTGTACATATTGTATATGACCCGTCTCTCCCTATAGCTTACCCCTACTTTTTTCAGAATCTCGAACAGCTTGCACCATTTTATATTGTCGAAGGCTTTTTCCAGGTCGACAAATCCTATGAAAGTGTCTTGATTTTTCTTTAGCCTTGCTTCCATTATTAGCCGTAACGTCAAAATTGCCTCTCTCATCCCTTTACTTTTCCTAATGCCAAACTGATCGTCAGCTAGCGCGTGTTATTTTTCTTACTCGAGAATAATAATAAAACCTTGTGTATGGGGAAGTAAGTTGCAATGCTCTCGCTGCTGAAAGGCTGTACAGGGAACGATTTCCTAATTGGCATCATCCGTCACGACAAGTGTTTATTTCTCACGATCGACGAAAGCGGGAGACTGGTTCACTGGAAAGAAGAAACGAGGGACCTGCCAACATGGCGGCAACTCGCACACCCGATTTTTGAAGACGAGGTGCTGAAACGTGTTGTAGCGGACCGCTCTTGTCGTAATACACGTGAGACGGGCGCTGCACATACTAGCGTGTGGCGAGTACTCCACGAACAACAATTACATCCATATCACCCACAACGAGTCCATGCAATGCTTGTGAGTGACTGTGCACCAAGGGCCACATTGTGTCAGTGGTTGCTCCAACGATGGATTGATCGACCAGATTTCTCCCGAACCGTGCTGTTTATTGACGAGGCTCTTTTCATCGTGGTGGTATTTCGAATAGCAGGAATAGGCATGTCTCTGATGAGGAAACCCCTGAGGTAGTAGAGTCACAACATCAACTACGTTTTGCTGTGAATATCTGGGCTGGCATTGTAGGTAACAATCTCATTGGGCCATACCTTTTACCTGGCCCTCTGAATGGCCACCTGCACTTGTTCGTGCAAAGAGCTCTACCTGAGTTCTTGAAGAACCTTCCCATGGCTGTTTGTCTGTAACCATCTCAGTGCTGTATTTCCTGGTCGCTGAATTGGAGGGAAGGTCCTAATTCATGGCCTTTGAGATCACCTGGCCTTAATCCCCCTGATTAATTCCTATGGGTATTTCTAAAGTCACTTGTTTATGAGACCCCAGTGGATACGGAGATGGAATTAGTTGCCTGAATTATAGCTGCCTGTGATGTGATTCGAAACACACCATGGATATGTGTCAAGGTGCGTCAGAATCTTCTTTGCCGATGTCATACTTGCGTTGAGGTTGATGGCCATCAGTTTCAGCACATTTCGTAAGATAAGGTACAAGTGGTACGTTCATTGTATCAGTGATGGTATTTGCAGTTAACTGCAACTGATGTAAATAAAAAAGTAAACAGTAATGTGATTTTATTCCTTTTATCTCCTGAAGCTGGCTTCTCCCACCCCAGGTTCTCAACCTCAAATTGTTCAGTGGAGCAACTTCTATGTACTTGTAAATTTTTGCACGCTCTTTCGGAAACACCCTGTATAAAACTCACTAGAATGTACGAAAATTATTTTGTGGTTGTATGTAGCTGAGTTTTTTGTTGTTTATGACAGTCTTGTAAAACTTTTATTTTTCATAGAATTTCTGGCAGATAATAAAAATCTAGTAATAATAACTCTTAGAAAAATTCTTTCACAAAATGTACTTTATTTAATTTAATTCTGCTTGCATCAGCATCAGCGTTATAGCCAGTTTTCCAGTAGTTGTTACTGGGGACTTGACTCAGCTGTAAACTTCTGATCTCAGCATCTCTTCCACATAGTTTCATACAGACTGCTGCTGAGTAGTTATGAAATATGCTTTGAACGTATCTTTGTCGTCTATTAAGTAGTCGTTAATCAAAATGTTCAACACACCCTCACTGTCTCGGATAAGAAACCTATTGCTGAATTTTTTTCTGCGCTTGGTATAAGTCGAGAAAATAATCCTCTTCTTCGTCGTCCATTATATGTTTAGCCATCACCTAACACGAGCTTTTTCTTGTCCTTTCCCCCACACTATCCAACAATACTGTACAGTACACTATCATTTTGGTTAAAGTAACAACACTTTGTTTGAATACACTTCCCTGACAGCACATGTGGACTAGATATTTAATGCGCTTGCAGTGTCATTTTCTGTGAAAACAAATGTGTGACATATTTGTGTCCCTGCTGATGTAAAATGCCCTGTCGTGTTTGTATGACACAAAATTCCTGCTTTTAAGAAAACTGAGATTAAATCTTAAGCCAGTGACATTCATTGGCTGTGACTCTCCTGGCTCTCCTTTCTGACCTCTGTCAAGCTGAACGGTCAGTCGTCGTAGTCCGGGCGCAGGGTCACGTTGGGAACCCAGGAAGTGAACAAACTGACTAGCTGGACAAGTTAGCTACCAGGATGCTGACCTTGGAGATGGGGGTACTGGAACTGGACCTTCGGTCGACTCTGCACAGTATGTTATTGGAGGCTAGAAATAAAAGTTGGTGTGCCCTGATTTACCTGAATAAATTGTGAGCAATAAAGGAGACTATGACCATGTGGCAGTCTTCCCTTTGTGCTTCTCGCACTAATGTTCTCTGTCGGCTTTGCATTGGACGCATGTTGCTGACGCATGACCATACCCTACGACGTGAGGATCCACCCCACTGTCGGTATGGTGCCTGTCTGATGGCAGCTCACATCCTGTTGGACTTCCCTAATTTGGCCACCTTATACAGCTAATCCTTAACCTTGCTGACATTCAGCCTCTGGTGTTAGCGGATGACACCAAAACAGTTGATTTGGTTGTATGTTTTACCTGTGGTTTCTACTCCTGTCTGTGAGATAGGGCACATCAGCCTTGTCGGCTGCTTGAGGGATTGCTCCAACCCAGGGGCCCAGGGCTGCCCTTGCTCGGTGGTCCAGCCTGGCTCCTGTCCTTCCCGCCTTCTAATTCTTCTTATTCTCATATATATGTCTTTGATTAACTTTGTGGTCGTCGTCGTTCTCTTTCCTGAGATTTTATCAACTTATCCGCGTTGCTCGTTTTCTTGTGGTAAAGGAGGATAAGGAAACACCCGTCGGTTGCAGAGGATGTGTCTCCCGTCGCATAATATGTCCTGAGGGCACCAGCTGCTATGTGGGCAGAGCAACTCACCCACGTCCACCCTCTTACGCCTCTCTTATTTCTACTTGCTTCTGTTTCTCGGTTTTATTGATTCTCTGTTACAGTCGGGTACATCAAGATTTGTCTTCTTCCTCTCTGAGGACTCTTCCCAGCTTGACGCATATAGGATGTAGGAATAGATGACCTCGTATTTGATCCTTTTAACCCCCATCAATCTTTAAGCTCCGAAGGCTCCGACCGCAGAACATCGGTTGCACTGTGTATCTCTTCTATAGCTCACTGTACACGTATGAGGGGAAAATCTAACCAATCAGCTCCAGGCTGTACGAAATCCTAACCCACCGGACGCCTGCTCTAGCGTCTCTTAACAGCCAGGAGGACGTCTCCATGGCACTGCCGTATTACACTCGAAAAGAATAAAATCCAAATCTGATAATTTTTGTTTTGAACTTTCAACACGCTTAGGACTGGTACACTACAACATGCATTTAAAGTGCAAGAGAAACACTGTTTCTCAGGAATTCTTTCTAGTTACAGAAGTCTATGTTCATTGCCATGTTTCTCAATGATATTGGGTTCTGTAATTTTCTGAACTTTTTTTAGGTTCTTTGCATTGGCGTCTGATTTCCATGTGATTACGTGTCACGCTGTTGTAGTATGTTTCCCTGAGACTGGCATTACGTAGCATTCCACGCTAGTCTATATTGTACAAGCCTTTCCATCTCTGCATAACTACTCTTACCATACATCATTTCAACGTACTTACACTATTCAAGCCTGGGAACCCCAGTGCAATTTTTACACTCCTCCCCCCTCCCCCTCGCCCCCCCCCCCCCCCTCAGTACTACCTCCAACGTCAAAACAACTGTCTTGATGTTTCAAGATGTGTCCTATCACTCTGTCCCTTCTTCTAGTCAAGTGCCTGTTCATTACTTACTTAACATATACATCAAATGTTAAGCATAATTTCGTAACACAGCTTCTATTGGCTCTGAGTACTATGGGACTGAACTGCTGAGGTCATCAGTCCCCTAGAACTTAGAACTTCCTAAACCAAACGAACCTAAGGACATCACACACATCCATGCCCGAGGCAGGATTCGAACCTGCGACCGCAGCGGTCGCGCGGTTGCAGACAGTAGCGCCTAGAACCGCTCGGCCACTCCGGCCGGCTACAGCTTCTATTGTCGTCCTATCCATACTGTTTACAATTGACGTCGCACTTCATACACTCTAAGAAAAAAGAAATGCACCACGAAGAAATTATGTGAAGGGGATGGAAATCAGGAGATGTTATGTACATGAACAGACAAACAAATGATTACATTTCCAGAATAATTGGATGGTTTATTCAAGAGAAAGAGCTTCACAAATTCAGCAAATCAATAACATGTCTGGACCTTATGTAAGCTGTTATTTGGCTTGGTACTGACTGATAGAGTTGTTGGGTGTCCTCCTGAGTGATATCACGCCAGATTCTGTCCAACTGCCGCGTTAGACCGTCAAAACTCCGACCTGGTTGGAGGGTCCTGTCCGTGGTGCACCGTTCCTTCTCAGCTTCGGAGAGATCCGGCGATCTTGCTGACCAAGGTAGGATTCGGTAAGCACGAAGACAAGCATCAGAAACTCTCGCCGTGTACGGTCGGACGTTATCGTGCTGAAACAGAAGCCCAGGATGTCTTGCCATGAAGAGCAACAAAACGGGACGTAGAATATCGGCGATGTTCGCTGTGCTGTGAGGGTGTCGCGGATGACAACCAAAGAGGTCGTGCTACGAAAAGAAATGGTATCACTCCTGGTGGTTGGGCCGTATGGCAGGCGAATGTCAGGTTGATGTCCCAGATCTATCCGGGGCGCCTCCCGATACGTCTTCGGCCTGGAATCCCACTGGAGCAGAATTGTCTTCAGTCATGAGTGCGCTTCGATAACTGCTTGCATTAGGGCCAGAGGTGGACGTGTTGACTTGCTCAATTGGTGAAGCCCTTTTTCTGTTGAATAAATGATCCGTTTTTCTGAAATAGTTGTCATTTGTTTGTCTGTACTTGTACATCACAGCTACCGATTTCTGTCCCATTCGGATAATTCCTTTATTGTGCGTCGGTAATATTTTTGCCTTAGGGTGTATAGGGCTATACTTCAAATGAGTACTTTAGTAAAAGACGTCCTAAAGCTTAAATGATCATATATTCGGTCATTAAATGTTTATCTGGTTACAGCACCAGTCTACTGCTTTCAGCCCTCATTTCCTAATTTAATTCCGTCCACACCTGTAGCTGGCCGAAGTGGCCGCGCGGTTCTGGCGCTGCAGTCTGGAACCGCGAGACCGCTACGGTCGCAGGTTCGAATCCTGCCTCGGGCATGGATGTGTGTGATGTCCTTAGGTTAGTTAGGTTTAACTAGTTCTAAGTTCTAGGGGACTAATGACCTCAGCAGTTGAGTCCCATAGTGCTCAGAGCCATTTGAACCATTTTCCACACCTGTATATCCAATCAAAATATAACCCAGAGGTGCTACGCTATAAGCAACGCGGGCTTGTGAGTCCTTGCGACAGAGGAGAAAGCCGTGCGTCATGGAGCAGTGTCCCGGTTGTGGTGGGAGGAAGTCAGGGTACACGGTACACGGTAGTCACGCCGCCGACCGCGCTAACTGTTCGCCACTTCCACTCCACGTTTTCCGCCGTACCAGTGGCGCCACTGTTTTCTTGATCTCAGCAGAATGTGTCAGGCATGCCATTCCAATCGTCTGATGACAGTATTGTTTAATTTGTTGTCATACGTCACAATCGTCATTAGAGTATCGGGTTATCCTGTGTTTATTGTCGGCGGAACGTGCTGTACAGTCAGGTGAAGCACTTGATAGTGTGCCTCCGGTACCGTACGTCTTGTGTATTAGATCAGCACGAACTTCCCGACTTCTTCCTAAAATCAGTTAATATCTGTACCCACTATGCATACAGTTTCCGATACCCAGGCTTCCCACCCCGCCCTCTACACAACTTAGTCACCACATTTCAGTTCCCCAGTTGGCTCTACAGGTTGTTGCACATCTGTTCACTCGCTGAGATTTCATTGTCAGCGACTGCATTCGAAAGCCTCTTAGTGCCCTTTTTCTTTCTTCCTTTTTTTATATCCGTTTTGCAGTTCTGTAAATTTCTCCATGCACTTTCCTGTTTCCTTAATATTATATTCCATAGTCTTCTGTTGATATTTGGCAGATTTCACCCCTCCTTCCGCAATAATTCACTAACAGCAAGCTGCTTTCACTTGGAATACACTATTAACCGCAGGAGAAAATTAAAGTTTACGAAGCAAATAGGATAAAGATAATTTCATCCCAACCATAGATGCGTACATATTTGGTTAGGCTTGAACATGACCGTTATGAGTATGAATCAAAGTTTGTAGTCAGCCACAGTTTTTTATTCTTTCTGCTACACAATTAGTAGGATTATGTCTCCATTAAGAGATGGATTTATGTAAGTTAGTGAGCCATGGATGTTATGTCTGTGCCGCCAATAGCTTTAATAGAAATACGACTTCAGAAACTGGGTTCTGGCCACGCCGTAACTGCGTGTAGTGTGGCCAAGAACAGGTAGCATGAACTCAACGCTGTGCGCCGCAACTGTTCCCTTAGCTCAGTGAGAGCCGGCACGGTAGCTCAGCGAGTTCGCTCGCAGAGGTGCTGGCCATCTGTAATTAAAAAAAAAAAAACTGATTAAAAAAAGAAAAGTGAGACGAGGCAATACCGGGGTATCGGATGTGAAGACTCGCCGATGTTGGAGTTGTCTCGGGTTGCATAATTTTTTTAATATTTTTAAATCTTTATCGAAAAAATGTCATGTTCACGTTAACTTTTTTCAGTTAAAACACCAAATTTTATCCAGTTAATATTTCCACAATGCGTATATTGTGTATTTCTTTCTGTTACTATTGCCTTTTTGTAAACATTAATAAAATGAACTTCTTACAGAAGTGCCACAAATGAAGCCAAAAGAAAATCACAGTGAATGCAATAATATCGTCTGTATTCGATGAGGTACAAAATACCCAATAACTACTTGTAGGCTACACTAGATTGCACATTACGCTACGACTGTACGTTTGACGTCCGGACTTATCTTCATACAGCCTGTATGTACATGTAGGAGCAACGTTCACTTTAGAGATGTTCAAAGCGACCATCTTGTATTCGCAAACACTTCTCTACTCGCTGGATCATACACTGAAGCGCCAAAGAAACTGTTAAGGCATGCGTATTCAAATACAGTGATATGTAAACAGACAAAATACGGCGCTGCGGTCGGCAACGCCTATGTAAGACAAGAAGTGTCTTGCGCGGTTGTTAAATCGGTTAGTGCTGCTAGAATGGCAGGCGTTCAAGATTTAACTTCGGCGTAGAGGTGAATTGGGGATTTTCTCGTACGATCATTTCACGAGTGCACCGTGAATATCAGGAATCCGGTAAAACATCATATCTCCGGCGCCCCTGCGGTCGGAAAAGATCCTGCAAGAACGGGACCAACGACGACTGAAGAGAATCGTCCAGTGTAATAAAAGTACAACCCTTCCGCAAATTTCTGCAGATTTCAGTGCTGGGCCATCAACAAGTGTCAGCGTGCGAACTATTCAATGAAACATTATAGATATGGGATTTCGGAGCCGAAGCCCAACTCCTGTACCCTTGATGACTGCACGACACAAAGCTTTACGCTTCGCCTGTGCCCGTTAGTACCGATATTGGACCGTTGAAGACTGAAAACATGTTGTCTGGTCGGACGAGTCTCGTTTCAAATTGTATCGAGCAGATGGACGTGTACATGTATGGGTACAACCTCATGGATCCATGGACCCTGCATGTCAGCAGAGGACTGTTCAAGATGGTGGAAGCTCGGGGTAATGACATGGGGCGTATGCCTTTGGAGTAATGTGAGACCCCTGATACGTCTAGATATTACTCTAACAGGTGAAACATAACGTAAGCATCCTGTCTGATCACCTGCATCAATTCATGTCCATTGAGCATTCCGACGGACAGTGCGACGTTCCACACGTCCAGAGTTTTGAGCGTACCTCGGATGTCTTGTAACGTGCTGTGTTCCATCCCCTCGTACTCTTACGGATTTATGGACAGCCCTGGAGGATTCATGATGTCAGTTCCATCCAGCACTACTTCAGACGTTTGTCGAATTCATGCCACGTCGTGTTGTGGCACTTTTGCGTGCTCGCGGGGTCCCTACACGATTTAGGCAGGGTTACCAGTTTCTTTGGCTCTTCAGTGTATTTTGCTTTACTCTACGCAACATACCTACACCCGCCATTGCCGAAGCAGCATGCACGCGAGCTATTAGGCCGTACACGTCGCTGGGTGGAGTACTATAAACTGGTTCTTTTAAGTGTCCATACAAATGAAGTAGTGGATTAATCTACGGGAAACGCGGAGGCCTCGACCTTTACGACCAATCCATTTCCCTGGAAACGCTTCATTTAAATAATTACGCACATTCTTTCTAAAAAGTGGCGGTGAAACATCATGCTGAAATCAAATCTGTCGCCTATCGTCAAATGGAACGTTTTCTAATGCGTCAGGCAAAGTATTGCAAAGAAACGTACGACAACGGGGCGCATTCAGCATGTCCGGCAATAGGTAAGGGTCCAAAAGCACTCCTCCTCCCACGCTTCCAGTCCACATGTTTATGCCAAAGTGGGTTGTCTTCCGACGTTAATGGCCCTTGGGGAGACTGAAATAGCTTCACAAGTGAAGCTAGATCCGTCATTCCGTATCAAGTTACTTATAAAATCTTTGTTATCTTCCGCTTGGTGCAAAAGCCGTTACCAAATCTGTACTTACCGAATCCGGCCTTCTGTCCGCTGGTGTTGAGTTACTGTGTAGTGACAGGCTCTTTTCATGTGACAAAACGATGTTCTACTTATAAACGACGAGGACTATGGAACGGACGTGTAAAAATAAATAAGAACCAGTTGAGAATTCGAACCATAACTCCATAGTGGATTTGAGTTTGATGTCCCAGTAGTCTATTCAGTTAGTTACGAGGCTGGGAGCGTAGTGCGGGGTGATACACTTTCTTCTGTACATTCCGATGCGCTGCACGATGTGATAGTGTTGCCAGCTCCTCGTTTTCATAATTTTTTCAAAATGCATCCGATGTAATTTTGCAAGATGAATCTGATCTGGATGAAGAATTGATGTCCAAGTGCGGCAATTTTTCTTCACCCTGTTTATCAGATATACCCCTGGATATAACTGTTTAAACACGACCCGCATTAATTTTAACGTGTCCATTTCCTGCGACTCTTTCCCGTGATGTTAACTCAGCCGACCCAGAACCACTGTACATAGTTGGCGCGCTGCTGCAAGCATTGTCGTCGCGACACGGCAACGCCCCAGCCCCAGAAAAGACACGCAACAGTGCTTGAACTATATATTAATTGAAATAAGATGACTGCCTAAGACACTGCAGCCTCTGGAATGAAAATCGCTAAATGTAGGTCACGTACTGTAACGTTTGTGTTCCTGTCATCTGGGACTGATCTGAGGAGCGGTACAGTTCAAGCGGGAGTGACGATTGAGATTAGTTTGTAGTATAGTCCAGGATGCTTCCCTCTGTCAGATGCCTGTTCTTTAAATATACGCGGTGTCCCTGGAAGAACGGTAAATAAGGAGGGTATGACAGGAATGCTCATTTGAAGCAAAACACTTCATATGGAGATATTCCCCATCCGAAGATTTCCGAGGTGGAACGTATTTCATGTACATTTGTTTTTGGGTTAGTGGTACGGAAGTGTGTGCGTCTTACCCACCTAACCTCTGTGACATTTTATTCTAGTCCACCCTACATTGTTGCTCTCAATCTCTTCTCTTGGGTCCGCAGCTCGTGGTCGTGCGGTAGCGTTCTCGCTTCCCACGCCCGGGTTCCCGGGTTCGATTCCCGTCGGGGTCAGCGATTTTCTCTGCCTCGTGATGACTGGGTGTTGTGTGCTGTCCTTAGGTTAGTTAGGTTTAAGTAGTTCTAGGGGACTGATGTTAAGTCCCATAGTGCTCAGAGCCATTTGAACCATTCTCCTCTTGGGATGTCTATCTGCCACTTAACTAGCATTTTACCAGAACATTTATTGCGAACTGTTATGTGACATGCATGATAATACGTACAGGTAAATGTGTTTAAAAAAACGTGTTTTTCAAGTGACACGTTGTAAAACATTTGTTGTAATGTTTACTAAGTGTTGTAAATGAGTAGGTATGTAAACCTGACAATGTATTGAACAATACAGAAAAATAAATAAGAGTGTATATTACATATGTTCTATGTCGAAAACCATTCGGAATACGGCATATGTCCGTATGAAGTTTCTGGCCGCGCGGTTTGAGGCGCCATGTCACGGATTGAGCGGCAACTTCCGCCGGAGGTTCGAGTCCTCCCTCGGGCATGGGTGTGTGCGTTGTTCTTAGCATAAGTTAGTTTAAGTAATGTGCAAGTCTAGGGGCCGATGACCTCAGCAGTTTGCTCCCTTAGGAATTCACACACATTTGAACATTTTTTTAAGTTTGTCTTATCCTTGAATATTAACCGTTCGCCCTGGGACACGTATATAGAGCCGATTGAGAGACTGTAATGTTTATTCCTTTTGTCATCTTGCTACAGATTCTTAGTATAGGTCATGGCAGAATAATGTTTCCTAACACCAGCTTGTGGATGAGAAATTACCTTCTGTTCTTCAGCGAAACGTTTTAGGCGTTTTTCGAAATTTTTGGAAGTAAAGTGATCTGTCTATATGACCTGGTCTTAGAGGGGAAGTCTGGGTATGGAACGTGAGGCCCGGCCATGCTGAAAGCGAGAGCACGGACTGGCCTGCCGGGTAGTGCGACAGCATTCTATGAGAAGCGTTCAAGAAAGAACGCTACATTTTTGTTCTGAAAGCAGGTTGGTTTTATTAAGTATTCCAATACAGCATATTATTCGCTAGTGTTGTGGTTATAAAACCTATTTTTCAACATAATCTCCGTTCAATGCGACGGCCTTACGCCACATTTCTGGGAAGGCGTTTATGGCTGAATGGTAGCACTTTACTGGTCGTCGTCGGTGCCAACGTTTTGCTGCATCTTAGCCGAGCGGTCTAGGGCGCTGCAGTCATGGACTGTGCGGCTGGTCCCGGCGGAGTTTCGAGTCCTCCCTCGGGCATGGGTGTGTGTGTTTGTCCTTACGATAGATTAGGTTAAGTAGTGTGTAAGCTTAGGGACTGATGACCTTAGCAGTTAAGTCCCCTAAGATTTCACACACATATGAACATTTTCTTGCATTGGGCCCACCAGATGGAAATCCGAAAGTGCGAGATCCGAGCTGCAGGGTGATGAGGAAGAACAGCCCATTGAAGTATTGTGAGCTCATCTCGGGTGCGCAGACTTGTGTGAGGCCTTGCGTTGACATGGAGAAGGAGAATCTGATCAGCGAAGTGTTTGATTATGATCCGTCGATCACCTCGAACAAGAGTGTAGTCATGTTCCGACACTGCGGGAATCACGCGGCAGGTCGGACAGGTTTGCGCGACTTTGTTGCGAAGATGCCAGACGCCTCGCCCAACGACGCACCGTGCTTTTGTTCACTGCCAGGTCTCCGTACACACACTGCTAGCGCGTATGAATATCTCCTTTGCTCTGGTTTTCTGCCAAAAGAAACTCAATGTCAGCACTCTCCTTGGAACGCTCTTTTGTTACGGACGCGCCATTCTGAAGGCTACTTATAGCGCCTCCACCTATTGGAACTTCATGGAAACTATAGGGGCTGAAGTGGGAATGTTCCAAGAGGTCCAAAGCGAAGCTGGCCGAGAAAAAATTGTGTTACATTACTTATTGTACGCCCATCCTAAAACAAGAGTCTCGGTAAGGTGACGAGTGGGAACTGTAGAATCTAAAGAAGCCGAATGACATCGACTCTTAGTGACTGATTCTTGTTACTGCAACTCGAGCTAGAAGACGACAGTGTGTTTAGTACATCTAAGGAAACAGATGTGGTACAAGGATTTAGTCATAGCTGAAGTGTTATGAGTAATTGCGTTTGAAATTATTTTACGTATAGACATGTTAGATGCATTAAACACAGTGCTATTTGATAGACTGCGTGACCGGACTATGACCAGTGCACTTGGCTTCCGAAAAGCCGTGTTGCTAGGACCAATTATGGTGGCTGAATCTACCGTCATTGAACGCTGTTACCAAACACCGCAATTTGTGCTGCTACAATCTACGATGGAACACATGCATGGGAATTCTATCTCATTCCTCGCTGGAGGCTTTCGACAGACCGTGCGAGGTCTTGAATTAGCAGAAATTCTTTTAACATAGTCGTACGTCATGTCATAATAATAGCAAGCAGTCACTAATTATCTTAGGGCATGGGTGTGTGTGTCGTCCTTAACGTAAGTTAGTTTAAGTTAGGTTAAGTAGTGCGTAAGCTTAGGGACCGAGGACCTCAGCAGTTTGGTCCCATAAGACCTTACCACAAATTTCCAAATTTACTAATTATCTGTGAATTTATTCCACTCTCCAATCGTTTACAGTGGCCACACAATCTTCGTTGCCTTTCTTGTGTGAAGTGTTTTTAATTCAGTCGCAGACTCACCATGAATATGGGTGTACGATTAACCGCTGAAATATCCGAAGATGAAATACCGCTGTCTTAGACTGACGCCCGAAAGATGATGGAGTGATATGCAAGTGGTATTCACCCAGTCTCTTTAGGGAATATCATGAACGAGGCATTTTAACCAAACTTTACAATAGATATATATTCGCTTGTGAATTTCTTCATAAACAATCCATCACAGTTTTTAGAAGAAGGGATAAGGTTAATTTTGAGTTGAGGCTTAAAAAAACGATGTCAGTGGCTAGGAAAGACGTTCAATATACACCCACAGAAATCTTTCAATTAGCAGCGCGAATTATAAATCTGTTCTGAAATCGTTTCTTCTGGACAACTCTTTGTTTTGTTTTTAATTTGAAGTTGGTTGCATGTGTGAAAAATAAGCCAAAGATGTGTCTGTCTTTGTTGCTTGTATTTTTAACTGCCGGCCGGAGTGGCCGAGCGGTTAAAGGCGCTACAGTCTGGAACCGCACGACCGCTACGGTCGCAGGTTCGAATCCTGCCTCGGGCATGGATGTGTGTGATGTCCTTAGGTTAGTTAGGTTTAAGTAGTTCTAAGTTCTAGGGGACTTATGACCACAGCAGTTGAGTCCCATAGTGCTCAGAACCATTTGTATTTTTAACTGAAGTACGAGTATGTATTGTTAGTTGCAGTAGTAGTGCCGAAGTCTAATGTGTAAGTTTTATTGAATTTAAGCCACTGTGGTACTTAGAACTCTGTAAATGACAGTACGTAGATAGATAGTAGTACGATCAGTACGTATATCAGTACTTTGTATAATATCTCACCATAAGTATTCTGACACCTATTGGTGGACATTAACGTGGGGTGTGCCCACGCTTTGCTTGAACTCTGCTTGGAACACTTTCAATGAGGTATCTAAATGTCTGTGAAGGAATGATAGCCCATTTTTCCTCAAGAGACGGAACCAGCGAATGTAGTGATGTTGGACACTGGGATCTGGAGCGAAGTCGACGTTCTAACTCATTCCAAATGTGTTACATTGGTTTCAGGCAGACTCTATACAGGACAGTCCATTCCAGGAATGTTATTGTCCATAGACCATTGGTTCACAGATGATGCTGTATGACAGGGTGCATTGTAAGCTAATACAGTCATAGTCTCCGAACTGCTCATCCGTAAAATGTGTTGATATGCTTCCGCATTATCATTTTATGAAGCGCAATAAGGAGACCACACGCTAACCGTGAACCCCCCCCCCCCCCTCCCCTACATCTTAACATTTGCGTTTTCTTAAGCTCAATAAGGGCAACACTGCAACCACGAAAAACATTGTCTTACTGTAACACCACCTCCTTCATATTTCGCCGTTGACACCACACATGATCGCGGGTAGCGTTATCCAGTCTTTCGCCAAACCCAAACCATTTCATCAGAGTGCCAGAGGGTATATTGTGCTTCATTAGTCCAAATCGCTCTTTCCTGTCATTCCCAGGCTGTTTACGCCATCTCAAGTGTCGCTTAGCTCTTGTCTGGCTCAGGTTTAGATTTCTCGCAGTTTCCCTCAATCGCTTAATACAAATGCCAGCTTGTTTCCTTTAAAAAGTATGCACCTGATTTCCTTCCCATCCGTCCCCTGTCTGAACTTTGTTTTGTCTAGAATGACCACTTTATCGACAAGAAGCGAAACCCTAATCTGAGTGTATCAGACAAATGGGAGGCCTCATCCAGTGTACAACTGACTTTCAGTGGGATTACAATAGCGCACCGTACAGTTTTCTTTCATTTGTCTTGTGTTAAACAACTTGCCGCATGGGAGGTAAGTGATACAGTTGACTGTCGTCTGTAGATATTAATCAACAGGGCTGTATCACGTTGGGGACCACCTCTTTGCCTCGCGGGATTAGCCGTGCGGTCTTAGGCGCTGCAGTCATGGACTGTGCGGCTCGTCCCGGTTGAGGTTCGAGTCCTCCCTCGGGCATGGGTGTGTATGTTTGTCCTTAGGATAATTTAGGTTAAGTAGTGTGTAAGCTTAGGGACTGATGACCTTAGCAGTTAAGCCCCATAAGGTTTCACACACATTTGAACCACCTCATGCGTGCAATGTAGTCTCGCGGGTGACTCGCTTTTATTCCAGAATAAGCCCTCTTGCTGGACAAATAAGCCGGCCGCTGGTGGCCGAGCGGTTCTGGCGCTACAGTCTGGAACCGCGCGACCGCTACGGTCGCAGGTTCGAATCCTGCCTCGGGCATGGATGTGTGTGTTGTCCTTAGGTTAGTTAGGTTTAAGTAGTTCTAAGTTCTAGGGGACTTATGACCTCAGCAGTTGAGTCCCATAGTGCTCAGAGCCATTTGAACCATTTTTTTGGACAAATAAAACTGGTACGATTAGTGCTTGTTTATCTGCAGCATTCTTTACTCTTGCCTTTAAAAAACTACTTAGACTTCTTCGCTATATAAGTGTACAGAAACTGTGGCTGGGGTTGGCCAGAGTGTATCCTTTCAAAGTGTCGGTTCATTTCCGGCGCCTTCGTGCTACCGCGAACATGACACTCCGGCAACCACAAGGTGGGGAACGACGCCGTTAACGACTCCGGTTTCGTGTTTCTGACGCAATCGCACAGGTGGCAGCGTCGCCGAATCAGTCGTATATAGACCTATCAGCCTTCTGTATTACGAGGTGCCATTTATAACACTACCCAGGTTCACTGATAGGCAGACCTGAACTCGCAAAGCCAAACAATTTTTTTTACAGGAAATGGCTTCTCCGGCATCCGATAGGCAGTTGCATGTTCCGGGACAAACGCTGGACCTCGTCAAAGTTTATTTTTATGTTGACAGATCTAATATTTTCTTTTATTGGGCAACAGTCTCTTTCTTCTTGCTCACTGGTTTCCTCTCAGCTTGTTTTAATGATTCAGAAATAAAAATTTGTGTATATATGTGGTGTCTGTTCTTTCGTACATGTCCGAAAGAGCGAACACCACATATATACAACTAAGGTGATGACGGCCAGTGATCTCTTCAGTGGAAAGGCACACGAGGCTCGAACTCTTACGGGAATCGGCGAAATGGACAAGGGGCACTACATTCGTAGTATGTGGATAAGTTGAGAATTTGTGTCCGATAGGTGACGTGCTAGAATAGTCCGTGTAGTTGCAATGACCATTGTGTCCGGATGCCGGCACGGTAGCTTAGCGTGTTCGGTCAGAGGGTTTTCAACTTTCTCCATAGATTAAATCAGTGACCAATCGTAGTCAGTGTCTGTAATTCCTTTGTGTCTTGACAAAAATTAAGTCTGAGAACTATACCTGGACACATTAATTATTGTGGACTCATTAATTACGGTTCTGATTTTTTTTAAAAAAAAAAGATCACATTCCAGTGTTTGGAGTGTAGCGGCGTTGCAGCAATCACGGCATTCATTGCGATATATTTGTTAACTACTATATGAAAGTAGTGTCTGTTACATCATTTGACAGTAAACGTGTCGTGTGTGTTCTTTAAGCTTTAGGTATGGTGTCAACTTCATACGAAAAACAAATGCAACCTTCTTTTTACCATTCTAATTTTTCGTTGATTTTTATGAGAGTAATTCAACATGAGTTTGCGACTATGCTGTTCGCCTCCATATTCATCGCAGGCGATGCACTGCGCAGTTTGCACTATCCAGTCGACGGTTCTACAGTATTTATCATCACTCTTAAGACTCTGTGTGCTGTTTTGATGTCTAGGATCAATAAAATTCCTTCGGACATCGATACTTCAACAATATTTCAAAGCTCTACAGGAAGGGATAATCAATATTCTCTCTAAATTCAGCACTGTTGCTTACTGTGCCTTGCACATTGTGTTTCCTTCGGTGGTTATTGAAACTGCATATCCGGCATGTTTCTCGTATGCAGTAGTAGAAATGTGTTTGAAATCTTATGGGACTTAACTGCTAAGGTCATCAGTCCCTAAGCTTACACACTACTTAACCTAAATTATCCTAAGGACAAACACACACACACCCATGCCCGAGGGAGGACTCGAACCTGCGCCGGGACCAGCCGCACAGTCCATGACTGCAGCGCCTTAGACCGCTCGGCTAATCCCGCGCGGCATATGTAGTAGTAGTAGTAGTAGTAGTAGTAGTAGTAGTAGTAGTAGTTTTCTGGCGTCGAAATCATCCAACTGTTTATATAAGAGCTGTTGTGTCTGCGAACCATTTATGTAAGAACTTATAGAGATGTGGTGAATGGGACAGGGAGGGAGGGTGAAGATAGTGATACTTGAAGTAACCGCCCCCACGTATCGTAAGGTAGCTTGCAGGTTATTGATGTACGCGTATGTAAAATAACTCTTATCAACTTCACTGTGCGATAGGAGAGTAGATGTAATAACGGTGAAATCATTGTTCTTGCAACATGTTTGGTTTTGTCTCATCAGTTATTTCAGTGTTTCACTGGCTGGCTCCCAGGGTGCTATTTAACATCTGTTTTTCTGTTCTTTACAGAATGTTACAGATTTTTTTTATAGTGTTCATTTAGCGAGACATATGTGGGAGGTAGTAGTAAGTTACCCGATTCTTGTGAGAACGTACGCTGTCGGAATTGGAACAGTAAACGTCTCCGTGATGTACAACGTCTGTCCTCTAGTGTCTGCCACTAGACTTTGTTGAGCATCTCCGTAAGGCTTTCGCTGTTACCAGACGACTCCGTGACGGTACGGGCCACTCTCCGATGGATTTTCTCTATTTCTGTTTATCCCTGTTAGTAAGCATCCCAGACTGACGAGCAGTTTTCAAGAATTACTCGTACAAGTGTTCTGTAAGCCATTTCTCTATTGGATGAATCATACTTCCTTAAGATTCTTACAGTGAATCTGGGAGTGGCATTTACTTTTACTTCGACTGGTTTTATGTGATCCTTCCACTTCAGGTCGCATCGTATTGTTACTCTTCGGCATTTTATGGCAGTTACTGTTTCCGGTCTGATAAGGAATATCCGTGTAGTGTACAAATAATAAGATCGCTTCTTGGATTTTTTTTTCTTTACTCGATGCTTCAATTCTTCGCAGCTTTATTTGATTCATGTTTGCACTAGAAAGTGTACTTATTGGTTTGCAGCCTATACTACTTGTACATATAAAGTCTGCGAAAAGATGTCGTCTGAACTGTGCGAGATTTTGCATGCAGCGGATCACTAGTCAAAATAAGAGATCATTCTGCGAAAGGGAAGGGAAGAAACGAGTCGTCGAAGCTACAAGACACCCATACATTTCATTTCGCTCCATGAAATCGGCCGAAACACAAACTAAATTGGAATGAAAGAATGGAAAATATACTTAACGAAATGTGGTGTTGTGCAAGAAAGGCAAACCAGAGGGCAAACAGGAGATAGTGCCGCAAACAACCCCCTTGACTATAGAGGTGGTCAAATATGTCATTAACAGCACCAAGAATAAAAAATTCGTAGGACCTGATAGGCTGCACAGCAAATATACAAAAGATACAGGTCAAATATCAATACAGTGTGGACGAAACTCTGCAATAAGTGGCTCTAGTCCGGAAAATTGGATACAATCAATAACAAAAATGATATATAAAGGGAAAACAGACCCAAAGCGCCAAGCAAATATACAGAGGCATACAATTAAAAAAAAAACTTACCTTTCAGAATACTCACCAGAAAGAATAAAAAAACAGTCGACGAATACCTCCCTGAAAACCAGATGGGAGTCAGGAAAGAAAGACCATCTCTGACGGCAATAGAACTCCTGCTAAAGAGCTTATGGGAAGCCCTCCGGACTGAGAAAAGTTTTATGCAGTTGGTTAATTTGAGGGCGGGGGCCAAACAGCGAGGTCATCAGTCCCATCGGATTAGGGAAGGACTGGGAACGAAGCCAGCCGTGCCCTTTCAAAGGAGCCATCCCAGTATTTGCCTGAAGCGATTTAGGGAAGTCACGGAAAACCTAAATCAGTACGGCCGGACGCGAGTTTGAACCGCCGTCGTCCTCTTTTATGTAGCACTTACAGACTCCACAAAAGTCTTTGACCTTATAAACAGAAAGATAGTGACAAAAAATCTAGAGAAAACCCTAAGCAAAAAACAATATACAGACAAGCATCGTAAGTGCAGTACTGTAACGGAATCTCAGACAACCTCTCCCATCAATCAAACGGAGTACTGCAGTGACACACACGAAGCCTCTTATTGTTATCCTTGCAGCGGATTAGATTGTAAGAATACCCAAAAGGGAGGGTGTAATCTCATATGCATACGATACTGTAATAGGCCCAATAGGCTATACAAAACTACAAGATACAATAAACAATATGGAAAATTAGTGCGTCAAATGTGACTTCGAAGTAAATATGACAAAAACCAGAAACAAACTTCCTCAGAAATGGAGAGAAAGCACCTACATCGGCAGAGATCTTCATATGAAAGAGAAAACTAAAAATCATATCAGACTTCAAATATGTAGGCGTCACAATATAAACAAGAGCAAAATGTTTCATGAAAACGTGTAACAGAGAAAGCAGTGCGAGCAATAATGGCTATTGACGAAATAGTACACATCAGGGTCCTCAGCCTAAAGACAGCACTGGCATTATTTGAGAGCCAAAATCTCGCCAATACTAACGTATTGCATAGGAATCAACGGACCACATTTCTCAGTGAAAAACCTGATAACATTAGAAAGAGTAAAGGCGAGCTATATAAAGAAACCGATCGGAGTGACCAAACATATGCGATCCAGACTCGTATACCTACTGTCGAGGGAACCCTTCCTCATTGAATACCTGCGGTCAGATCTGATGGTACCCAACACTTGCGCTTCGGAAAGTCTATAAGAAATATTGAAGGAAAAAGACGTTCGACGCAATTGCAGAATTTTACGACACAGGAGTCATGATTGACTGAACAAGGAAAACTTTGAGATGAGACACGTGATTACCAGAATGGCAGTCCATAGTTTCCACCACTTTATCTGCAGCAACACAACATGTCATGAACCAAACGCAACGTGTGAGTGTAAACTGTGTAACCGAATATGCGAATGTCATCATATAGAACTCTGCACTAACAGAACAGTCAATAAGTGACTGAGCAAACCACAATGTGAAAAATTTCCGCATTCTTGCATTAGTATAATTGTTCTGTGAACTTGTAAGGTTATTTGGCTGTTATACCGGGCTGGCAACCATGTCTTGCTTCAGATGCAGACTATGCAAACATTTAGAAAATGTTCCTACATTTGCACATGGGATTTACTCTAGATGCACACAGATGGAGTACACAGATTGGGGTTGATTAAGAGACTGACAGCTATAGACGTTTAGTCTCTTTAAACCTATCATCGCATCATCATCACCTTATTCTTGTGCTCTGCGGCTAAAGAGTTTTCGTAGTTTGCATCTGCCAAGTGTAGAGATGAAATTTAAATGGAGAAAATATTAAGCATGTCATTTGTGTATACGTTACTTTCCAGGCAACTCTAGCGTTATTGTGCGATATAATTCAGGCCGTCACACATTATTGCATTTCACCATTTATCGCGTATCGTCGGGGAAGGTGGGAGATACCATCCCAGTGATATCGCTCAGGAGGAAACTTCGTTATCTGAATCTGATTAGACCCGAGTTTTATCAATATTTTAATACATGAATGCTTTGAAGTAATTAGTCTGTCAGTTGCACCAACGACTACGTTGTGCTGTCCCCTGATGGTACAAGGATATTTTTGTGTTTCAATACACGATGTGCTGTTATTTACCAGCACTCCGTATATAAATAACTTCTCACGACGCCTTTGCTGCCTTCTGTCGTTTTAACTTATCAGTTTTAGGAAAACTATTGTAGAACGTCTTAGTTACGAACATCATGAGGGCAGTCAAAAACTATTGTAGAACGTCTTATTTACGAACATCATGAGGGCACTCATAAAAGATGACTCCAACAACGTCTTGATAAGGAAGGAAATTTTGTCGTGCTGTGAAATTCCCTGTCCATTGTACTGTTGCTATATGTGAAGCATCTTGAAGAATGATTTATTGTAGTATTTTCACGAAATGAATTACACAGTGACTACAACATTATGTTGAGGAATAAATCGTCAAACGCACAGCTATAGGTGCCAGAGATGTGGCCAGCGCTGTGAGTCGAAGCCCGTTGTAAATGTGGCACGGTCGTAGTCACCAGAAAGCCGCTGGCACGATGAGTAATCTAAACCCCCACTACTCCTGATATCGCGCGCCTTCAGAGAACGGTGTCTGGAGAAGTTTGAAAGGAGGCTGTTGCCCATTCATAATTTCTTATTTATTGCCAGAACTGTTATGCATGGTAACATTTTATATTATCGTGTAATGGATGGAAGTAAACAAACAGCACACAAGTGTAAGACATATTCGTGGGAACGAGAGTGTGTGACATCGAAAGGTGGGGAACACCATTGGGATCAGAGCTAATGGAGAATGTTTGTTTGCTCATGTTCAGTCATTTGTACTATGTCTGAATTCCGTTATGACGTTTTTTTGCTTTATTTTTCCTTTTACTCCACTTCAGTTAGAACTTGGGAAAAATGTTCTTTAATGGAACGAATAACTAAACGAGCGACTCATGGAGAATGCGCGCGGCCGGGAGAAGATTACACTGCCAGGAATGGTTTCTGGGCGCGACAGGTAGCCAGAAAGGAAAGAAATACGCAAGTACTAAACCGTTCCATAATGCATACCGGAGGTAGGTTTGTACGTCGATTTTAAATTACAAACGTCTCACTTGCGGAAACAACAACACTATACGTCGGCGTGGTATTCCATCCACAATACAACACGCTCGACGCCTTACCTGAGAGCGTCTACGCACACTTTCAGGCCTTGTGAATGCTTGCTTCGGTGAATAATAGATTTGCGTGCACTCAGTGCTTTGAATCAGATGCAGTTTATACTGGGAGAGACTTACATTCGATAAAGACATACGTATGGTCGAAAAGTTTTTATGTGACAGAAATATTTTGCGACGACGTTCTTTGCGGAAACAATGTTTTGGGTCTCCTTGCTGCGTCATATCTAGGGAAGAACACTGGCTTTCCCCGGTCTCTGTCATCGTCAGGTGCAACGAACTGTCGTCGCTACCATATCAGCAATTACGAGAGTCGGCTACTTCTAATTTTCATACAGATAATTAAGTTATTTTGCCGGAACCTGTGAACAGCTGCGTATCTCGAGGGTGCCTTCATCTCACTCGTGAAAGCTACAGCTACATCTACGTCTACATCTGGTACATACTTCGTAGGCCATCGTATGGTGTATGGCGGAGTGTATCTCGTACCGCCACCAGTCATGTCCTTTTTCTATGTACTCGCAAATGGAAAAACAACAGTACAAATGCCTCCGTACGAGCTCTAATTTCTCTTGTTTTGTTTTCGCGTTCCTTTCGCGAAATGTACGTTGGCGCGTAAAGCGCGAAGAATTGTGTCCCGGTTACACCAGTATATTATATAGGAGAAATTATTGATTTAACTCCCTGACACACAGTAACAGATACTCAAGCACACACTATAGACATACTATATTTGCCGTAGACAAAATTGTCCGAAAACTGAATTAGTATATGACTAATTGCCCTCACCCCAGTCGTCGGCCGGGGTGGCCGAGCGGTTCTAGGCGCTACAGTCTGTAACGGCGCGACCGCTACGGTCGCAGGTTCGAATCCAGCCTCGGGCGTGGATGTTTGTGATGTCCTTAGGTTAGTTAGGTTTCAGTAGTTCTAAGTTCTAGGGGACTGATGACCTTAGAAGTTAAGTCCCATAGTGCTCAGAGCCATTTGAACCTCACCCCAGTCCGTTTCCGACGAGACTTTCGAGAGGTTTCCTTCTGTTGTCAGACGAATGTGGGAACCGTAAATCTTCTCCCAAATGTTTCCAACTGGGAGCCCCTTTGCCCGATTTCCCCCTTGATGGGATTTATCAGAAAACCGCCAGGAGTTCTGCAACGGCTGCCTCACTCCTGCATATTTGGGTAGAGAATGAAGTATGCAAATCAAAAAGAGTCGCGGCTGTTTTTCTCTGCCCTTCTCCCGTAAGCTCTATCAGTGCTAATCTGTTTAGCCGAAACGGACACTGAATTTAGGTGCTGACATAGTTGCTGGTGGACGAGATTGTACAGGACTAGTGTCAGCATAAATCTATGTTGTCTTCATTCTCATTAACTACGAGGTGTTAACAGTTTCCAGAGTGAATTTTTCACTCTGTAGCGGAGAGTGAGCTGATATGAAACTACCTGGCAGATTAAAACTGTGTGCCGTACCGAGACTGGAACTCGGGATCTTTGCCTATCGCGAGCAAGTGCTCTACCGGCTGAGCTTCCCAAGCACAACTCACGAACCGTCGGAGATGAGGCACTGGCGAAAGCAAAACTATGAGGACGCGTTGTTAGTCGTGCTTCGGTAGCTCAGCCGGTAAGGCACTTGGTCGCGAAAGGCAAAGGTCCCGAGATCTAGTCTCGGTGCAGCACACAGTTTTAACCTACCAGGAAGTTTCAAGTGAACAGTTGTTTTTTAGATATAAAAGAGACTATACAATGGATGGAATCGTCGAAACTTCGGTTTCTGATTCGAATTAGAGACTTTTAATCGCAAAGTTTTGCGTTTGGGTACGTAACTTTTCAACGTCCATGCGTTAAGACAGACAGTTTGATGTGCTTGGTTTTTGCGTATGCTTTTACTTACACTGGTAACCTATAAACAAGTTTTGTCACATTTCACAACACCTGCTCAAGTTATGCAACGAACAAAATAAATTCCCAGTTCGAAATTCTTGTATCCGTTTTTAGAACAAACAAACTGGAACCTAGAGGGTAAATTGAAAGTAAAGGAAATATTTTTACTTAAAAATTAAAGGGGCTATTAAATCAAATTACAGAACCATGAAGGACTTTGTCACAGATATGTCCCGATCGCTGTTAGCGGATCCTTACATTGTAATTTTGTCTGATTAAAACAAACCGAAAAACTATTTTGATAATAGCTATCTTATAAATCTCTGCCGATCGGAGTGGCCATGCGGCTCTAGGCGCTACAGTCTGGAACCGAGCGACCGCTACGGTCGCAGGTTCGAATCTTGCCTCGGGCATGGATGTGTGTGGTGTCCTTAGGTTAGTTAGGTTTAATTAGTTCTAAGTTCTAGGCGACTAATGACCTCAGAAGTCAAGTCGCATAGTGCTCAGAGCCATTTGAACCAAATCTCTGTTTTATGTTAAACAAGTTCAGAATGTGCCAAAGTAAGCTGTAGACAGGTGGGAATAGACATCACAGACATCAAACCAGTGACATAGGCAACTGCTGACATTCTGATTTTTGTTTTTTCTGTCAGCCGCAGCGACAGTCATAATATTTTTATTTACATACGTTTTGAGCACGTGCGCAATAGTTATCGCGCCAAAAATGCAGACTTTGACGAATAGTATAGTAATACTATTTTCCCTTCCTTACTCTGTGATCTGTAGTTGGAAAAGTCAGGAGACTTCGCGCCGCTAGCGCTTTTTCTGCCAATGTCTGCGCTCAAAAATACTGTCATGCTGAAATAAGCTGTGGGAAAGCTGTAGCAACATACACCGTTACTAAATGAGTCAATGTGTAATGCAATATTTACTTTGAGCTTCACTAAACATCTTAACGGACATTGCTCCTGTTTGTAAGTTTTACATCGTAGACCTTCGGTACGAACCAAGAACAAAGTATAATTGTCGCTTGTCATGGGTGCACTGCATTACGAGGGCGGAATATCCTCCCAGGACCGCTCGCCACAAAAAATGGCTCAAATGGCTCTGAGCACTATGGGACATCTGAGGTCATCAGTTCCCTAGAACTTAGAACTACTTAAACCTAACTAACCTAAGGAC
Source organism: Schistocerca nitens (assembly GCF_023898315.1). Taxonomy (NCBI): domain Eukaryota; kingdom Metazoa; phylum Arthropoda; class Insecta; order Orthoptera; family Acrididae; genus Schistocerca; species Schistocerca nitens. The sequence continues at coordinate 456,569,885 of NC_064614.1, read as the reverse complement.
ATCACACACATCCATGCCCGAGGCAGGATTCGAACCTGCGACCGTAGCGGTCACGCGGTTCCACACTGAAGCGCCTAGAACCGCTCGGCCACAGCGGCCGGCCCCGCTCGCCACACCTCGACGTTGAGTTGTGTGTGCAGGGTGGAGCTAACTTCCTCTACGCTTAACCCCCACCCCCACCCCTGCCCGGTGAGCTTTTACAGACATCGATATTCCACCTGTGCCAACAATCCACGAATGGAACAGGAAACATTGGCCAGATACGAGCAGGACTCGCGCACTGACGGTTCCGTACAAACTTGATTACGTTTATATAGAGTTCGTCCACGCTGGGAATCAATCCATTTTTGCCTGTTTGTAGTTATCGATACCGGCAAGATATTGGTTCCGGGAATTCCAACACCGTGTCAGAATTTCTATAGTAGTTTCTCAGACTAGTCCAGACATACAAAAATAAGCGTGCTAGGAACTTCAGTTTATATATCTAGAGAGAGAGAAGATTTAATAAAATATTTTTTGTATTTACTTACGAAAACATGACTACAACTTACATTTTATACTAGCATGCAGTTATGTTTATCTATTATGCTTTTGGCAGATGACGAATGCTATGTACGTTCAAATGGCATAAAATATTTTTTGTATGATATAATGACAATTTAACAGGTTTCAGATTTTTTCCTTTACAGTACAAGTAACTTTGCTGAATTTCATGATTGTCGGTCAACAGGTTTTGATGAATGAGTTTTCGAGTATCAAAATATGTGCCGTAAATGGCCGTATCATTTGATTGCATCAACTTATAACTTTACAGTCTTTACACCGTTAAGGGACCATAGAGCGTAGTGTGTGATGTAAATCTAAATTTGACAAGGCAACCTGCTCCAGAGAAAAACGGATCTTAAAATAGGGAAAGACAGATAGACGGATAAAAACTGATAAAAATATTTTTTAATATAATTACTATTTAACAATTTTCGGATTTTTTATTTTATTTTATTTATTTATTTTTTGCTTTACTTGTACTGTGAAACTGTGCCTCTTGCCAAATTTCATGATTCTAGATCAACCGGAAGCACCCTATGGGTTTCCTTCAGTGAGCTTTTGAGTACCAAAATATGTGGCATAAATAGATATATAGATATATCATCTTATTCCACTGACTTAGAAGCTTACCATTTTTACGCCGCCAAGGAACTATAGAACTTAGCTTGTGACATAAATTTCAACTTGATACGCCAAACTTATTTCAGAGAAAAATGGTATTAACAGACGAACGTACAGTCAGATGCATAAAAAATGACAAAACATAAATTTTCATGTGATATAGTTACAAATAAACAATTTTCGGATTTTTTCCTTTACTGGTACTGTGAAGTCTTGCCGCCAGCCAAATTTCATGATTCTAAGTCAACTAGAAGAACCCTATAGGTTTTGATGAATGAGTTTTTTTAGTATCGAAGTATACGACATAAATGGCCGTATCTTTTGACCTCATTGACTTAAGAGCTTACAATGTCTATATCGCCAAGGCATTATAGACCTTAGTATGTGACGTTATCTTCATCGGCCAAACTGTTCCAGATAAAAAGGGTCATAACAGACGGACAAAGAGGCAGACGGATAAAAATGACAAAAATATTTTTCGTGTTAAGTGACAAATTAAAAATTTTCGCATTTTTTCTCTTTATTGTAGTGTGAAACATTGCTTCTTTGCAAAATCCATTAAATTAAATGCGTAAAAAGTTTTACAACTCCAAGGGACCATGTGACATAAATTTGAAGTTGATATGTGTTTCCTTTCCTGACAAAAAAGGGTTATTTATCAGTCGGACTGACAGGAAGAGGGACAAGTGATCCTTCCGTTTTTACAGATTGAGGCACAGAACGCTAAAACTGGGGTGGGTTGATCATTTTCATACTGTACCTCCGTTCGGGTTGTCTGGGGAAAGGACAGTGATAGATTGGAAATGAAATACAAAATTCGCTTGCGGTCACATCTCACGTGAGACGCAGCGGTAATACCAACCAAGTTCCTTAACTATTTTGTAGCCGCCTGGTCTAGGGCGCCTTTTAACGGTTCGCCCCCCCCCCCCCTCCCCCGTCGGAGCTTCGAGTCCTCCCTCGGGCATGGCTGTGTGTGTTGTTCTTAGCGTTAGGTAGTTTAACTTAGATTAAGTAGTGCTTAAGTTTATGGACCGATGATCTCAGCAGTCTGGTCCCACAGATTCTTACCACAAATTTCCAAAAAACCATTTTGTAGATTAAAATCAAACGTTATCGCTTCTCATACATTCGCCAAAGGTAATGAGATTTGTTTGGAAACCCAGTAATTATGAGTGGAGGCACTCGAAACATGGGAAACTGCCATATATATCAGAGCAACTAGTATAGATGGTGATTCTCATAAAGGTGAAGGCCATGTGAATGTGATGCCTGTTAGCGAGCGTGGAAGTGCATCGTAGTAGGAGAATGTGGCCCGATCTAGAAAGTGTTCCGCCTTGACCTATACGGCCACTTCCCATTGTTCGGTGCCACTTTAGACATTTCGCATGTGACCATTCGCAGCTCCCCGTTAATTCAAGCAGAAACATAGATACAATTTGAAATCGAAATAGAAAGTCGTTTTTAAAGTCTCAGAGTAAAACTTTTCGAAACAATATGTGTCAGTATCTTCAAATCTGAAGGACGACCCATGGAAGAATGCTACCAATTGAGGACATACACTCTATAAACGGACCCCGATCGTGTTTAGCTATTTATTCGTAAGTGTCCGTTTTGACCCTACGTTACCACATAATTCACAATGAATAGCTTCGACCTATTGCCATCATCATATTATTAAGAATATTCTGATTCGTATATGAATTTGAAAAATTTGTGCACGTAGGTAACTGATAAATTGATTTCTCTAGCAGTAAAGCACATGGTGTGCAACGTAACGGATGAGCTGTGGTCTGTTCCTTCTTCGGGATCGTAGAGAGTTGTCTTATAAGATAAAACTCCAATTCTTAAAGATTGTCTCACCGCTCCTGATTCCCTAGTTTCGTCTGTTTCGAGATTTGCACGTTGCCCAGGCTTTTCACGCCTTAATGTGAGACTGTAGTCTGTTGGCAACACCCAGTTTCAGCAGCACTTCCATGTAAATACATAATGACGGGATTAAAACTGCACAGACAGCCTTCGGTTTCACATTCAGAACAGTTTTGAGAAAATATTCCTGTATTAACTATATGAGTATTCGAATGATGTTAAGAAACATTCCTCATTGTACTAAAAACTTAGTTTTTTCAGTGTCTTGTTAGATAAAGAAAGTTACTAGAATGAAATATGTATAAAACGTCTCACCTCTGTATGCTCTGTCATTGTCTTGGACGGATTGTGATATATGGCGGACGGTTTGAATTAAGAGATTCACGCCGGATATTTAACACTTATGAGTGTCATGCCCATAATATTACGTTGCCTTCGATGATGGATAGAATGCCATTCCCATAGTGCCTCTTTAGGGCACAGCATTTTAGTGAGGTCAGCCACGACCATAATATTAGGTGTATGGCAGTCCTCGCAAGGTGATGTGCCCGAAATATTACGGGCTTGGCGTTTTTACAACACTGAAGGCAACGTAATATTACGGTCATAGCACCCGAAGTGTTAACATGATTGAGGGTAATATATTATGATGATGAAGCCCGTTTTTTAGGTTCCTCCATCGCCTGCATTGCCCTTTAAAATCAACAAAGAATCTCCTAAGGTAGAAAACATCCCAAGCGTTTCATCCAAACTGAAGTCATTTGTTATCGCACAGGCCGTAAAAAAAACACGTATACAAAATTTTATAGTGTTCAGAGGCGATAAAAAGAAACAAGCTTTTTATATGACCAAAATATCCCTCGTGCACCGTTTCCCCGTAAGGCGTCGATGGAAGTTTTGATATTCAGAGACGGTGTTCAAACTGCCGCATCGTGAATATTGTTTTAGAGATGGTGAAACTGTCGTCGTCTTACCTTAACGCATAACTGGCAGCTGCGTGCTACTGATGGCCTAACACGCTGAAAACAATAATGGCTACGGCTTCAGCCAAACGAGCATCTAGGTCTTCTGGAATGTGTAGGGGTGTCCCGCACACCAAACCCATCGTCTCCCCACATAAAAGAAATCCATGGGAACCCAGCAAGATCTCTAAAAAAGTATTCATCAGTCGACAGTTTAAACATCGTCTCTGACATTATTACCGTCAAAATTGCCAGGGATCCCCAGCGGTGAAACAGTGTACCTGTGACATTTTGTCAGATAAAAAAAGTATTTTTTCTTATCTTCTCCAAACACCCTAAAATTTTGTATATCTCTGTAGTTATATATATACAGTCTGCTTAAGAGACTCGTTGCTGGTACCTATCCACTTTAGAATGACTGCGTAGCTTGACGCGGCTAGCGGACACGGGGCGCAGGCCGTAGGTTGCCAGATAGACGCAGATGAACGGTGCTGGCTGGTGCCAAATTGCGCAAGGGCGCGGGGACGGGAATAGCTGCGGGCCTACTCGTCCTAGGCCCCCACCAGCTGCGCGGATCTAGGCGGAAACTGTGTCGCCAAAGAACCCCATACTTGTTTCAGTCTGGTGCCAGTGAGAGCGACTACGTGCTAGATAATGTACGCTAAAAAAGATTTTGCGCCGATTAAAAATTAAATAATACATTTTTTATTACTGTGTCGAAAACTTTAAATTCAGTATCGAGAAAGAAATGGTGCTGAACAGAAATCACTGTTTTGCAGTGTGTTTTTTTGTTTTAAAAAAATCTCAGAAAAATACATCTATCGGACGAATAATATAACGCACTTTTGCTCAGAATATCGTACAACGTTTATAGTCTGCCTAAGCTTCGTCGACTGTTGAACTACAGACGTGGAATTCACTTTTAGTATATAAATATTTCTAACGATTGATATAAACAAATTTCGTTGTCGGTAGCGTTCTTTTAGGGCAAACAGGGCGAGGGTGTACTGGAACGTTATTAAGATCCGACGGATTCGGTGTTGTATTTTGCGTAATCCACGGCAAACGTAAAGAAATAAGGTCGACGTAGTAGTTACTATGCTTTACCACTCGCTGTGCCCTTTCCGTGCAGCATCTGAGAGGACTTTCGACAGATATTCTATGCAATAAGTATCCATATGTTGCGATGAATCGTAAAGGCATTGTAAACACAGTACCTTGTCCCAGGATAAAACCTATTACCAGTGAGGATAATTTTAAAATGTTCAGATGTGTGTGAGTTCCTAAGCAACCAAACTGCTAAGGTCATTGGTCCCTAGACTTACACACTACTGAAACTAACTTATTCTAAGAACAACACACACGCCCATGCCCGAGGGAGGACTCGAACCTCCGGCGGGAGGATAATTTTAGATACTGGTCCCACGGTGATACGTATGTATACATATTTTTAATTTTGCTCCTTTTTCCTCACAAAAAAGCATGGTGTGTCGTTCGGTGGCTGATTTCACGTTTTGTTTTCGTACTGGTATGACTCTCCAATGGTGTGGCTCATATATACCGTGTACCTTCGCAGCGGAAATCGTTTATGTGGTCCTGGTAGAGCATACTCTATATCACAGGGTGGAATCCCAGATGCGCAAATAATGAGTGCCATTGCAGAGTCCACCCTGATGCTTATATTTTAATCACTATCTCATGCACCGGAATCATTTTTTAAACACTAGTCGTCTTTTGGAATACATTATAATGTAAGGGCCTGAAAACTGCCGGAATGGTACAAGGGTTACATCCTAAAATAATTTCTAAATGTCATTCGTAGCATACTGTGACGTTTGAGAGGAAAGTAAAACGCGATCACAATGACAGGGATATTGCATATTATGACAGTTTGTCTTACAACAAACATCATGCTGTCATGAACATGAAACTGATGAATATGAATACTGGCTACACTGTCTATAACGGTCTGTTATATCAGATGAAAATACGGATTGAGAGCTAAGAAATGGATTTTCAGACGTCCCGGAACTCACCATCTTTGCAGTATTGCAATAGTTACATTTACCGCATCTCGGGTATCGCTTGTACTGTACTGAAAGAACGTATTGTGGCCTACATTGGGCAAACCGCATGGTTCATGGTGTGTTAATCCAAGCAGTTCATGAGGAGTAGCTGAGGCAAAATGCGAAACCTTCCTCATATTCAAAAAAAAAGGGGAGGGGAGCTTACACATGGAAGTAATCAGGATCGAAGCATTAGCTTGTATTTGATAAAGTTGGGGGAAATAAACGACAGTGGTCTTGAATAAAACTATAGCATTCAGTAAGCCAATGCTTTAAAGAAAGTACAAAACCTAAACCATGATTATCGCACCTTAATTTGAAACCCATTTCGTCCGATTACGAGCCCGGTGTCTTAACCAGTGGTTCACCTCGCTTGCCTCGTTTTTTAAAAAATGTCGTCTGACCAGGGCCTCCCGTCGGGTAGACCGTTCGCCGGATGCAAGTCTTTCGATGTGACGCCACTTCGGCGACTTGCGCGTCGTTGGAGTTGAAATGATGACGATTAGGACAACACAACACCCAGTCCCTGAGCGGAGAAAATCTCCGACCGAGCCGGGAATCGAACCCGGGCTCTTAGGATTGGCATTCTGTCGCGCTGACCACTCAGCTACCGGCGGCGGACGCCCCGTTTTCTAATAAGCACGTATTAGTGTAGCGCTATTAGCTGGGGCAAATGTCTCCGAAGACTGCCTGCCTCTTAGATGAACTGGCATAAACTATGTCCACCATGACAGTGACATATATAACTTCACAGAGGCCGCATTAACGTTCAACAAAGTGCACGATAATTAGTCAGTGGTGGTCGGGAGTGCCAGATTGATGATGATCGTCACGCCAGTAGCAGCATTAATGCGACACAAGAGGCGCCGGTTGTCTGTCTACATCAGGTATTGTCTTATTATCCACAAGTACTGAGTATACACAAAACTGAAAATTTGCGGCCGTATAGACTGCATAAGGCCGTGAAGGCCACAAAGAACGCGTTACCAAAATCAAGATGGCTCGAGAACATGCTAGACTGGCTGATTCTGCACTTCGCCAATAATCGGCGAACAAACAAAATACCTTTCTTAATGAACAAAATAGAGTATATCACGTTTTGTTAAGTGGTAATTACGCCCCCATATTCAGAGTTAAGAATGGAATAAAGATAAATAAAAAATAATTATTTCCAATCATCTTGTCTATTTATAATAATCATATGTCATCGCCATATTGCGAGAGTTTACGGGTAGCGCCGCTTCTCGCTCCCCGTAATCAAGCCAGTATGCTTGTAGTTCGCCGATATCCATCGCAGCCACTGACATCTCGAACCCAGCTCCTCCTGGGTCGTCCACGCTTTCCTATTTCCGCGCACTCGGCGGCCAGACTTCGCCGGATGGGGCCTCCCTACCAACAACGCCACTCGATCACTTTTTTTTTTTCTTTTGCTGGTGTCCACTGTCAAACCTTCTGTGACCATCGGATTTACAACGAAGAATCACGGTCTTCTGTTATGTGGGCAGTGTAGGTGACCTAGACCACAGTGCGATTGAGATATTTCTAGAAAGAGCTTCATTTCAAGATGTCAAAACCGTAACTCTTACGTCCGACTACTCGCAGTTTCCATGCTGATGACCTACAACACGTCCTCCGCCACCTCCCTTGCAGACTCATCCAACCACCAACCATAAGGAGACTCTGTGGCCGCTTTCTGCGTACAGAATCCGTTGCAGATTTCTTCTTGTCTATTCGCTTCGTGAAACCCGATCGGTCATCAGTCTATCGCTGGAGGTTTATTTAGAGATTAGCGAAAGTAAGACACGGTTTTCTGACACTGTTTTTCAATTTACAATACGAGATAAATCACTTCGTTAAGAATATTTCAAATTACAGAGGGAAGACTACTCTACAAATCGACCCCCCGACCCTTGTGGATACCAGGTTTCATATATCCAATAATCTCCGATCTCTATCATATATATATAATACTGCGGGTTTAGAAGTATAGACAATCAATCATACGAAGTATTCCTGTTACAGAGTAGCTCGTCTGTTTAGAACCTAAGTATACTCTTCATTTATGCCGTGAGAACAGTATATGTAAATAGTGCTACACGAAAAATAATACTTGCAAATTTATCGCGAAAAAGGCAAGTAACTTCTCGTGTGTTCTTTGGGTACTTGAAATACTACTTGGAGTGATTCACCTACGCCGTCTGGTTGCATTACGCGGTAGGTGGAGCTGACCTTCCTGTATTGTGCGACCAGATTTTAGTCTATATTTAATTTTTAGTGATATCTAGTGAACATCGATGGGTCAAGTCTCAAAACGACATTTTTCATACGTGTTTGACAACGACGAGGGTACAGCCGTACGTATTGGAACAGAACGATGGACGGTCGGCGTAGTTTTGTCGGAGTCCTTTGAGACAATTCATGACATTTGTCTCTAAGCAGCTGCCAATTACGTCCAGAGAGTTCGTTTTCCCCGTGACCCATACATGTAGTCAAGCATGACGTTCCTACGTGGATAATGAAACGTGTTGTTCGCCACAGAAATGCCTAAGAGTATAGAGTAATCACTGTCGTCCCTGTTAAAGAGGCGGGACTTTCTGGAGACCGTGACAGGACCACATTGCAAACTGAGGTACTGCCAGTCTACATTTTAGAAGCCATGGATAGTGTTGTGTCGTTATATTTCGTAGTACGATGTAATATTGCTTCGCACAAGCAGAAATTTCTCAGTATGAAACTTTATTTAATATCTATACATTTCTAAGTTATTTTATGTACGTCATGTGTCTGTAGTTCTCGTTAAAGAAGCGGACGAAGTGTTGCCAAGCTGCGTTCCACGATGTCTATTCATGTCCTATTGTAGACTGACTTGTCGATGGTCCAAGGCCAGCGGAATGCTGAAGGAAGAATGTTTGCGCGATCCTGTGCACAGCCGATAGCGTCGCAAAGTTCGAGGGAGCACTTTCCACTGCGTCGTATTGGCATTGAACTGCACTTTTCGTCGCTGACATGAGACGGCACGCCCGTGATCTCGGATACCGTTATTTTTTGCTGTGCGCTGCCGTGGAGACGGCTTGTCCGGCGCCCTTCAGACCAGTACCTTGAGAGCTGCGTCACATTGCGCTTCCTTCGAGAATAAATCTTCTTTTGTGCGGGAGCGTGTTCCTTTTCTACGCGAAATCTTTACTCCGGATAGCGCCATATATTTTTGACGCAGCGCAGTGATTCCTATTGCACAGTTTACACTTCGCCGACGATGCTACACTTCTTGCCTGCTTTATAAACAGGCCTTTGTTTACGTGGCATATGCGATCGTTTGAAAGCCAAGGCACAGTCGTAGCCATTAAGCGTACATTGCAAATCATCTGTAAACCCCGCCCTGCTTCGCTTTCTCCTCAATTTCCTTTCTGTTATGGCAACTGTATTGCTACGACGTTTGTACACACATGCATGCGCCGATCACAGCGTCTAGTCAGTTTAAGACAATTTATTTATTTTATGACGGAAAACTTCCTACATAGTCACTTTATTTTTCCAGGTTTTTAGTGACACTGTTAGTTCTACTGCCATGATCCGTAGTTGATGGCGAAACAGAACAATCCCCAGAAGCAAGAAACATACCGAATCTTCAGGTTTTCGCGGCGCAAAGACTGCTCCATTAGGTTTCGGGAATGCAGCCGCATAAATTCTGCTTCTTCTTATAATATTTCGGCTGTATACCTTTCAGCCATCTTCAGAGAGAGCCGTACGACTGACGCTCCAGCGCTCGCTCCATCCTTTTAAACTCGCGGACCGCGCCACTGCGCATGCGGCCACAGATAAACAAGGCGCCAGTGATGTTAATCGGCGGCAAAGACGTACAATATGTATGAGTTACGTCTGTGGCTGCGCATTCGATCCATGCTGGGAGGTCGATGTATTACTGGGAGCTGAACTGTAGCGACGTCTTTGTAAGTTCAATATTGAAAGTGCCGGATTCCATGATTTATCTAATGTGAAACCGCTGTCTCTATTAATTAAATTCTTCGTCAAGCGGATTTCAATGGCCTCTTTTACTCCGTAGCGGTACCTCAGCATTTTTGATAGAACAACATCCATTTCGTTGCTGCTCCCCTGGTGCCAATGTTTCCTATTTTTGTAACAACATGAGCGTCAGCAGGTATATCAATATCTTATGATGACCATATTCATAATCCACAATTCAACAATACTGCCAAGTTACTGATGCATTCTAGAAACACTTGCTCACATATTACTAGCATTGACAGTTCGCTAAAATTGCGGCATATGATCTTCCAATATTCAGTATTTTACACTTTACGGACGACTCTGCATTATTCTACCTCAAAATAATCAATTCTGAAAGAAAATTGGCAGAAGTAACCACTTTTGGCTACTGAAATAGCAGGAGATTTTTGGACTTTTACTACCACTCGTATCGCGATGCCTTGTAATCAGCTGTTTTAATCACTGTATTGTGTAGAAAGTATTAGCAAGGTTCATATTGCTGCCACTAGGCGACGATGAACCGTGTGAGTTATTTCTCAGAGAATTGTTCACTTCTCGTGTGACTTACATTTTGTAAAATTTATTACCTTTGTCCGTGCAGTGGTTACCGCCTTTCCTTTCTCAATGCACATAGTCCACTGTAAGTCTACAGCCACGGAAGTTATTTGAGACACAGGTTTTTTTTTCTCTTTCGACAGCTGTTATTTTGATTTCCTCGTAAGGCATTTACACGCTGCAAGAGAATAGTAGCATCAACAAATCATACCAAAAGAAAGAAAATCATGTAGATATACTGTAGAAAATAATTTATTTTGAAGTTATTAACTTGAGTTCAATGTAACCTAAATGTTTGGTGCACGATGGTAGAACGTAAAGAGTTTACTGTAAGTAGAACCCAAACGGAGTATATGTATTACAACTTCTCAGTTCTAAACCGCAGCTACCACTACTCACTCGAACAGATCAGTTCAAGTACCTGAGATAGATAATAATATCCACAGCTTCCACGTATAAAGGCATTGAAAATCTTGTAAAAACTGTGTGGTAGAAATGGAGGCCACTAACAGGAGTCATCTGCGATGGGAAAATGTCTATCGAAGACAAAGGAAACGTATACGAACAAGTAACAATGTAGGATTGAGAATGTTGGGCCACGCGCATATCAAACGAAAAGAAGCTCCAGGTTACAGAGACAGGTTACGCTAACATGGAGGAATGACGCTGAAAGGCAGAGTAAGAATTGGCAACATACGAGGATGTTTTAAGATAGCAAACACACCGAAGACAATCACCTGCACTGTTACGGGCGTATCATGCGCTGTGAACCCAACCATATGACAAGAATAATACTTGACATAAAAGAACCGAAAAGAGGCCATGAACGCACACCGAATACGTGAATTAGGACCGCAAAAACTATCTGAAAATAATTGGACTACGCCCTGAAATGGGGCAAATACGTTTAGCATGGTGTAACATGATTAGGAGGGTCGACCCCAAGAGACATGGCAAATAAGGCACGGAAGAAGAAGAAGGGAAAAAAGAAGATAAACTTTTCTTATAACTTCGTTAGAGTGTTGTTGCAGCCTGATGAAGGCTGCCTCCAGTAGTGGCCGAACGTCAGAGCCCACGTGCACTGAGGTGACAAAAATCATAGAATAGCGATATGCACTTATACAGATGGCGGTAGTATTGCGTATATAAGGCAGTTCATTGGCGGAGCTTTCATTTTTACTCAGGTGAAACGGTGTACGACGTGATTGTGGCCGCACGACCGGAATTAACAACAAACTTTGAACGCGGAATGGTAGTTGTAGCTACACGCAGCGGACATTGCATTTTCGATATCGTTAGGAAATTCGATTTTTCGAGATCCACAGTGTCAAGAGTTTCAAGCATTACCTTTCGCCACGGACAACGCAGTGGCCAACTGCCTTCACTTATCGACCGAGAACAGCGGTTTTTGCGTACAGTTGTCAGTATTAAGAGACAAGCGACACTGCATGAAATAACCGCAGAAATAGATGCGGGACGTAGGACGAACGTACCCGTTAGGACAGAGTGGCGAAATTTTGCGTTAATGGGCTATGCCAGCAGACGACGGACGTCACTGCCTTTCCTAACTGCAAGACATCGCATGCAGCGCCTCTCCTAGGCTCGCGACCATATCAGTTGGACCCTAGACGACTGGAAAACCGTCGCCTGATCTGATAAGTTCCGATTACAGTTGTTAAGAGGTGACGGTAGGGTTCTAGTGCGGCGTAAAGCCCACGAAGCCACGCACCCAGATTGTCAACAAGGCACTGTACAAGCTGGTGGTGGCTCCATAATGGTGTACAATGTGGTTACATGGAATACACTGGATCCTCATGTCCAACTCAACCGATGATTGACTGGAAATAGTTATGTTCGTCTACTTGGAGACCATTTGCAGCCATTCATGGACTTCATGTTTTCAAACAATGATGGAATTTTTATAGATGAGAATGCGTCATGTCACAAGGTCACAATTGTACGCGTGTGGTTTGAAGAACGTTCTGGACAATTCGAGCGAATGATTTGTCACCGAAATCGCCCGACATGAATACCGTCGAAGATTTATGGTACGTAATGGAGTCAGTTCGTGCACAAAATCCTGCACTAGAAAGACTTTCTCAATGATGAGCAGCTATAGAAGCAGCATGGCTGAATATTTCTTCACTGGAGTTCCAACGACGTGTTGAGTCCACGTCAAGTCGAATTGTTGCACTACGCTATCCAAAAGGAGCTTCGACACGGTGTTAAGTACTTTCCTATAACTTTCGTCACTGCAGTGTATGATGCGGCCCCACACCCTGAAGAATTAAATGGAACCCGACTGCGAGAGCCCACGCTTTTATAGTGAACTTTAAGTCTGGATGGTTGCAGGACGGTTTGAACCGCTGTCCTACTGAATGAGGGTCCCATTTTATAAGCACTGCGCCACCTCATTCGACGTACCTATTCGATGCAGGGACTATTCATGTCGTTTATAGATGCCACAATTCTGGTTTACGGTAAAACCTTGACGGTTATTTACCTTTTCGTTTTCTTTTTCCTACGTTTCTCGATTATGCTTAACGTCAGTACTCCAGTGTATTAACTATACATGTCCAGTCATCTAAAAGCGACAAGGCCAAGAAAGAGTAGCTTCCGCCTGTGCAACGAGGGAAACGTGCATATTCTGAACATCACATGGCCGAGTGAAAATTTGTTCAAGAACGTACCAGCAATGTGCTGAAGAAAGGCTGCGATACAGGCCGCACAACCTTACTGAGATTTATTTAGATTTTGCTTTTGATGTCCTATTTTCTAGCATTCGTCCTTCGATGATAAACCAGGACACTCCCCCCCTCCCCCATCCTCCCGGTCTTCCCCCCCCCCCCCCCCCCTCTCTCTCTCTCTCTCTCTCTCTCTCTCTCTCTCTCTCTCTCTCTCTCTCTTTCACTCACTCATCTTCGGTGTATAGTAGAGAGTTTCGCTCTTGCCTCAGACCGAGTGAGGTATTGCAGTCATGAAACTCTCAAGGAAGAGGACTGACATCTCCGTGGAGCCATGCTCATTAAGTTCTTCGTAGTTTGCCTAAATCCCTTAAGACAAATGGCGTGATGTTTCCGTTGAAAAGGAAACTGCTGATTTCCTTTGCAATTATTTCCCAATCAGAACTTGTGCTTCTCAGCTGTAATACCTCCGTCATCGAAAGGATTTTAAATAATAATGTCACTCCTTCCCTCAGTATACCTATTGCTAATGTCCGATTATATCCTCTTCGATGAATAACAGATGCCATTTCTACCCATAACTTTCCTGCTTGAGTAACATATGATAGATTAAAAACTGAAGAGATGCAGTTACTTCAGAACAGGATGGAATTCTGCGTAAGTTGCTACCAGCACGCGTAAAAAGCATGTCAGCTGTTTCTCTTCCCGCTCTCCGTATGTGAATGAACTGGACGAAATCCTAATGTCTGGAACTATGGACGGTACCTTCTGCCATGTTTTTCACAGTGGTTTGAGGAGTACGGGTGTAGACGTAGATGTAATGCAGTTGTGGTGTAACATTTAATCGATGTCTCATATCACCAGTAATCATGTGTATCGTGAACCTCATTCTTTTCTGTTGTTGATGTGCTTCATTGTCCAGCACAATACAAACGTTTTCCACTATTGGAACTGTGTCGACTAGAGGGCAGAAGACGAGGTAATCATATTATGACTAAAATTCTAGACATTATCGCAACTTCTTAAGAGAAATGGACCCTTGACCGATCTCCGGAACATCCTATAGCTATTAATTCGTACGGAAGACTGAAACACGGTGAGCACAACGTGCGAGTAACTTTAATAAAGGGTTGGGTTGTTTGGGGGAAGAGACCAAACTGCGAGGTCATCGGTCTCATCGGAGTAGGGAAGGACGGGGAAGGAGGCCGGCCGTGCCCTTTCAAAGGAACCATCCAGGCATTTGCCTGGAGCTTTTTTGCGAAGTCACGGAAAACCTTAATCAGGATGGCTGGACGCGGGATTGAACCGTCGTCCTCCCGAATGCGAGTCCAGTGTGCTAACCACTGCGCCACCTCGCTCGGTAACTTTAATAAATCCATCTATTTCTGCATGCACACCTGTACTCCGCGAGCCACCTTGCGTGTATGTGTGTGTGTCGGGGGGGGGGGGGGGCGATGAGTACTTCGTGCGTCACTGCCACTTCCACGCTTTCTGGTCCTGATGGGAGTGGCGCACGAGAAGAAACGATTGCTGGTAACTTAACAAAAGGACAGAAAAGAAATTGTGGATCTGTTAGATGACAATCACTTTTGCTTTCGGAAAGGTAAAGACACCGAGAAGATGTTCTTACGTTGCAACTGATTATGGAAGCAAGACCTAAAACAGTTCAACACACGTTCATACCATTGATCAACCAGGGAAAACCGTTCGCCATTGTAAAATGATGCAAAGTGTTCGTGATATGAGAACAATTGGCGTAAGCTATAAGGAAAGGCGAGGAATATACAATACGCGTAAGAACCAAGGAGGAACAACAAGAAGTTCGCATTAAAAAGAGTGGAAGACAGGGGTGCAGTCTTCGTCCACTGCTAACAATCTCTACAAAGCAAAGACGGAAATACAAGAAAGGTTAAAGACTGGGATTAAAGTTGAGGATGACAGGATATCGATGATAAGATTCATTGATGACATTGCTATCCTCTTTGAAAGTGAAGAAGAACTGCAACACTTGATGTTTTTAGTTTTAGTTATGTCATGTTCCGTAGATCATTTTCCCGATTATTTTATTGATATGATGTGGAACAAGTCAGATTACAAGATATATATACAGGGTGTTACAAAAAGGTACGGCCAAACTTTCAGGAAACATTCCTCACACACAAAGAAAGAAAATATGTTATGTGGACATGTGTCCGGAAACGCTTACTTTCCATGTTAGAGCTCATTTTATTACTTCTCTTCAAATCACATTAATCATGGAATGGAAACACACAGCAACAGAACGTACCGCGTGACTTCAAACACTTTGTTACAGGAAATGTTCAAAATGTCCTCCGTTAGCGAGGATACATGCATCCACCCTCCGTCGCATGGAATCCCTGATGCGCTTATGCAGCCCTGGAGAATGGCGTATTGTATCACAACCGTCCACAATACGAGCACGAAGGGTCTCTACATTTGGTACCGGGGTTGCGTAGACAAGAGCTTTCAAATGCCCCCATAAGTGAACGTCTAGAGGGTTGAGGTCAGGAGAGCGTGGAGGCCATGGAATTGGTCCGCCTCTACCAATCCATCGGTCACCGAATCTGTTGTTGAGAAGCGTACGAACACTTCGACTGAAATGTGCAGGAGCTCCATCGTGCATGAACCAAATGTTGTGTACCAAATTGTTGAGGCTTTCGTGGCCACTTGTTGACAAACTGCCTATTGGCTTCTGTCTCGGGTTCTTCGGCCGACGTTCATCTAATGATTTTTCTGACGTTTCGCCAGCACGAGTGGCTGGCATTGTCAAAGCTTCACCCTCCATTGCCGGTGGTGAACTGGAGCCGAGCTTTTTTTTTTTTTTTTTTTTTTTTTTTTTTTTTTTTTTTTTAACTATTCATTTCCGCTCCTGAAGGGAGGCGGATGGGCCGCTGGAGAGCTTGTTGCTCTATTGGGGCCAGAGATGAGGGTATTACATTTTTTCTTTTCTGTATTTATTTTGTACTTAATGCTAACTTACATACTAGTTACTGTTTTCCTAAAATAGAGTTTGGCAATTTACAATTGTTTTGTTATCTTACAGACTAATTACAATTTTTACAATTTTTAAGCTGTAGAAGTCAAATAGAATTAGAGATTTAGAGATGGAGCTAGTGGTAGAGATGAAAATAGAAATATAAATACAAAAGTACAAGGGTACAAAAGTCAGGGCGACAGTGGAGTTAGGTTTATGTGCCGTTTTGTTGCTATCGATTCGGTAAGGTTTATGGTGGCGGGCGGTCGGGGTTCAACGCCTGGAGGTGTGGGGGGGTAGGAGTGTCGTTGTTCTGTATGTGTAATTGTCTTGCGTGTTCGTGTTGGTGTATAGTGTCAGGGAAGGTGTGGAGGGTGTTATTTATGATTGTTCTTGGTGGGTAGGTGTATTTGTGTTTGGGTTTGTTTCTGTGTCTGGGTCTGTGGGTGTATATTGTGTGTAGGTCAGGTCGGGAGGTGAGGGTGGTTTTCCCATAGCGGGCTCTAAGGATGGCTAATCTTGTTTGGACAGGGGTGATTTTTGCTTCCTCAAAGACCTCTTGTCTGGGGGTGGAGGGTGGGAGTCGTAGGATGCTGCGAAGTATTCGCCTTTCGGTGCGAAAGATTCTTTCTGCTTGGGTCTTGGAGATGCAGGCGAGAGGCGCTGCCGCGTATTCAAATAGTGGACGGACGAAGGTTTTATAGGTATTTACAGCTGTCTTATCATTGCAGCCTGTAAATTTGCCTTGTACCCGTCGTATGAGGTGTTGTCGTTGACGGGCTTTATTCAGGGTCTCCTTGATGTGGTTGCTTAGGTTGAGATACTTGTCAAGGTGGACGCCTAGGTATTTGGCGTTGGAAGAGGGGAGGAGCTGGGTGCCCCACAGCGTGAGGGAGATGTGGTCGGGATTTTGGTTTGTTTTTTTGTGTATGTTGCGGTGTTTGAATAGGATAAGTTGGGTTTTGGTGGGGTTGGGTTTGATGCGCCATTGTCGCATCCAGTCTTCTAGTTTTGTCAGGTATGTCGCTGTCTGGTTGTTGATGGTGTTTATCGAGGGTCCCGAATTCCAGTATGCTGTGTCGTCTGCGTATAGTTGGAGTTGTTCGGTAGTTCTTGTCGGGATGGGGATGTCAATGGTGTACAGGGAGTAGAGCAGGGGGGAGATAATCCCACCCTGGGCTACTCCTGCTTCGGGACGGAAAGGGGATGAGGTGGTTTGGTTGATGTGGATTTGGCAGCGTCTGTCGTTTAATAGGGTTTTGATTAGTCGTACTGTCTGCGGTGGGAAGCCTGTCTTAAGCAGCTTGTATAAAAGTCCGTCATGCCAGATTTTGTCGAATGCTCGCTCGATGTCCAGAAAGATAGCGAGCGTGCACTGTCCAAGGTTCTGGTGTCTTGTTATGTCTGATGTGAGTCGGAGAAGGGGATCATTGGTGGAGTGGAGTTTTCGGAAGCCGGACTGGAGGTGAGGGATGAGTTGGAGCTTGTCAGTAAAGTGTGTGAGTCTGTCTGTAATTATTCTTTCGAAGGTCTTGCGGAGGACGTCAAGGAGGGATATGGGGCGATAGGATTTGGGGTCTGATTTGGGTTTGCCTGGTTTGGGGATCATGACGACTTTAGCGGATTTCCACGCTGTGGGGATGGTGTTGTGGGAGAGGCAGAAGTTGAAAAGGAGGGACAGGAGGGGGATGATGGTGTTGAGGGGACAGTTGCGGAGGTGAAGACGCTGAATCCCGTTCTCACCAGGGGCTGAGTTTCTGCCTGAGAAGATGGCCTTTTTAATTTCTCTGTCGGTGATTACATTCTGCAGTTTAATTTCTTCTTCTGTGGGGGCGGTGGGGGAGACGAGTAGCAGGGGGAGTTCTGTGGTGACTGTGTGGTGGAATGGTTCGATAAATAGGGGGTCCTGTGGGAATTTGTGGGTGTCTTCTAGGATGGTTTTGAAGGCTTCTGCTACTTGGGTGGGGTCGGTGGTGGGGGAGTCGTCTACGTTTAGTTTGAATGTCCTGTCAGTGTTTTGTCCCGTGAGTGTCTTGAACTTGTTCCAAAATTTGCGTCCTTGTCTGTAGTCAAGTTTGGAGCAGGTTTCGTCCCATTGTTTTTGTCTGTGCTCAGAGGTGAGTCGCTTAATTTCGTTGTTTAGTCTGTTCCAGATTGTTTTAAGGTCGGGGTTTCTGTCTTTGTTGATTTCGCGGTAGAGTTTTCTTTTTTCTCGGATCAGTCTGAGTATTTCGGGGGGAAGGTGCGGTTTGAAGGAGGCGATGGTTTTGGTGGGGATGGCTGCGTCGATGGCTGTCTTGATGGTGTCAATTATTCTGTCATTGATGTGGTTAAGGTCGTCGGTGTCGGTAATGGTTAGTGGGGCCAGTAGGTTGTTGTTAATGGTCTCTTTGTACTTTGCCCAGTCAGCTTTGCTATAGAGTTTTATCGTTCGGGATGTTGGAGCTGGGGGAGGGGGGTTGATGGCAGTGGTGCTGAAAAGGATGGGTAGGTGGGGGCTGGTAAGGGTGTCACCTATTGAGTACTGGGTGATGGTATCAGAGAGGGAGGGGCTGTAGAGGATATGATCGGGGAGGGAGCAGCCGTTGTGTCCTATGAAGGTGAAGGTATTAATGGGAAGTCTTGTCGCGTTTTCGGTGGTGAGGAAGTCAAGTAGGTCGGTACCATTTTGGTTGTGTGTGGTGTCTCCTAGTAGTTCATGTCTTGCGTTCAGGTCGGTTAGGAGGAAGTATTCTTTAAAGGTTGTTAGGTAGCGGAGGAAGGATCTTGGAAGTGGTGTATTTGGTGGGTTGTATAGGCAGGCTATGATGAGGCGTCTACGTCTGGGGCGGGGTATGGATATCATGACTGCCTCTAGATGTTGATATTGAGGTGGGAGTGGGACTTCTTGGGAGGCAAGGGTAGTCTTGGTGTATATAGCAACACCGCCTCTGCCGTCAGGTCGGTGTTTGGCGTAGTGGTCGTAGTTGCGGTTGAGTCTCATATTGTCGGTAGGTTTGGTCCAGGTCTCTGCTAGTCCAAGGATGTCTATGTCGTTTCTGCAGAGGCAGTCGTTGAGGAGGGCTTTGCGTCTGTGGATGCCTTCTATGTTGACAAAAAGGAGGTTGGTGGGTTCTCTATTGGGGTGTACTGCCATGAATGGGATGGGGGGGGGGGATGAGGGTGTTGGTATGTGTGTTTAACTTCTCAGCGCTTGCGAATATGGTGTTTTGATTATTGTTGTTGTGACGTTATTGCCTGCTTGATTGTATTTGAGGTCTTTGAGGAAGAATTTTTGGGCCACCTGTCGGAGAGTAGATATTATCTCTCGCCGCCGGCCTTGGAAGAGGGAAGCAAGGGTGAAGGTGATGGACTTAAGGAAGTCCTCGATGAGAAGGTGAGGACCTTGGGTGGCGGGGGTGTCAGCGAGGTGGAGGGGGGCTTGGAGGTGGTCGCTTTCTGCCTGTTGGGGGCGGTTTTGGCATCGGAAGGAGCGGGAGGAGTGTGGGCCACCGCAGTTGGCGCAGGTGGGAGTGACGGTAGGGTCTAGTTCACAGGATGAGAGGGGGTGGTCCTTGCCACAGCGGCTACATTTGGGTGGTGAGGAGCATTGTTCGGTCCTGTGGTTAAATTGTTGGCATCTTTGGCACTGAATGGGTAGGGGACTGGGTGGGTTGGAGGGTTCTACTCTGTGGTGGGACAAGAAGATGTGAACTCCATGTTCAAGCATGAAGTCGATGTCCCTCTGATTATTCGAGATGACTCGAGGAGCCGAGCTCGCGGGCGCAGGCTATATGTTCCTGGCGCGCCAACGTCCGAGGGCTTCTCCGCGGTCATTTCCGGTGCGGTTCTCCTCTTGCTACCTGCGACGGTCGTTCGCTGCAGTACGGGAAGCCAGGATCCGTTGACCTTAAGGCTTTCCTCTTTCTTGTTCAAACTGTTCGCGTGTTTTTGTATTTCTACAGCTTCTCTGAACAAGCGCGTGTGATAGTGCTTCTCTACAGCCAGAACTTCCGTGTCACTTCCGTGTCGCCGACACGGAAGTTCTGGCTGTAGAGAAGCACTATCACACGCGCTTGTTCAGAGAAGCTGTAGAAATACAAAAACACGCGAACAGTTTGAACAAGAAAGAGGAAAGCCTTAAGGTCAACGGATCCTGGCTTCCCGTACTGCAGCGAACGACCGTCGCAGGTAGCAAGAGGAGAACCGCACCGGAAATGACCGCGGAGAAGCCCTCGGACGTTGGCGCGCCAGGTACATATAGTCTGCGGCCGCGAGCTCGCCTCCAGTTCACCACCGGCAATGGAGGGTGAAGCTTTGACAATGCCAGCCACTCGTGCTGGCGAAACGTCAGAAAAATCATTAGATGAACGTCGGCCGAAGAACCCGAGACAGAAGCCAATAGGCAGTTTGTCAAATGTTGTGTCTTACTTGTAAAGGCACATGTTCTAGCAGCACAGGTAGAGTATCCCGTATGAAATCATGATAACGTGCTCCATTGAGCGTAGGTGGAAGAACATGGGGCCCAATCAAGACATCACCAACAATGCCTGCCGAAACGTTCACAGAAAATCTGTGTTGATGACGTGATTGCACAATTGCGTGCGGATTCTCGTCAGCCCACACATGTTGATTGTGAAAATGTACAATTTGATCACGTTGGAATGAAGCCTCATCCGTAAAGAGAACATTTGCACTGAAATGAGAATTGACACATTGTTGGATGAACCATTCGCAGACGTGTACCCTTGGAGGCCAATCAGCTGCTGATAGTGCCTGCATACGCTGTACATGGTACGGAAACAACTGGTTCTCCTGTAGCACTCTCCATAGAGTGACGTGGTCAACGTTACCTTGTACAGCAGCAACTTCTCTGACGCTGACATTAGGGTTATCGTCAACTGCACGAAGAATTGCCTCGTCCATTGCAGGTGTCCTCGTCGTTCTAGGTCTTCCCCAGTCGCGAGTCATAGGCTGGAATGTTCCGTGCTCCCTAAGACGTGTGGCCGAGCGGTTCTAGGCGCTGCAGTCTGGAACCGCGAGACCGCTATGGTCGCAGGTTCGAATCCTGCCTCGGGCATGGATGTGTGTGATGTCCTTAGGTTAGTTAGGTTTAAGTAGTTCTTAGTTCTAGGGGACTAATGACCTCAGAAGTTGAGTCCCATAGTGCTCAGAGCCATTTGAACCATTTGTTGTACATATGAACATCACTGTTCTTCGCGAATTGAAATGGATTATTTGTAACGAATTTCACTAGCGAATATATTTACTCTGATAATGCAGTTAAAATACGTAACTCCTTGAAAAGGTGCCTACATGACGTCCTTGGATGAACATCACTAATTATTCTCACTGCTCTCTTTTGTGCAATCAGTACTTTATAGTGGTGAGTTACCCCAGAAAACTATTCCATAAGACATTATTGTGTGGAAATATGCAAAGTACGATAGGAGGCTGATCTGTTTATTACCAAGTCTAGCGATTATACGAAGAGCGAAATAATCTCAACTTAGTTGTTTGAGAAGCTCAGTAATATGCTTCTTCCAGTTCAAGTTGTTATCAATGTGAACACCCAAAAATTTGGAGGCATGTACCCTGTTAACTGAGCCCTGTTCATATGCTACATCAATTGTCGGTATGAATATTCAGTGTGCAGAACTGGAGATAGTGAGTTTTTTTCAAAATTAAGTGAGAGTCCATTTTATGAGAACCACTTAATAATTCTTTGAAAGACATCCTTAACAATATCTTCAGCTGCTTTTTCTGGAATGGGATTTATTATAACACTCGCCTCATCTGCAAAAAGTACTAGTTCCTCTTGCTGAACGTTAAGTGGGATGTCATTCACATGAATAAGGAACAGCAGAGGACCTACAGTTGAGCCCTGTGGGACTATCTCTGTGATAACTCCCCATTCACTAGAATTTACCACCCTGCTAACATTATTTGTGCTATTCAGCACAACTTTTTGGTTGGAATGGAATAAACGGTCTAATGGGTACAGAATATCGATTGAGAGCAAACCGAAGAAAGACGAAAGTAATGAGCAGTAGCAGAAATGAGATTAGCGATAAACATAACATCAAAACTGGGGACCAAAAAGTAGATGAAGTTACTTCTTGGAACCAAAATCAAAATAGCAAGTGATGAACGACGGAGGGAGGACATACAAAGGAGACTAGCACTGACAGAGAGGAGGGTATTCCTGACAGAGAGAAGTCTAATAGTATAAAACAAAGACCTTAGTTTGAGGAATAAATTTCTGACAATACGCGTTTGGAGCACAGCATTATACGGAACTGAATCATGGACTGTGAGGAATCCAGGAAAGAAGAGAATCGAAGCGTTTCAAATGTGGTGCTATGGAAGGACGTTGAAAATTAGGTGAACTGATAAAATAAGGAAAACATTGACAAGTAGAAAGGTTGGGATAATAGGACATGTGCTACGACATGAACGAGTAACTTCCATTATACTTAACGTGTGCGTGGAGGGTAAAAATTGTAAGTGGAATATAACCACTAAATATAACCACTAAAAATTTGTGGAGTTGGGTGCAAGAGCTACTCTGAGTTGAGAAGGTTGGCTCAGGAGAGGAATTCATGGCGGGCTGCGTCAAACCAACTAGGAGGAGGATGAAAACACGTATACTTCTAGGTATCTAATACATGAGTCTATTACCAGTGAAATCAAACAAAAATACGATACATGTATTCATTTTGAGGGTCAGTTAGCAATCCATGCACATAGCATCGAAACTCTGCAGGCCTTACCGCAATTAGTTACGATTTTCTATAGTCGCGACTTGTTTTCACAAAAAAGCATTTCTGAAAAAGGGAATTTTGTTAGCATATAATATAAATTTGTCTTTTCTGGAGTCTATTGTTGTATGAAAGTGAAACGGGGACGATAAGCAATTTAGAGAAGAAGAAAATAACTTTTGAAATGTGGTGCTATAGAAGAACGATGGAGATTAGATGCGTAGATCGAATAACGAAGAAGGAGGTAATGAATGGACCTGCGGAAAAAAGGAGTTCGAGACAACTTAACTAAAAGAAGGGATCTGTTGATGGGAAAGATCCTGAGGGATCAAGGTACCATCAATTTTGTAATGAGAGGAAGTGTGTGTGGTAGAAATTGTAGTGGGAGATTAAGACCTGACTACAGTAAGAAGGATCAAATGGACATAGGTTGCAGTAGTTATGCAGAGATGAAGAGAATTGCAGAGGACAAACTAGTGTGGAGAGCTGTTTCAAACAGACTGAAGACCACACAACAAGAGCAGTAAATCTGTGGGGTTAACGTAAAGAAGTTATGATTCAGCAAACGCAGTCATTGTCTGTGGGCGATACAGTGACCGCTCGGAATTGATGTATAGATAAACCGCTACAAATCAGCGTATTATCTAATTTATTACTAGTCTAGCTCATTAGATGTAATTATCTCCAGATATTGATTGCCCTGATGGCAACACGTTAAATGTTCAGAGCTCCACGCGGTAGCATCATCAGTTTTGTCGAAGTTGATGCCTAGCGGAATTTTAAACCATTAGCGTGCTGCCATGAATATCTGAAGATTCTCGCGAGTCATGAGCGCAGTTAGTGATAAAGGAGTAACACGCCGGCCTGTGTCTGTTTATCCGTACACTAAGATTCGTCTCCGCGCTGCGGCAAACGTACGTGTTTAGATCAGAACGGTTCTGTGTAGAGTTAGCGATTAAGTTTTCAGATTTGGCGGCGGGTGTGAGGTGCTTAACGTCAGTGGGTTACCTTATCCCTCGGCGTCGGCCGGCGACCGCCTCGTCCCACAGAGATGAGGGCCTGCCTTATTGATCACGACCGCACTAGCTGCGGTCGGCGGCTCTCCCTCGGGAGGACAATGCCGCTCATCTCAGGCGGTCAGGCATTCAACTAACTATATAGGTCACAAATGGCACCCATTTCTTTTGTTAGGGTGGTATTTTTCTTGTGGTTTTACGGTATTGAAAAACAAACGAAACTGACGCTGATGTCTTTCTTCGTATTTGACTTTATTTTACTGTACTCCTTTGCATTAAGTGGTGGTTCTGTAGTTAACGTACATTTGGCGCCCTTTGATGTGCCCTATGCGAGTGGAAAAGGAAAACGAAGTGGTCAAAAAGGACGTGACTTTTTAATAGTACCGTGTAATCTTAAGTTTCTCTTCATATGCACGCTTTTGCGCTTCCACGACTGTATTCATCGTACATGATGATGAAATGAAATGCTACTATTTTATGAGTTTCTTATTTACTTAACACGCTTTTGATTTTGAGCGTGTGTACTCATCTTCAGAATGTTACATTCACAGCCGGCCGCTGGTGACCGAGCGGTTCTGGCGCTACCGTCTGGAACCGCGCGACCGCTACGATCGCAGGTTCGAATCCTGCCTCGGGCATGGATGTGTGTGTTGTCCTTAGGTTAGTTAGGTTTAAGTAGTTCTAAGTTCTAGGGGACTTATGACCTCAGCAGTTGAGTCCCATAGTGCTCAGAGCCATTTGAACCATTTGTTACATTCACATATTGTGCTGTGTAGTGTATAGTGTGTGGCACTGTAAATTCCAGAGAGATTAAAACTGTGTAGGCGACCGAAACTCGAACCTGGGATCTTGGCCTTTCGTGTGCAAGTGCACAAATAACTGAGCTATCCAAGCACGACTCAGGGCCCACCCTCACAGCTCCGTTTGCGTCAGTATCTCATCTCCTACCTTTCGGATTTCAGAGGAGTTGTCCTGCACACCCTGCGGGGCTAGCACTCGTGCAAGAAATGATGTTACGCAGACATGGCTCAGGCGCAGTCCGGAGGTCGTTTCCAGAAAGAATTTTCATTCTGCAGTGGAGTGTGCGCTGGTTTGTAACTTCCTGACAAATTAACACTGTGTGCGGGTGGGGATTCGAAATCGGGACCTTTGCCTTTCGCGGGCAAGTGCTCTATCATTCTGGTAACAACTTCCAAGCTGTGGCTAAGTCATATCTCCGCAGTATCATTTATTCAAGGAGTGCTAGTCCCACAAGGTATGCAGGAGAACTGTAAAGTTTGAAAGGTAGGAGATAAGGTACTGGATGTAACGGAGCTGTTAGGGCAGATTATCAGTCGTGCTTGAAAAGCTCAATTAGCACAGCACTTGCTCGATAAAAACGAAGATCCCAGGTTCGATTCCAGGGCCGGCGCACAGTTTTGATCTTTGATCTGCCGTGAAGTTTCATATCAGGAAACACTCCGCTGCACTGTGAAAATTCAGTTTGGATGTCACCCGCTGTTTTGGTTAGTTTCATTTTATCATGTACGATAATTCTTCATGTATTGACGTTGCA
Organism: Schistocerca nitens; assembly: GCF_023898315.1. Lineage (NCBI taxonomy): Eukaryota > Metazoa > Arthropoda > Insecta > Orthoptera > Acrididae > Schistocerca > Schistocerca nitens. Next base: position 456,544,274 of record NC_064614.1, on the reverse strand, counting down.
TATACTGCGAAATTAGGCTGTATCGAGAACAGCTTATAGATAGTTAGTGTAATAATTTGTATTCAATTAGGCCTACTCGCGTTTTATAGCACATGCCATTCACTACAGATTATTTCTGGGCGAGGTGAACGCCGACGTAAACTAGTGCTTAAAACGAAGAGCGGGCTGCAAATCCTTCTCTGCTTCTCTGCACCTCAGGTAAATGTTACTTTGATTTTTTCAAGCATAGCAAGGCAAACCGCCTCCTCTGTTATCATCTAAATTAGCTTATGTCTCATCTGAAAATAACCCTCAGTCAACGATATATCTTAAACTAACATTTCCACATTGAGTTTGCTGGTAATGGAAACATTAAGAACAGGATGATCATGCATTAAAGCAGGCCTTATACACTGAAGAGCCAAAGAAACTGGTACACCTGCCGAATATCGTGTAGGGCCCCCACGAGCACGCGGAAGTGCTGCATCACGACGTGGCATGGACTCGAGTAATGTCTGAAATTGTGCTGGAGGGAATTGACACCATGAATCCTGCAAGGTTGCCCATAAATCCGTAAGAGTACGAGGGAGTGGAGATCTCTTCTGAACAGCATGTTGCAAGGCATACCAGATATGCTCAATAATGTTCATGTCTGGGGAGTTTAGTGGGCAGCGGAAGTGTTTATATTCAGAAGAGTATTCCTGGAGCCACTCTGTAGCAATTCTGGACGTGTGGGGAGTCGTATTGTCCTGCTCGAATTGCCCAACTCCGTCGGAATGCACAATGGACATGAACGGATGAGACAGGATGCTTACTTACATGTCACATATCAGAGTCGTGTCTAGACGTATCAGGGGTCCCGTATCACTCCAACTGCATATGTCCCGCACCATTACAGAGCCTCCACCAGCTTGAACAGTACTCAGCTGACATTCATGGTCCATGGATTCATGAGGTTGTCTGCATACCCGTACACGGCCATCCGTTCGATACAATTTGAAACGAGACACGTCCGACTAGGAAACATGGTTTTAGTCAACAGTCCAATGTCGATGTTGACGGGCCCAGGCGAGGCGTAAAGCTTTGTGTCGTGCCGTTATCAACGGTACACTATTGGGCCTTCGGCTCCGAAAGCCCAAATCCATGATGCTTCGTTGAATGGTTCGCACGGTGACACTTATTGATGGCCCAGAATTGAAACCTGCAGCAATTTGCGGAAGGGTTGCACTTCTGTCACGCTGTACGATTCTCTTCAGTCGTCGTTAACCACGTTCTTGCAGGATCTTATTCCGGCCGGAGCGATGTCGGAGATTTGATGTTTTACCGGATTGCTGATATTCACGGTACACTCGGGAAATGGTCGTACGGGAAAATCCGCACTTCATTGACACCTCGGAGCAACATCACGCCGACTATAACACCACGATCAAACTGATTTAAATCTTGATAAGCTCTCATTGTAGCAGCAGTAATCGATATAACAACTGCGCCAGACACTTGTTGTCTTATATAGACGTTGCCGACCGCAGAGCTGTATTCTGCTTGTTTACGTATCTCTGTATTTGGTTTCCGCCGGAGGTTCGAGTCCTCCGTCGGGCATAGGTATGTGTGTTGTCCTTAGCGTAAGTTTAAGTAGTGTTTAAGTCTAGGGACCGATGACCGCAGCAGTTTGCAGTTTGGTTCCTTACTAATTCACACAAATTTAAACATTTTTTTCCGTATTTGAATACGCGTGCATATACTAGTTTCTTTGACACTCCAGTGTAGTATAAACCGGTTTGTAAACGTGTTTAACCTGCAGCTACTCTTGTTATAATTTTTTTTTTTTTTTTTTTTTTTTTTTTTTTTTACGGCCCGGTATCGATGTTGACTACTACTTCTTCCACATTGTTTTGGTAGAGATGTTATAATCATTTATTGGTAAACAACAGCGTTTCAGCACTCCCACCAATTTGTGGCGGGTCATACGTAAGTACCTCTTGGCTTTCAGGAAACTCTTGTTATCCGAGCGTTATATACAGCGTGGGGCAGATATTAATTTCACTAATACTTATCAATTAGAGTCGGACCACCATAGAGCACGTCAGCAATTTATAAACTCCACATAATTTTGAAAAGCCGTCCTAACCAAACCAATAATCATCTCGACAGCTACTCAGGCACGTCTGTAAAGTAGTAATTGAACAGTTTTAAGATGACTGCTCTCAGTGATCCCCATTTCAGGCAACGAATTTTATACGGGTTTCCATCCTTAGCAGCTGTGAATATTAATACCGCCGGCCGAAGTGGCCGTGCGGTTAAAGGCGCTGCAGTCTGGAACCGCAAGACCGCTACGGTCGCAGGTTCGAATCCTGCCTCGGGCATGGATGTTTGTGATGTCCTTAGGTTAGTTAGGTTTAACTAGTTCTAAGTTCTAGGGGACTAATGACCTCAGCAGTTGAGTCCCATAGTGCTCAGAACCATTTGAACCATTTGAATATTAATACCGATCCTAGGTTCTAAAACTGATCGTTAGGTGTTATAAAAACGTTGTCTAGAAGTTTATAAGTCGTGGCCTTAGTTGAGAAGTTGCAATACGTGTACCCCGTTTGGTTCCTGCTTACTCTAATGTCCTCTACTTTCTACCGCAGTGCACCAAGCATTAAGGTCGTCCTGAACTCAAGTCCATTATTTGAAAATGAAATATTTTCGGTATATGTTCACATGACTTTTTTCGGTGTTCTTATCTTCTGATTTGTTGGTGCTACTATCCTCGTGAAACTTCCCGCGACGAGAACGTGTTACGATAAGTTTAAAATAACTATCAAAAGAGAGAAAACAGTTAAATCTTAAATAACTTCGGTGCCTGTACACTTAACTGTGCACTGTGGGCTTTGAGAACGAAACGGGGTTAACCACTGCAAGTGCGAAGGTAATGAATGTTGCAAAATACACTACTGGCCATTAAAATTGCTGCACCACGAAGATGACGTGCTACAGACGCGAAATTTAACCAACAGGAAGAAGATGCTGTGATATGCAAATGATTATCTTTTCAGAGCATTCACACAAGGTTGGCGCCGGTGGCAACACCTACAACGTGCTGACATGAGGAAAGTTTCAAACCGATTTCTCATACACAAACAGCAGTTGACCGGCGTTGCCCGGTGAAAGGTTGTTGTGATGCCTCGTGTGAGGAGCAGAAATGCGTACCATCACGTTTCCGACTTTGATAAAAGTTGAATTGTAGCCCATCGCGATTGCGGTTTATCGTATCGCGACACTGCTGTTCGCGTTGGTCGAGATCCAGTGACTGTTAGCAGAATATGGAATCGGTGGGTTAAGGAGGGTAATACGGAACGCCGTGCTGGATCCCAACGGCCTCGTATCACTAGCAGCCGAGATGACAGGCATCTTATCCTCATGGCTGTAACGGATCATGCAGTCACGTCTCGATCCCTGAGTCAACAGATGGGGACGTTTGCAAGACAACAACCATCTGCACGAACAGTTCGGCGACGTTTGCAGCAGCATGGACTATCAGCTCGGAGACCATGGCTGCGGTTACCCTTGACGCTGCATCACAGAAAGGAGTGCCTGGAATGGTGTACTCAACGACGAACCTGGGTGCACGAATGGCAAAACGTCATTTTTTCGGATGAATCCAGGTTCTGTTTACAGCATCATGATGGTCGCATCCGTGTTTGGCGACAACGCGGTGAACGCACATTGGAAGGGTGTATTCGTCATCGCCATAATGGCGTATCACCCGGCGTGATGGTATGGGGTGCCATTGGTTACACGTCTCGGTCACCTCTTGTTCGCATTGACGGCACTTTGAACAGTGGACGTTACATTTGAGATGTGTTACGACCCGTGGCTCTACCCTTCATTCGATCCCTGCGAAACCCTACATATCAGCAGGTCCTGTACGGGCCTTTTTGGATACAGAAAATGTTGGACTGCTGCCCTGGCCAGCACATTCTTCAGATCTCTCACCAATTGAAAACGTCTGGTCAATGGTGGCCGAGAAACTGGCTCGTCAGCATACGCCAGTCACTACTCTTGATGAACTGCGGTATCGTGTTAAGATGCACGGGCAGCTGTACCTGTACACGCCATCCAAGCTCTGTTTGACTCAATACCCAGGCATATCAAGGCCGTTATTACGGCCAGAGGTGATTGTTCTGGGTACTGATTTCTCAGGATCTATGCACCCAAATTGCGTTAAAATGTAATCACAAAATAGCTCTGAGCACTATGGGACTTAACATCTTAGGTCATCAGTCCCCTAGAACTTAGAACTACGTAAACCTAACTAACCTAAGGACATCACACACATCCATGCCCGAGGCAGGATTCGAACCTGCGACCGTAGCAGTCCCGCGGTTCCGGACTGCTGCACCTAGAACCGCACGGCCACCGCGGCCGGCCATGTAATCACATGTCAGTTCTAGTACATTATATTTGTCCAATGAATATCCGTTTATCATCTGCATTTCTTCTTGGTGCAGCAATTTTAATGGCAGTAGTTTATGTTACATAACAGTGGTTTTATTTGCAAGAAATTTTCTGTTAGGATCAGGGCTAGTTAATTTCAGCTGTCCTTTGCACAGGTGGTGGTCCAGATTGCTGTACACACTGGTACCTCTAATAACCTTTAGCACATCCGCTTAAATGCATGCCTGTATTCGTCGTGGCATACTATCCACAAGTTCATCAAGGCACTGTTGGTCCAGATTGTCCCACTCCTCAACAGCGATTCGGCGTAGATCCCTCAGAGGGGTTGGTGGGTCACGTCGTCCGTAAACAGCCCTTTTCAATCTATCCAGGCATGCTCGATAGGGTTCATGTCTGGAGAACATGCTGGCCCCTCTAGTCGAGCAACGTTGTTATCCTGAAGGAAGTCATCCACAAGATGTGCACGATGGAGGCGCGAATTGTCGTCCATGAAAACGAATGCCTCGCCAATATGCTGCCCATATGGTTGCACTATCGGTCGGAGGATGGCATTCACGTATCGTATAGCCATTACGGCGCCTTCCATGACCACCAGCTGCGTACGTCGGCCCCACATAATGCCACCCCAAAACAGCGGGGAACATCCACATTGCTGCACTCACTGGACAGTGTTCTAAGGCGTTCAGCGTGACCGGATTGTCTCCAGACACGTCTCCGACGATTGTCTGTTTGAAGACTTATGCGACACTCATCGGTGAAGAGAATGTGATGCCAATTCTGAGCGGTCCCTTCGGCATGTTGTTGGGCCCATCTGTACTGCGCTGCATGATGTCTTGGTTACAAAGATGGACCTCGCCATGCCGCCTATTGCGCATAGTTTGAGTCGTAGCACGACGTCCTGTGGCTGCACGAAAAGCATTATTCAACATGGTGGCGTTGCTGTCAGGGTTCCTCCGAGCCATAATCCGTAGGTATCGGTCATCCACTGCAGTGGTAGCCCTTGGGCGGGCTGAGCGATGCATGTCGTCGACAGTTCATGTCTCTGTGTCTCCTCCACATCCGAACAGCAACGCTTTGGTTCACTCCGAGACGCCTGGACACTTCCCTTGTTGAGAGCCCTTCCTGGCACGATCGAACGGCGGCATTGACCGTCTAGGCACGGTTGAACCACAGACAACACGAGCCGTGTACTTCCTTCCGGGTGGAATGACTGGAACTGATCGGCTGTCGGAACCCCTCCGTCTAATAGGCGCTGCTCGTGAGTGGGTATTTACATCTTTGGGCGCGTTTAGTTACATCTCTGAACAGTCAAAGAGACTGTGTCTGTGATACAATATTCACAGTCAACGTCTATCTTCAGAAGTTCTGGGAATCGGGGTGATGCAAAACTTTTTTTGATGTGTGTATATCAGGAACTTGTTCCATGTAACAGTTCCATACGTAGTACAGTAAAAAAGAGCTGACATGACCAGGGCTCGAACCTGGAACCATCTTTCCCACGGGAGCTACATACGACGCTCACAGTAATGTACTCCATTGGTCATTGGGTATTTACCGTTTACGCACGTTCTCCTGGACGACAGCGCATAGCACCAACTGTATACGTGTTTAGTAGATACTCTACCGATATACTACGCTTTTGTGACGATTTGACTGACACCTCCAGCCCTTTCTGAAACTTTCATTGTCACTGACACTTCTGCCTATAGATATTTTAGATAATTCTCATTTATTGCTCCGTCTCAGTTGCATGAAGCAGCGGAGTGAAATGTGAAAGACAGACAGAAAGCAGCTATCGTGTTCCGACGTGCCTATGACCCCCCCCCCCCCCTGATTGATGTGGCCTTATTTGTAGGTGTATCAATTCTGACTGTCCAGCGCACTAGTAACCATGTAATGCGGCGCAAGAACATCGGTGGTAAAAAGACTCTAAGCTACAGGGACTGGAGACGATTGTGGCGCCTTCTTGTCAATGATGGCCAGTTTGAAACCCAACACGAATTGTGGTGCTTGAGGCTTTCCCTACGGACATGTTGTATATATGGTTCTCGGGCGAGACGTCGGATGTCATAGTGAAAACTCCACAATATTTCATCAGCGTAACTGGCCGACATCTTTAGGTGCGACGAACACACTGCTCACCTCGACGTATTTTTTATTCAATGGACAATACTTTGAACAAACTGACGGCGTCGCAATGGTTAGTCCCTTGTCACCCATTGTGGCTAATCTTTTTATCGAAGACTTCGAGGAGAGAGCACTCCAGTCGTCGTATTTGAAACCTTCCTTTTTTGGCGATATGTGGACGACACCTTTGTTGTCTGGCCTCACGGCACTGCATCGCTGAATGTATTTCTTGAACATCTTATCTCGCTTCATCCCAACATCAAGTTCTCTATGGAGATGGAGAAAAACTGCGAACTTTCATTCCTGGATGTGTTGGTACGGAGAAAAGAAGATGGCACTTTAGGTCACGCAGTGTACCGTAAACCAACACACACGGGCTTATACTCACAAGCCACCAGCTGTCACCATCCTTCGCAATGAAGCGGCGTACTTAGGACGGTGGTTCACAGACCACGAGCCATATCAGACGCAGACAGCTTATTCAATGAGCTACTCCATCTGCGTACCACTTTCCAACAAAATAGGTATTCCGAACGGGAGATTCGCCGTGCCTTACACCCGAAGCGGGTTACCCAACGTGAGGAACTGGAAGAAGGCGAAGAACAAAGGGGAATGGTCATCTTGCCATACATCAGCGGTGTCTCTTCAAAAACAGGAAGATTATTGAAGAGGCATAAAGTTAAATGTGTCTTTCGTCCGCCGGCAAAACTCAGAGCTCTCTTGGGCTCATCTAAGGACAGCCTTGGCCTAAGAAGACCCGGGGTTTACGAGATTCCTTGTAGCTGCGGCATGTCGTACATCGGACAAACTTGTCGCACTACAGAAGAGAGATGTACAGAACACCGACGCTACACTTGTGTGGAACAACCAGAGAAGTCTGCAGTGGCCGATGATTGTCTCAGTACAGGCCATTCTATGAATTATCAACACACCAAAATTCTCGCGTCGACGAGTTCGTACTGGGACAGTGTTATTAAGGAAGCAGTGGAAATACGTAGCTCGACGAATCTTGTAAATAGAGACACGGGCTTTCAGCTCAGTACAGCTTGGGATCCAGCAGTGGCCATATTGAAGTCGCATCGAGTAGAGAGGAGTACTATTGGTCATACGACGGATGACGTTTCGCCAGCAACATAAATATTCTGTTGATAACGGGAGTATAGTCACGCGCCTACGCGAACGACCATTTCTGCTTGCGGCTTCCGACAGAGGTCGCTGGGGCGGCCGATGGCAGCGCAGAGCAGCAGCGGCAGCCTCCGCGCGTGCGCCGAAGTCTTTGGTTCTTCATCCTGTAGGAGGCGTTGCTGTCCTTCCAGCTATCGGTTGACTCTTGCAGGGTAAGCCATACTCTTTCATAAACTTCTATCCCCCCTCCCCTTTCCCCCATTCGTGCTATTCCCTCATACACCGTGAGAAAACCTCTGGGGTAAGAGTTTGTATATATTAGTTCGATACAGACATTCAGGACGATGGAAGTTTGAGTCAACCGTGGAACCGTACACTATAAATCTTCAGTGCAGGCACACAACACGGCAGCATAGGCGTCCACAAGCCGGTGGTGGGGGAGGGGGGATTGTGGGGGGGGGGGTGAGGAGGGGGGGGGCTTGATCCTGGAGCACATAGTTTTTATTCATTACATTCGTAATTAATTCTCATACACGTCTAGAATCCTGTGGAAACAACAGTTCATTGAAACTATCCCTATGGAACCCCTCATTTCTTTTCAGATCTTTCAGATAATTTTTAAGTTTCTTTGCTTTGAATTCCAACTCTACTCAGCCGCCTAAGGGGTATTTCGACGCTGTAAATACACTGAAGAGCCAAAGAAACTGGTACACCAGCCTAATATCGTGTAGGACCCCCGCGAGCACGCTGAAGTGCCGCAACACGACGTGGCATGGGCTCGAGTAATGTCTGAAGTAGTGCTGGAGGGAACTGACACCATGAAACCTGCAGGGCTGTCCATAAATCCGTAAGAGTGCGAGAGGATGGAGATCTCTTCTGAACAGCGCGTTGCAAGGCATCGCAGATATGCTCAATAATGTCATGTCTGTGGAGTTTGGTGGCCAGTGGAAGTGTTTAGACTCAGAAATGTGTTCCTGGAGCCACTCTGTAGCAATTCTGGACGTGTGGTGTGTCGCATTGTCCTGCTGGAATTGCGCAAGTCCATCGGAATGCACAATGGACATGAATGGATGCAGATGATCAAACAGTATGCTTACGTACTTGTCACATGTCAGAATCTTGCCGACCGCGGTGGCCGTGAGGTTCTAGGCGCTCCAGTCCGGAGCCGCGCTGCTGCTACGGTCGCAGGTTCGAATCCTGCCTCGGGCATGGGTGTGTGTGATGTCCTTAGGTTAGTTAGGTTTAAGTAGTTCTAAGTTCTAGGGGACTGATGACCACAGCAGTTGAGTCCCATAGTGCTCAGAGCCATTTGAACCATTTTTTTTGTCAGAATCTTATCTAGACGTGTCAGACTCATATCACTCCAGCTGCACACGCCCCACACCATTACAGAGCCTCCACCAGCTTGAACAGTCCCTTGCTGACATGCAGGGTCCATGGATTCATGAGGTTGTCTCCATACCCGTACACGTCCACCCGCTCGTTACAATTTGAAACGAGACTCGTCCGACCAGGAAACATGTTTCCAGTCATCAACAGTCCAATGTCGGTGTTACGGGCCCAGGCGAGGCGTAAAGCTTTGTGTCGTGCAGTCATCAAGGGCACATGAGAGGGCCTTCGGTTCCTATAGGTCATATCGATGATGTTTCGTTGAATGGTTCGCACAGCATTGAAATCGTCAGCAATGTGCGGAAGGTTTTCACTTCTGTCATTCTGAATGATTCTTTTCAGTCGTCGTTGGTCCCGTTCTTGCAGGATCCTTTTCCGGCCGCAAGGATGTCGGAGATTTGATGTATTACCGGATTCCTGATATTCACGGTACAGTCGGGAAAATCACCACTTCATCGCTACCTTGGAGATGCTGTTCCCATTGCTCGTGCGCCTACTGTAACGCCAGTTCAAACTCACTTAAATCTCGATAACCTACCATTATAGCAGCAGTAACCAATCTAACAGCTGCACCAGGCACTTGTTGTCTTATATAGGCGTTGCCGACAGCAGCGCCCTATTCTGTATGTTTACAAATCTGTGTATCTGAATACGTATTCCTATACCAGTTTCTTCGGTGCTTCATTGTATAACGATAAAGTGCATGGTTGTACTGAGTTGGCTCAATAGACCAAGCTAATTGCGGAATCATGTCCATTGCGTGCAAAGGTACGTTGGCCATAACTGGCGATCTTGAAGCGTTTGAACATATCCATGTTCGTTTTGCCGCTGGCGCTCGTCTCTTAGACGGATGGGGCGCACTGCGACGTGTCTGATAAGTCTCCAAATGGAGGCGCGTTCCACTGCAGAGACACAGCGCGAGGGGAAGAGTGCCCTGGAGGTGCCCGCTCTCTCGCCACACCGCTTAACGCTGACACCGCTTAACGCTGGACGGCCGCTGGCGATCCAGTACAACATTCACTTGCCTTTGGTGTCAGGCACCGAAGAAAAAACAATACCCCACAAGTCTGACATTGTTACTTATTCAATTGCATGTTCTGATAACTTCATCATGCAGAGAACAGAACATATAAGTAGTAGTGAAGGATCTTGTGTGTAATATTGAAACAGTATCAAATAATGTAGTTCATGAAATAAGTTCGTGGCTTGTGGAAAACAATTTGATGCTAAATCACAATAAGACTCAGTTTTTACAGTTCCTAACTCATAATTCAACAAGAACCGATATTTTGATCAGACAGAATGGGCATATTATAAGCGAGACGGAACAGTTCAAGTTCCTAAGCGTTCGGATAGATAGTAAGCTGTTGTGGAAAGCCGATGTCCAGGATCTTGTCCAGAAAATAAATGCTGCTTTATTTACCATTAGAACAGTATCTGAAATAAGTGATAGTTAACACGAAAAATAGTCTACTTCGCATATTTTCATACGCTTATGTCGTATGGTATTATTTTTTGGGGTAATTCTTCTGATTCAAAAAGGGTATTTTTGGCTCAAAAACGGGCTGTTCCAGCTATATGTGGTGTAAGTTCGAGAACCTCTTGTCGACCTGTATTCAATAGTCTGGGGATTCTGACATTGCCCTCACAGTATATATTTTCTTTAATGTCGTTTGTTGTTAGCAATATTAGCCTATTCCCAACAGTTAGCAGCTTTTACTCAGTTAATACCAGTCATAAATCAAATCTGTATGTGGAATGCACTTCCTTGACTCTTGTGCAGAAAGGAGTGCAGTATTCTGTTGCATCCATTTTCAATAAGCTACCACAAGAACTCAACAATCTTAGCAGTAGCCCAAAGTCTTTTAAGTCTAAACTGAAGAGTTTCCTCATGGCTCACTCCTATTCTGTCGAGGAGCTCCTGGAAGAGCTAAAAAATTAAGCAAATTCCAGTGTTACATTGTTGATTTTCTTTATTTAAACTTACGACTTGTCGTCTGAATATGTTTTTATATTTCATTTTATCTGTTTCTACTATCGTGTTATAATTTCATGTATTGACTCGTTCCATGACCATGGAGATTTCTCCTTAATTGGGTCCCACGGAACAATAAATAAATAAAAAATAAATAATATGCGGTATTAAAAAGAAAAAAAAAACAAAAAAAACAAGAAAAAACTTATGTGAGTAAATTACGTTCGTTGCGAACTGTGCGTAACTCTTCTGGTGAACTGTTTCTTCATAGCCGAGTACAGAAATTAATTTGTATTGTTGCATCTTCTGCGTACGGTGCCCTCTTTCCTGTTTTAGCGCCTATGAGAGTGATTGGATAAAGCTGCTAAAAAGCAAGAAAAAATATAACACAGTTATTACCAAACTGCAAGCATGTGCCAAATATACAGAAAATGTCGTTTCAAAACTTACGTAACATAGTCGAAAATGGCATTTCTGAAGTCAAAAATGTGCAACGAACTGTTCCAGTACATGCAGATAACTGACAGTTTACGCCTTCCGCTGCTGTAAAGAAACCTCGGGAAGGGGGTGCCCTATTAGAATATAGGAAACCTTTTTCTGTTTATTGAAATGTTCTCCAACCATGAAGAATACAACAATTAATACAATAACCGTACAAGTCAACAATTAAAATATTACTTTTTAAAATCTTTACCAACACCCGTCAAATACTTGAAATCACTGAACAATACACACAGCAGCGCCACATACGGCGCTTATTACAAAGTTGTATGCCATGTTGTCACGTAAAAATCATTAAATGTGAACAGCAACATTATTATTAAACCAAAACAATAGGAGATAAAAAATCTTCATCATTTCCGACTATTTACAAACATAAAAACTTTACCACATCAAACTATACAATTTACGTGAAGATAAAACACCTTTTCCGTAATGCATCCCACGTAAAAACATACTTTAAACCACAAAGTTGTCTTTTAAAAAGCGCCAAAAATGTACTGCCATCTTATGGAAGACACAGCATAACTATACCCATGGGCATGTAGGGTGGGAGTGTGATTGTAGTGGGACAGGTGGGGGGGGGGGGGGGACGATGGAATGAAGGAGCCAAACAAGAGGGAGGTCAAATGGATAACATGGCAAGAATATATTATCAGTAGTAATAAAAGAAAATTACTCAAACTGGACCAGAAACGACTATTCTCCATTCCTTTACAATCAAATAAATATGAATTATCATATTCAGCAGAGAAACCGTATGTTACAGGAGTCATTACAGATAATATATGCTAACAAAAAAGAACCCAAACAAGTTTTTAAAATAATGTAGTGGTGAACACCACATAATCAACCAGTAAACCGAGCTTCATAATCTGTCGTACAGATCATACCACATATGCAAGGTAAAGGTACAACAAACACAGAAACCTTATTATCCAACCAGGGCAGCTTATAGGTACCACAAACAGTAGTCCATACTTAAATCAGTTGTACTCCTCAGCACATCAGCAACGGAACCTGATAATGATGCAAGAACCGAACCACATACTGTAAAATTTGCTATGTATTTTTATGAAGTTAGAAAGGGAGATGCAAGGGGCGATAGGAACAAGCAGGCGGTAGCCAGATAGATAAAAAAGAGCTGGAAACTGAACTCAGTACATGACGATGAACCCAGGGAGTAAAATGAGTGGAGGGGTGGGGGGAGGCGGAAAAGGGGGGGGGAGGAAAAGGGGGTGGCGGACGAAGCCCCGGTGAACAGGAGTTTGTGGTCCAGGTGTTGGTGGAAGGAACAACGGAGTTGGTGGTAGGAGGAGAGGGTATAAACTATACATAATTTTGGAACAGAGCAAAGAACCGGCTACACCCAAAATCGATTTGTTCTTTCAACACTTTATTTCGCTCCTTTATCTTTCTCTTAAAAATCTCAAGTTCCTCCAAAATATCCAACTTTATATCCTTCGATGCGTGATGGAAAACCTTCAGTGTGTTGTCTATAGTACCTACTCGATGACCCTCGTGTTTTAAATGCTGTCCAAACGCGCTCCTATTAGAAGAACCTACATGTTATTTAAAACAGGTGACTAAACTTCTTCCCGTTTGTCCAATATTTTATTCTATCTGTATTTTAATTTTATTGTTGACTTGTACGATTGTTGTATTAATTGTTGTATCGCTGAAATGACTCGAGAACATTTTGGTAAATAGAAAAATATTTCCTATATCCTGATAGGGCACCACCCTCCACGAAGTTTCCTTACGGCAGCGGAAGGAGTAAACTGCCAGTTATCTGTATGTGCTGTAACAATTGGTTGCACTTTTTGACATCTTCGGAAATGCCATTTTTGGTCATATACGTAAGTATTGAACCACATTTTCTGTATTTTTGGCACACACTTAAAATTTTGGTAATAACTCCATTATACATGAGTGATGAGTGTAAATTTGGTATTCTGCCCTGCAGGATGATTTGAAACTGGGTCTCGGCCCGAAACTAGTCGTCGAGTGAATTAAAAGTAAAAAAGAAATTGCAACTTTGGACTGGTTTTGCTTTCTACTGAAATGTTGTCCCAGTGCAGCTAAATTTTGCGTGTTTGAGTACTTCCACTTACTACTAAGGATTTTCAATACGTGAATCTATATAGCAGATGTAGCTGAAAGGATTTTAGTTTTAGTGTAGTTTCGAAGTTACGGGGATTGCCAGTGTCTTATATGAAAGATAATGGCATCTTGTTAAAGACTTTTCTACTAACATATTAAACTCAGTGAACTGTACGTGCAAATTTCTTTTATGTCTTATAGTGCGGTTGAGAACTCATATATCATAACCTAAATCAAATGGATTTTTTACACCTCTGTAAAATGTTCGGTTACCTGCTCTATAGAGTAATAGTGTTCACCAATTAGCGTGGAAAGAGGTATGAAAACATGAGCCGGATTCGACTTGCAACTGGATGAGAGACGCCTACAATCAGCAGTAGTAGTAGAAGGGTTTTGTGGGCGCACGACAGCAAGGTCTTCAGCGCCCCTACAATCAGTGCCCCAGAAGTGACATTAAAATGTCACCGTCCGTGAAAGGGCACTTCCACCTTTTGTACGCGTGCAGACCTTCAATAAGTGCCTCTGTCATTGTGAGCAATAAAGTCTTGTTCTCATACCGCAATTTTTCTATAAGTCTTCCCACGTCTGGCATTCACTTTTAGTCTTCCTTTTAGTTATTCTGCAATATTTTTACTGCTCATTGTCGGAAAGAAACTAAGCAAATTCTGTAGAAAAGATCGCGTCTGCGAAACAACGTTAATACACTCCTGTCCACAAGTTAACGGGCTCTTTTGAAAACGAGACATTCCGATAATCTGGTGTCTTGGTAACAATGTGACATACACCGCTACAGCTACGGATACAACGTAGGTACTGTAGTATCTTCTGTTTAAAACATTCGAGAAAATAGCTGTAGCAGAGCATCTACGTAGCGAATTAAAACAATGCGTCAGCCGCGAAATTTATCTGGAATCGACGGAGGTGACTTAGTGTTTCTGATTTAGATCTTACGAGGTTTTTGTGGACCACGTGATACCGTATTTGATGCATAATAAAAAGGCGACGGTATAAGAATCTCCGCTGACGAAAACATATTTATCACTGACATAAATAAAGTACCAAAATTTGTACAGTCAGACAGAAAAGATCAAAACGTTCAAGTACACAGGAGAGATACTTGAAGAAAATGGATTTCGGTGTTGCTGCCTGAGATAAGTGTAGACGATCTTTGTAAAGTTTGGAAGGTAAGAGACGAGGTACTGGCAGAAGGAAAGCTGTGAGAACGGGGCGTGAGTCGTGCTTGGGTAGCTCAGATGGTAGAGCACTTGCCCGCGAAAGGCAAAGGACCCGAGTTCGAGTCTCGGTCCGGCACACGGTTTTAATCTGCCAGGAAGTTTCAGATCTCTAACTTGATGTCGATGGATGCAACGACAGTTTCTGCAGTTTTAATGATATAACTGTGTTGTTATTGATGAAAGTAGGAAATGAAAGGAAAGGACACAACCCTACTGGAGTTATTTAGTTATTTACATGCTCCATAGATCATTTGACCGGTTCGTTAATGAAATGATGTGGAACAGACCGGTCTTCGCTTAGTCCTGACGCAGAGCGTGTCCAAATTGGAATACACTTATTACTGAAGAATGAATTTCAAATAGTATATCAGATTTCGTAGATGCACTTACTGCTGAAGACTTCATTTTAAATCAACTACTTGTCAAGTAATGTTGTCAACATATCTACGAATTTCGATCATTTCTTTAATCAGGGAATATTATTTCGAACCGGTGCTTAACATAAGATTATGTTTTCCGCTCCACTGGTAATGACGTTTAAAACTATTCGTGTGTTATTTCTGTCGCTTGCACCTCAACCATCATTTCGTGTTTTCATATATAGGCTAAATTGTTTTATCAGTGCAGCGCTTGAAGCCAGGCAAGTACAAGCTTGCTCTGTTGTGGGCGCAGAAGAATTCGGCAGCTGAGGTTCTGGCGGCCGGTAAAAAGAGCACTCGAGATTAGCTGCGGAGCTTGCGTGGGGCAGCTCACGGGCCCTCCCAGAGCTGACAGATAGTAAGCTTGCTTCCTGTCCCTTGTGCACCCAGCACACACCTACAACAAACCGTGGCGGCGCAGTTGCCACCACGAGCTGTCGATCATGACGCGTCTCTCTTACGGAAACTCTTCTAGTATTTTATTAATAATCTGTAGTGATATGCTAGATTTTTGTAGCAGCAATTGGCTGAGGAATGGAAGTGATTGGCGGGTTTGCGGACGCAGCTATATTTTAGTTGTCAACGCAACCTTACTGTAAAACACAACTTTATTATCAAACACAACTGAGCTCTAGCACGAATCTCTTTATCCACAGTAAATCCTATAAGGAAACAGTAATAATAAAAAAGTATAGTATGCACACAGGCTAAATTTCAGGTAAAGGAATCCTGAGGGCAGAAAGAAATGGAAGCAACATGTTCAGTAACTTGAACAGGAAACCAAATGCTGTGCAATACGTGAATTAAGGTGCAGGTTGATCATAATTAAAGTTACACTTCCAAAACGCTGTAAAAAAAAAGAACCACTGGCCAGAATGACGTCAAATTTGAACAGAATACTATAGAAGAAGAAGGAAACGTTACAGAAACAAAAAACAATTAACGAAAATTTTACCACTAGATGGTGCTGTAGGCTTCATAACGTAAATGGGTTCGGCAGCAAATGCCAGATGAACCGCTATGTGATGGCTATGGTGTGAGTTGCACATTAAACCAACCATACTGTGCAGTGTGGCATGACCGCACAAGTTTGGCATTCAACTGTTAGTTAAGCCCTTCCACCATGTCAAGGTTACCTTTACAGAATGAAGCGGTACCAATTTATGTGCAAGCGGATTTTTCGTTGCCCATATTCTGCAATTCTCTGTATTGACATGTCCTTGGAGATGGAAGTGGACTTCGCCTGTCCATTGCTCGCTTCCCTGTGAGGAAGAAACCCTAGAGCAAACGTTTGTGTCCCCGGCAGTTCAGCATGAAGCAACTCCTGAAGATGGGTAATCTTGTATTAATAGCACTGCAGGATGTTTCTTAGAACTTTATGCACCGTGCTCACATGCGCTGCATGTTTGCACGACACCGCTCGATCTCTCCTACAATTCTGTGGCCACATCTACTAATTTTTATTAAAAATGAAACTCCTCCAGCTGTACTTAAGATTTCATATTTATTTGGCTACTAGTTGACGTTGCGTCAACGCCATATTCAAGCCAGTACTCTTTGATGATATCAATTGTGTGTGGCTGAGTACTAGAAGTCCGCGGTGAGACCACACAAATCACACAAAGTGTACAGGCCTGAAGATGGCGTTGACGCAACGTCGAAACTAGTAGCCAAATAAATATGAAATCTTAAGTACAGCTGGAGGAGTTTCATTTTTAATAAAAATTATACCAGCTGATGTCCCACCATCATCCGATTTAAATATGGATGTACGAACATCTACTAATGTTGGATCAACTGTTTTCCTCCGTCTGCCACATTGCACTTCAATTTCGCAATCATTTTCTCCAGACCCTTGGCAGACATCGGACCAACACGTTTCTTGATACCCTTAAGTGTCTGGAACTTCGCAGAGCTGCTGGTGCGCAGTCACAGATTTTGTAAAAAGGCTTTACCAGCAGCGCGCGATCCCGCTTTGAGACAGTCATGCAGACGCAAACTGAGAAACAGCCGTGTTCCGTGCGACTTGTTTTTTACATATTCTGCCGGTTACAGCGCCATCTAGTCATAAAGTTCTCATTAATGGTTTTTTGTTTCCATAACGTTTCTAGTCTCTTCAGTAATATCCCGTTCAAATTTGACATCATTCCGAGCAGTGGTCCTTTTTTTTTTATAGCTTTTTGAAATTGGATCTGTAATTATAATCGCCCTGTACATAACATTCCATATGCACTTCTGAGTGGCATATTCAGGCAATTCATTGTCGAAACAACAGAACAAATACACCATCAAATACGAGATTTTCACTTGGGGAGCCCTGAGTACGGAGCACACAATACGAGGTAAAGTCAATGTCGATGCAATGCAACCACACACTTGTCAGGCACCAAAACAACAGCGGCCGGTCGGTCCTGCATGCAGTCGGCGCCGCCGTCTCCGTGTTGTCCTCCGGCTAAGCCGCCAGCCCCCAAGCGTCTTCCTCGTACCGTTGCTGCAAGTATCTTGCTTGTCCCTCACTCCCCGGGCAGGCTGCATGCGGTGGCTCCGGTCGCCAGCTCGTGAATATCTGTGGCACTAGCAGCGGTTTCCTTTGCTGGTCCAAGTACCCTCTCGCCCGCAGCGAGAGAAAGTTCATGCAGCCTTGGCGCCACCAGCTGAGCGGGACAGAACCTCAGTTTTGCCACGATTACCACAGCATGCTAGGTCATCTCTGTGTGCTACGGAATAAATGCGATTTATATTTTTCCGGACGTGTTTCATTTTATTAAAGCATCTTCAGTGCCTGAGTCCGCCCCGATAGCTGAGTGGTCAGTGCGGCGGTCTGTCACGCCAAGGGGCCCCGGTTCGATTCCCGGCTGGGTCGGATATTTTCTCCGCTCAGGGACTGTATGTTGTGTTGTCCTCATTATCATTTCATCATCATCAGTGGAAGGCAACGGTAAACTACCACTGGAATCACTTCCCTAGACGCTTATGCGGTGGACCTCTCTGACGAGGCTTCCCCCATGACAAGACCTGCCGTAAGGCCGAATACAAAGTTTTCAGTGACTGAAATACCCATTTTTATGAAATGCAGCATTTGTAACATGCATATAATGCCACTATTCTTATAATGTACGGACAGTTTTGATCCTGGCACTTCCTTGCTAACTATTTCTTTCATTATTCACAGTGTGTGTTGGTGTTGCTCTTCCTGTCTCACTGTTATTCTGCTGGTGAAGTTGCCTCTAGTCCTGTTGGTTGGTTGGTTGGTTGGTTGGTTGGTTCATGTGAGGGAGGGGACCAAACAGCGAGATCATCGGTTCCACCGGATTAGGGAAGAATGGGGAAGGAAGTCGGTCGTGCCCTTTCAAAGGAACCATCCCGGCATTTGCCTAAAACGATGTAGGGCCATCACGGAAAACCTGTATCAGGATAGCCGGACGTGGGTTTGAAATGTCATCCTCCCGAATGCGAGTCCAGTGTGCCAACCACTGCGCCACCTCGCTTGGTCCTGGAAAAGTGTGTCCCTACAGATTCTTTTAAAGCCGTCGATTTTTATGTTTTGATTCCCTTGAAGTAAACTGGATCTTATCTTTTGAACGTCACATAATCTAAAGTTACCCTGCAGTTGGTTTTCGAGTGAATGCAGCTTTAATGGTTCATTAGTTTCCTATAAGAATTGCGACTAAGGTTACATAAGGGACACGTAAATGAAAACAAGATAGATGGGGAAAAGTAAGTAAACTGTTTATTATTTCAAAAAATCGCCATAACTGTTAATAAATTTATCCCTTTGTGAGACAAGACGGTTAATGCCCTAAAAAAAAAAAGTTTGCCGTTGGCTGCGAAGCCATCATTGTGCCCAGGCATGTACCTGTTCGTCCGAAGGAAATTAATGGCCACGAATGTCTATAATAAGGGCTCCAAAAATATGGGAATCACATGGGGGAGAGATCGGGACTTCGTCCACGTCGATTCTTTCCAAACATTAAGACCAAATGACCGGGAATGTTGACGGACGGCATCATTCTGTTCCACGGTAACGTTCGCCCGCATGTTGCCACGGTTGTTTCCCCTACGCTGTAAAAGTTTCTCTGGGAAGCCCTTACACGCACTCGATACAATCCCAAACCCCATGCAGTTTCCATACTTTTGGAGCACTGAAGAAAGACATTCGTGACTGTCGATTTGCTGCACAGCTGAGTACAATCACGGTTCCGTAGGCAACGGCAAACGTTTATCCATGAAACTATCGACCATTTTGTCTCACAGTTGGATAAATGTATTAACAGTTACGGCGATTACTTTTGAAATAATAAACAGTTTACTTACTTTTTTCCCATTTTCATTTGACTCCTCCTTTACCAGTTTTCAGTCATCAGTGCTCCGTAGTACACTGCGCCGTCGCATTTTTGGGGTGAAGGGGCGTATTCACTTCGAGCTGTAGCTCCATACAATTGCTCTGTGTGGCAATTCCAAACTCTTGAGATTCTCTTACGCATGCGCTGTTTCTACTCCCCCATTAGACTCATAGTCACTATTCCTTCTCAAGTGTCGATATGTATTTGTGTTACGTCCCAGTAGCGCTTTTGCTTTATTGTATCATGTAATAGGCCTGCATGCAAACTCCACTTCGTTATGCAGTAGGTCTGTTGCGAATACTTTTTCCGCGCAGCGGCGTAACACTGTTCACAGGATTAAACGACCTCCGCCTTCTCATATGTGCCGTTAGTATGTGCACTTGACTGCTAAACACAGCTACAGTATCACACTGAGTGCACGTCTACAACCGAGCAAGCTAGTACGTTAGGCATCAGATGCCTGTATTAGCTGCAACTTAGTTTTACAGATGAGTGGCATTGGTAGCAATTCCAACAGATATAACGTTACATTTTGAGCTAGTTTACAGTCGCTTTTAGACGTTCGAGGTACGCTAGTCCTCTTGTTCGAGACGGTGTGGATGGCACGAGGCAGTCATAAGCTTGTGTTACGCAGCTGGTATGTCTGCCACCACAGCGCCGTCAGGAAGTGAGTCCCATAAGGAAGAACGGATTAGCATACGCCAGGCGCGAATGGACAGCCGCACTTTCACAGCGTGCCAGCCTTCGACCTTAATGCAATGAATTTCATCGCTGGCAACGGCACTTTATTTCCTGAGAGCGTGGCTGAGTTAGCTGTGTGTAACATTTACCACAGCTTGTCGCCAACCTCTCGTCTGTTTCCAACGGCTCGGCCTCAACGCACCGAGCGAGGTGTACAAAAAAATGCTAGCTCATACGGGATCATATTCATACCTGAGTGATGGACCATTAACAACGATAAATAAATAAAAATGTTGATGGTAATGTAGGTAAAATCTGGGGGAATTGTTTGAGATGGCTGTATTTACTAGTATCCTGGGACCTCGTAGAAGACCGCACAATGGTTAGCTCTGAAGTTGTATGTTGTGGACTACTACTACATGAGGTAGCGAAAGTACACGGCAGCCAAAACATCGGCAGGGCTCGACAAGCGCGATGACAGAAATCTTGTCAATAGGAGAACTTTGAGTTCCTTGGGCACAAAATAACGCCTCGGGTGACTTAAGCTCAACAGTAGGAATGCCTCGCTAGCGCAAATCCCGTCTTTACGGATGCTTCGGCGGTACCGTAGGCCGTTTTATTTCTGCTGACCGGCGGCTACAGATTTTGCTCTCCGGAAGATCCTACCCCTTCAGTGTGGTAGTTTTTCTGAATTACTTTCGGACCTGTTGTTTGGACCTAGTACTGAGTTCCCCTAGGTTTAGCTACCAAAAGATTGACTGACTGCTGATGTGTCCTCGGAGTCTTTCGCGACGGCATACATGAAGAAAACGTTCTCGGTATTCAAGCTGTGTCAGTTCGAAAAAAATCCTCGAGCTTTCGATGACCATCTCCGCCATCGTCGTCAGGAGTTCACTGACTGCCGGGGCTGCTACGGCTTCTCGCTTATATAGGCATGCTATAGGCGCTTGCACCTGGTGCCACCTGACGTCACTGGTGCTGCCACGGGCAGTAGCTCCGCTAGCTGCCCGAGTCGACTTACGCGCGCGCCACATTGGGTCTACCTGATGATGTCATCGTACCTATATAAGCGAGAAACAGTAGCAGCCCCGGCAGTCGGTGAACTCCTGACGATGATGCCGGAGATGGTCATTGGAAGCTCGAGGATTTTATTCGAATTGACGCGGCTTGAAAACCGAGAACGTTTTATTCGTGACTGCTGATGGCCAAAATTTGGTACTTCGCGCTAGTCTCAAGATATAAACGCAGTTAAATTGAAAGTTTCTTGCTCCCATCGACGTGCTAGAAGGACAGTACAGTTCTATAATACCTACTAATGAGAAATTCTTTGTACTTATGTATATTACAGGGCGGTAAATACAAGAGGCGTTCAATAAGTAATGCAATACCTTGTTTTGTAGGACAGTTTCGGTTGAAAAATGCGGAATTTCTTGTGTGACATTGTGGAATATTCCCTCTTCAGCCCCAGTAGTATGAAGCTTCGATAGGTGGCGGCCCCATACGTGGCGTTTGTAACGGAGGTGCGTTCCAAGCAGAGACAGGCCATTGAGTTTCTTTTCGCGGAAATCCATAGCATCACAGATTTTCGTAGGCGTTTACAGATTGTCTACGGAGACCTGCTAACGAGCAAAATCACGGTGAGTCGTTGGGCGAGGCGACAGACGCCATTGCTACAGGGTCCCGCAGACCTGTCCGATATCACGCGCACCGACCGGCCGCTCACAGCTGTGACTCCTGCAATGTTGGAACGTGTAGACACTCTCATTTGAGGTATTAACAAATCACAGTCAAAGGCCTCGCTGCGTAACTGGATTTCTCTGTTGACAGTCCATCAGTATGGGTACTCGTAGGTGTGTGCCCATTGGGTTTCTCACCGCCTAACAGAAGACCATAAAGAGCAACGAAGGACCACTTATGCGGAATTTTTTGCGTGCTACGAGGCTGATTACAACAATTTTTTGGCAAAAATGGTCACACGCGATGAATCATGGGTTCATAACCTCGAAAGGGGAACAAAACGGCAATCCATGGAGTGGCGTCCACCACCTCTCCTCCGAAGAAAGTGTTCAAAGCCACACTCTATACCGTTAGAGTTATGGCGAAGGTGTGCTGGAACTCTGAAGGGGTTATTCTGTTTGATGCCCTCCCCGATTGTGCAACGGTCAACTCTGAAGTGTATTGTGGTACCCTCAGAAAATTGAAGTAACGACTTTAGCGTGATCGTCGCCACAAAAATGCAAATGAACTTCTCGTTCCCAATGACAATCAAGGCCTCGCATAAGTCTGCACACCCAGGAGGAGCTCACAAAACTTCATTGAATTGTTCATCATCCACCCAAATCCCGGGTCTCGCACCCTCCGACTTCCATCTGTTTGGCCAATGAATGGAGCACTCCGCGGAAATGAGTACGTGGATGATGGGTAAGACATTAACTCCGACGTCGACCAGTAGTGCGGTATCATACGGGCATACAGGCCCTCCCAGCAAGTGGCGTAAGGCCGATGCATAGAACGTAGATCGTGTTGAAAACTAGGATTTTGTGGCCAACAGAATGGAGAACAATATGGTGTATTGAAATCCCGAATAAAACCATCCTGTTTTCACAAAAAATGTGTTGCATTACTTACTGAACGCCCTCGTAAAATTAGTACACTACTGACCATTAAAATTGCTACACCACGAAGATGACGTGCTACAGACGCGAAATTTAACCGACAGGAAGAAGATGATGTGATATGCAAATGATTAGCTTTTCAGAGCATTCACACAAGGTTGGGGCCGGTGGTGACACCTACAACGTGCTGACATGAGGAAAGTTTCCAACCGATTTCTCATACACAAACAGCAGTTGACCGGCGTTGCCTGGTTAAACGTTGTTGTGATGCCTCGTGTAAGGAGGAGAAATACGTACCATCACGTTTCCGACTTTGATAAAGGTCGGATCGTAGCCTATCGCGGTTGCGGTTTATCGTATCGCGACATTGCTGCTCGCGTTGGTCGAGATCCAATGACTGTTAGCAGATTATGGAATCGGTGGGTTCATGAGGGTAATACGGAACGCCGTGCTGGGTCCCAACGGCCTTGTATCACTAGCAGTCGAGGTAACAGGCAACTTATCCGCATGGCTGTAACGGATCGTGCAGCCACGTTTCGATCCCTGAGTCAATAGATGGGGACGTTTGCAAGACAACAACCATCTGCACGAACAGTTCGACGACGTTTGCAGCAGCATGGGCTATCAGCTCGGAGACCATGGCTGCGGTTACCCTTGACGCTGCATCACAGACAGGAGCGCCTGCGATGGTGTACTCAACGACGAACCTGGGTGAACGAATGGCTAAACGTCATTTTTTCGGATGAATCCAGGTTGTGTTTACAGCATCATGATGGTTCAAAATGGTTCTGAGCACTATGGGACTTAACTTCTAAGGTCATCAGTCCCCTAGAACTTAGAACTACTTAAACCTAACTAACCTAAGGACATTACACACATCCATGCCCGAGGCAGGATTCGAACCTGCGACCGTAGCGGTCGCGCGATTCGAGACTGTAGCGCCTAGAACCGCTCGGCCGGCTCATGATGGTCGCATCCGTGTTTGGCGACATCGCTGTGAACGCACATTGGAAGCGTGTATTCGTCATCGCCATACTGGCGTATCACCCGGCGTGATGGTATGGGGTGCCATTCGTTACACGTCTCGGTCACCTCTTGTTCGCATTGACGGCACAAAGAACAGTGGACGTTACATTTCAGATGTGTTACGACCCGTGGCTCTACCCTTCATTCGATCCCTGCGAAACCCTACATTTCAGCAGGATAATGCACGACCGCATGTTGCAGGTCCTATACGGGCCTTTCTGGGTACAGAAAATGTTCAACTGCTGCCCTGGCCAGCACATCCTCCAGATCTCTCACCAATTGAAAGCGTCTGGTCGATGGTGGCCGAGAAACTGGCTCGTCACAATACGCCAGTCACTACTCTTGATGTACTGTGGAATCGTGTTGAAGCTGCATGGGCAGCTGTACCTGTACACGCCATCCAAACTCTGTTTGACTCAATGCCCAGGCGTATCAAGGCAGTTATTACGGCCAGAGGTGGTTGTTCTGGATAGTGATATCTCAGGATCTATGCACTCAAATTGCGTGAAAATGTAATCACGTGTCAGTTCTAGTATAATATATTTGTCCAATGAATACCCGTTTATCATCTGCATTTCTTCTTGGTGTAGCAATTTTAATGGCCAGTAGTGTATTTTTATTGCGTAGTTTTACACATGCAGTCTTCTTGGATTTCCTTCAGTTTCGTTATTTTACTGTATTTTAAGTGCAGTATTTTTCGATGATATTTTTGGTATAAAAGAGCAAGTCACCGATGACAGTAGATTTCTATTAAGTAAAGCATGAGATTTAAACGCCTCTGTTTGTACTGTCAGCAAGACACTGGACTCGCATTCGGGAGGTCAGCGATTCAAATCGCTGACGTGTCAATCAGTTTTACATTTTCAGTGGTTTACCGAAATCGCTTAAGGTCAATGCCGGCATGGGTCCTCTACAAAGCACACGATCGGTTTCCTTCACAATCCGTGTTCCTTATCGAATGACCTCGTCGTCGAAGGGACGTTAAACCTTTTTCTTCGTGGCTCTCTCGTCGGAGACAGTTGATTGGAATCCTGCTGACGACGGAAATTTTAATCTGCAGTACTGTTGGCAAAGCTGGGAGAGATGTTAACGTCAAGTCCCTGGTCACCAGCTTGTGCAGCAATGTCCTGGGCTGAATTACAAACGTCCTTCACTACCTCTTGGAGCGAGAATATTTGATCGTTGATGGTAGTTCTTCCGTCGCATAGGGATGTTAATCTCGTCGTTCTCCCTTGGTGCTCTTCGAGAGGAGTGGGCTACGTGCTGGCAGCTGGATTTCACCTCCTGCCATCGTTTTACCCTTAACGACACAACACTTTGCAGCACAAGCACATATCACTTTTACCCACACAATGCGGATACACATCCGAGGCTTCATAAAAAAATCCGATGAAGGCAACAGGAAACCATCTGCACTAGAACCTTCTTACCTTGCCGCACTGCCCCTCAATACTCAATGCACGTTTATCGAGACGATGTTAGTCAAGTCCGCATTACATTGTCAAAGATATCTGACAAGTCTTTTATAAAACATGGGACCGTGCTCCAATCTTCATAAAAGAAATCACCTACTCGAGTATACTGTCATAAATTTTATAAAAGATTTCTTACAATTTAATACGGGCCGCACCTATAGTTGACACCTATACATTAGAAGAACTCTAACGGCAAAACTTTGAAATCCAGGAGTGCTTTTACAAATAAAGACTACCCTTGACTAAAAATTTTAATATACGCATCATATCGGTACAGTACTGTACCTGAAATGTAAATAAGAAAACAATTTTGCAACTATTGTTCTGAGTGACACTTATACGGTAACTTATCTTTGTTGATGTACAATTTATTCACGCAAACCTTCAACTGAAGATAGTTGATAGAGTGACTTGTGTGCATTTTCCTTGTGTTTCCATTTGTTTATCGTCAACTGCAGCAAATGCATAAGTTAAATTGTCCCAGTGCTTGCACTGTGTGCTAAAAAGGAGACTCAAAGTCAGTTTTGTGTCACGTCTCCAATAAACTCATGTTTACGTGAGGTGATACGTGACATGTTTTTGAATGTGTTTTAAAGAGAGGAAGTGGATTGCCAAATAAAAAAACATATAGTTCTATTTAAAAAAAAAGACTTACTGTTGTCCATATCGTCTTAACGGACAAATTTACAAAACAGGAATTCATGCCAGTTGATGCCCCACGATAGCTAAAAAACAGTCGTTTGATACACTTGCTGATAAACCTATCATTTAGCGTGTCATTCAGTGCGAGAATATCCACTGCACACTTAACATGAAGATATAGAGGAAACGGCAACGTTTGACCACCGAGAATATTTAAATAAAGATTCACGGTAACCCGATAATTTGGCCCTGGTCATGGTACGAAAAACACTCCCAAAATATCACAGATCCTCCTCCGGCCTGAACTACATATCCGACACACTACAAGTTAAAGGCCTCAAATCGCCACCGGTGCACTCTGTGTCTGGCATTATTTGGAAAGAGGCAAAATCGCTACTCGTCGGACTACACTATACGTCTCCAGTCGGCTACTGTTCAGATTCTGTGTTGTTCGCACCTCTGAGGACGTGCAGACTTGCGTGTACTAATGAGCAGTTACTTTTTGCGAAATACCAACTCCAAATGACCATTGGATGGAGTTCCCTTCGCAGTGTTCGCCCAGAAACTAGTTGAGAAGGTTCTTCGTTCACTGACAACAGCAATAGCTGCCAGGTTTGGAACCGATTGTCATTTTCATTGTTCAGTAATTCGATAGGTTAGGATCTTTTAGGGACCACTGTTTTTATGCCGTATTACATGGCAATTGTCGTATAGTAATAATATTACTTCACAAGTCAAACACATACAAGGAAGTCAGCTGCTCCTGCCTATGGGTTTTATGCTACCTACAGCGCCTTCAAAAACCGCGCTTAAGATTTTCGTGTTCTCGCGCTTGCTAGGCTCAAACTATTAGCCCTACAGAAAAATGAATAGGATCTTCAAGAAAAACACGTTGGAAGGTCAAATGGTTCAAATGGCTCTGAGCACTATGGGACTTAACTTCTAAGGTCATCAGTCCCCTAGAACTTAGAACTAGTTAAACCTAACTAACCTAAGGACATCACACACATCCATGCCCGAGGCAGGATTCGAACCTGCGACCGTAGCGGTTACGCGGTTCCAGACTGTAGCGCCTTTAACCGCTTGGCCACCCCGGCCGGCTGGAAGGTCACTTTTGAATGTTTTTCTTGAATAATTCGAGAACTACAGCCTCTAGCGAGAACGTATCCAAGTAAAAAATTTACAACTTTAAATTTCTTACAAAAAGTCCTATTCATTTTTCCTGCAGGACTAGTAGTTTGCACGTAGCGAGCAAGAGAATATGAAACCCTTGCACGTGATATTTGAAGGTATTGTGGGTAGCATAAAATCCATTGATAGGAGCAGCTGAATCATCATGTATACACAGAAGGTTCAGTCTGTACACGTGACACTTATCTCACCAATTATCAGAATTATTCATAGCCGTTAAATAAAATTAGAAAATAGAACTTTTAACAGTTGAAGAACCTTGTGTTAGTGCACTTATAACTAAATCTGTTTGCTGACACCGACAGAGGTGGCGCAGCGGTTATCGCAATGGACTCACGCTTCAAAATCTTGTCCAGCAATACACTTTTGTGTTTCCTGTGATTTCTTTCATTCAGCTAAGACAAATGCCAGGATGTTTCCTTTGAGAAGGAACCTCGCTCTGAGCTTTTGCTCGCCTCCAATGACATCATTATCGAACGGACGTTAAACCCTATTCTTCCTCCTTTCCTGTTTTTTAAGTCTATACGATTTGTAATTGGATAAATGCTAAATTGGAACTCGTTGGACACTGTGTCGACATCACAGAGCTAGATGTCAGTTAAAAGCCACAATTCTAGACCCTCCTTGCCCAATGCTGTCATTCAGACGTCAGTGGTTTATAGTGTGACTTTCAACCTTCGGCAGCGTCCCCCACCCCCTCCTCCCCCTCTCCCTCGCTTTCCCACCCATTCATCCTCGATAATTGACCGTCGTTCAGCCCGTGAAATTCCGCAAGAGATTTTTACGGTAGTCGGGCACTATGCACTGTAGGTATAGCATGCAGTAACGACGCCTGCGGTCATTCCTGTCGGCAGGAGTGTATTTCGAGCTCGACATGACCAGCAGGGAGGCACCACCCTGTGAACCGTCGAGAAGTTTGTTTTGGGTGGGCGCTGCTGCCCGTGCTCCCTGCCGCGAGGTTTACACCGGCTGCTGATCGATTTCGCACGTGCGACCCGGAAAACATCTCTTCCGGCGCCGCGCGCACGAGCCTCATCCTCTGTGTGGACAGCTGTCTCCTGCGTGCGGCACTGTACCTCACCGTCAGGGTCGTCATATTCTTATGTAAGACGCGCCAAGTCCCACTCTTATCAATACAAAGCAATGCGTGGAAAACTTTTTAAAATATTTGCCAAATTCTGACATTGTGGACGTTCCAATGGATGTTCACTACTTAGTTACGAGCATGAGTGTCCAAGAAACATCGCAATCTTCAGACAGGTTGACAAGCAACTTGGGTCTTCCTATTAAATAAGTAAATAAAGTCACGCGTCTCCTATTTCATTTTTGATCCCCTTAACTGTATTTCACTTAAAACTTCCGGACTCACAGGGCGTCGGCGATATTGAAAACTTTCCCCGGACGTTTCGTCTCCGACTGCGGGAGACAACATTGACGCTTTACCTCCGAACATGGCTCCCGCAGTCGGAGACGAAGCGTCTGGGGAAAGTTTTCAATACCGACCACGCCCTGTGAGCCCGGAAGTTTTAAGTATAGTTAATACCGGCTGTGAAAGCCTACATTGTATTATCACTTAATTGTAATTCCAGTCATGTGGCGTACCAAAAATACTACACCGCGGTAACATTACAATGGTGACATAACAGCTGAGTCTTGTACGGGTTGGAACAATGTACGCTGGATCGAACCGTATGCGAGATGTGGCGCAGTGATTATTGCATTGTACTCGTATTCGTGAGAATTCAAGAATTCCCCGTGTGTTCAATTCCCCGTGTGGCCATAAGGTTTTAAGTTTCGTGTGATTTCAAAAAAAAAAAAAAAAAAAAAATCGTCTGCCACGTTTCCACATTTGATTTGCATCAACGCTGCCCTTGCGCAACTGGGGTAATTCAGTGCTTCAAATGATCTTGTTATCGATAAAACGTTAGATTTAAACTCTTCTTTCGTGCTTTTGAATCCCACGCAGGTGGCATAGTTCTTTCTTTCAGTTATCGTAGATTGATAGTAATCAACATTTCTACTAATAATGAAAATGAGTTTGTAAATTAAAAATATCTGGACTGTGTGGATAAAAATATCTTGTGAGAATTGTAGGTGTAAATAAATTAGTACCCGCTAGTGTGGGAGAACTGAGTAATGCACGCTTGTGCACTAGCGGTCTTCTGAGAGGGTGGTGGGGAAAGAATTTCGTCGTCGTTGGAGGTGTGGTGGCGTACATTCCTGGTCCCGAGCTTCTGCGCTTGAATACTGGGATAAACTCCAAACCCAAACTGTCTGTTGAGGATCCAGCCGTTGCAGGGGACGTAAGTTTGCTTTTCGAGACTAGCAGACACCATATCTCACCCGCTCCCTTTTTCCGTAATCATCAAGAAACACATGCACGACTTCACACTGTGCACGCACTCGTTACAGTTACCTACACGATAAATTACACCCAAGACACGTGGCATACAAGGGGCCAAAGAGAGTGCAGATAGAAATTCTTGTAAGAGACCGTGAGCCACACGAGTTGATTCTTTTAATAGTCATGTACGAGACAGGTATTCTAAGTCATGTATGAACATGTGGAGTCATCCACAGACACAAAACTAATATCGCGTTTGTACCGCTTAGTTGAGATACGTCATGTACTGTATATTATTGGCTTACCACATAATTTTGCCGGAAATTTCAGATTTTTGGCCGAGGATGGTCTTATCTGTGACGATGTGCCGTTAAAAAAACTTTTCATAATAACCAGTCATATCTTCAGAACTGTAACTCTTGTTCAAAGAATGGCAGCTAATATTTAACGTAGAGAAAAGTAAAGCGTCGCGTTTCATGGAACTTAAGAACGGAGTGGCTTTTTTTTTACGCAATACAATTCTCATGTTGCCTATAATTTAAGTAAGACCTAAACGTTTCGAAAAACTTACTTTGGAAGTGCAATAATCGGTTTTCAGGGCAGGATAAACGACATATTCTTTAGCCCCTACATAGTGCTGCCATAGAGACCTGAAGATACGACTAATTTTATGCATATTAAAATTTCCGCGTTGCTTGCATTGTTTCAGGTGCTGCAGTTTCTTCATTGTTTGTTTTGAAGGTCTTCTGTCGAAATCTCATCTTTATCGCTGCATTTTATGTCTTTAATTCTATCTGTAATATTTGCTTAGATTTTTTGTTTGTTCATGTAACTGATGGCGACTTACTGAATCGAATCAGCAAAAAAAGAGATTCTCGGCACAACTAATCACAGTGAAGAGATTTATAGAACACATCCTGAAATATGAAGGAAAAGTTAATCTTGCAATGAAGTGAAGTGTGTAGAGTAAGAGGGATACTAAAGCTTGAACACATGAAGTAGATTCAAATGGATGTAGGGAATAATAGCTAACGAAGAGACAACAGGACTTGCGCAGGGTAGACTCGTGTGGGGTGCTGCATCATTGATGACAAAAACAAGTTTTAATATACACTCTGTTTAAAATATGCTGTGAAACGGAAGTAATGCACATGCGTACAAAGCTTCTCCATTAACGTTATTTTCATGATCGTCATCTGTATCTCGGGTGAGTGGATTGTTCACGCACCACTGACAAAGAAGTAAAGCACACACGGCAGGCCGTCCGAGAAGCAGCTATCTTAAAGAAAACTGAGACTGAACGTCCCGTTTCAACCAGACCTGTATGGACGGGAACACTAGCTGTGACTGGGGAATAGTGGAGAAGAAAATTTAGCCGGTGTTTCTAAAAGAAACCATTCCGGTATTTGCGGTAATCGATTTCGAGACACCACCATTAATCTAATCTGGATGGTCGGATAGGGATATGAATCACCACCGTTTATAAATTGTCCAGTGCCTTACGATTACGCCACCTTGCCCGGTGGCTAACTTAACATTCTCGTCTGTGATGCACAGCGTCTGTTCCTACGCTTTATTAATCCTCACTATCGTACTGGGGAAGGAGTACATCGAAGGCCTCTATGAGGGGGGAGATTTGTCTGATGTGACACAGGAGTCGATTTAGAGGAGATAGAAGATCCAGTATTAGAATCAGAATTTAAGAAAGCTTTGGAGAGCTTAAGATCAAATAAGGCAGAAGGGATAGTTAACATTCCATCAGAATTTCTAAAATCATTGGGGGAAGTGGCAACAAAACAACTATTCGCATAGGTGCTTAGAATGCACAAGTCTGGTGACATACCATCTGACTTTCGGAAAAATATTATCCTTACAATTCCGAAGACCGCAAGAGCTGAGAACTGCGAGAATTTTCGCACAATCAGCTTAACAGCTCATGCTTGCAAGTTGCGGACAAGAATAATATACAGAAGAATGGAAAAGAAAATTGAGGATGTATTAGATGACGATCAGTTTAGCTTTAGAAAAAGTAAAGACAGGAGAGAGGCAGTTCTGATGTTGCGGTTGTTAATGGAAGCAAGAATAAAGAAACGTCGACCTGGAAAAAGCGTTCGACAGTGTAAAATGGTGCAATATGTTCGAAATTCTGAGAAAAATAGGTGTAAGCTATAGGGTGAGACTGGTAACATACAATATGTACAAGAGCCAAGAGGGAATAGTAAGAGTGGACGACCAAGAACTATGTTCTCGATTTAAAAAGGGTGTAAGACAGGGATGCAGTTTTTCGCCCTTGCTGTTCAATCTGTACATCGAAGAAGCAATGATGGAAATAAAAGAAAGGTTTAGGAGTGGAATTAAAATTCAACGTGAAAGGATAGCAATGATACGATTCGCTGATGACATTGCTATCCTGAATGAAACTGTAGTAGAATTACATGATCTGCTGAATGGAATGAAAAATCTAATGAGTACAGAATATGGTTTGAGAGTAAATCGAAGAAAGACGAAAGTAACGAGAAGTAGCACAAATGGGCACATCGAGAAACATAACATCAGGATTGGTAGTCACGAAGTAGATGAAGTTAAGGAATTCTGCTACCGAGGCAGTAAGACGGACATAAAAAACAGACTAGCAATGGCAAAAAGAGCATTCCTACCGAAAAGAAATCTACTACTATCAAACATAGGCCTTAATTTCAGGAAGAAATTTCTGAAAATGTAGGTCTGGAGTACAGCATTGTATGGTAGTGAAACGTGGACTTTTGGAAAACCAGAACAGAAGAGAACGAAGCATTTGAGATGTGCTGCTACAGACAGACGTTGAAAACTAGGTGGACTGATAAGATAAGGAATGAGGAGCTTCTGCGCAGAATCTGAGAGGAAAGAATTATGTGGAAAACACTAATATGGAGAAGGGGCAGGATGACACAAGGGAATGACTTTCATGGTACTAGAGGGAGCTGTAGAGGGCAGAAACTGTAGAGGAAGACAGAGACTGGAATACATTCAGCAAATAATTGAAGATGTGGGTTGCAAGTGCTACTCTGAGATTAAGAGGTTGTCACAGAAGACTGATGACTTAAAAACAAGGGTAACGTTTCTGTCACGAAAACAGCGTTCATTGAAACGCCAAAAGCGATGCCGCAGGACTCTGTCAAATCACAGCAGCACCCTCTCTTCGGAGGGAGGAGAACTGATCCTGCAGGACTGCAGATATGAGGCTAACACCTTTGCCACTGACTCCGCCACTGCAGACTGGACCGCTGGACGGCGTTGCCCATCTGCCAGTCCACTGTGGCGAATGGTGATAAACGCGCAGGTTCCAGTGCAGCCTGTTAAGCTGCTCGGTCCTTTCTATTAACCACTATGGCTTTAGGAAACATGAACAAACTTCTGTGTCCACGTCGTGGGTCAAGGATCCAATCCATATTCTGTACTCATTAGACGGTTCATTCCATTCAGCAGATCCTGTAATTATTCTTCACTTTGACTCAGGATAGCAATGTCATCACCGAAGCGCATTCACCTTGAATTTCTATCCCACGCCTGAACTTTTATTTCCATTTCTTTTATTCCATCATTGCTTCTTCGCTGTACAGCTTGTTTCGTACGTTTTCCTAACTCTGGTGTCAGCAAACAGAATGGACTTGCTGACAGTGGTAAGTTCTGATGAGTAGACTGCTCGGCCGCCCGCCTACGCAGGTGTTGTAAGACTGACACCCGCACACGTAATCAGCGAGCGCTACACTGATTTTCAAGAGGCGAGGAGCAAGTAGCGCGAGGCAGCTTTGAATTGTAGATGAGAGCGAGGTATTCATCTGGCGTCCGGCAGCCCGCGGCCAGACGTGTTCCAACTGGGCGAGCCCGGCGCGTGCGTTCACCGCTAAAAGCAGCGCGACACACCTCGCCGTGACCTTGCAGCGTGGGCGGTCGTCTCCACCTCTGCTCGCCTTTATTACTTCACTGGGCCGTTCCTCTCTGTAACGACTACGTACTCCTTTCCTCGATGGCGATTTTATTTGACGTTCGAAACATGCTTTGAAGCGCGTTGATGCGCCGTCAGAGTTTTGGGGTACTTCGCATAGTTGATAAATGTGAGATTAAGTCTTTGTGTTTGTCTCTGTTTGAAAATACTAAATTAAACTCTGAGGCAGTACCGTATGAAGGAGAACTGAGTGCTGTTTCGTCCTTTGTCTCAGGAGTCATTATCCGGTAGCGCTGGCGTGTTCATAGGACTCCACACAAATTTTGGAAATTTGTACTAAGTTCTATGGGACGAAACTGCCGAGGTCCTCGGTTCCTAGGCTTACACACAACTCAATCTAACTTAGACTAACCTACGCTAAGGACAACACAAACACCCATGCCCAAGGGAGGACTCGAACCTCCGACGGAGGCCGCCGCGCAACCGTGGCAAGACGCCCTAGACCGCACGGCTACCCCGCTCGGCGACTGCACACAATTTTCAAGTTTGACGAGCACTCAGGCACCCATACCATCTCGACTGGACCGACAAATCACCCCATACTAACCACATACTACATTTCTGAAACTATTTACAGCAGTGGCTTAAACATACCTATCAGCATACCCACAATCTGGTAGCTCTGCGGGTTCTATGAGTGCCTTCAGCTGAAGAAACTTCAGAACACTCTACCTTGTCGAAGTGATGCCATCACCATTCTAGAGGCTGTGTAACGCGGATTTAGATTTGTTGGACAATTCTTATCTAAACGTATGTATGTCATAATGCGATATTGCAGTGCCTGTGTCGTAAAAAAGTACGATGCAGTGTTCCTTCGAACATGCGTGCATATCAGAAGGAACAGGCACTGCGGCAACTACTGTCGTCATGAAATACATGAAACGTATTCACAGTTGCGAATATGAACAACCAACAGCTTTGTGAGGGAACGACGACAATGCATGCATCCATGTCCGAAAGGCACCGTACTTCTTAATAATATAGGCACTGCAATGCCAAATTATCTGCCGATAACAGACAGCGACTTTCATTTAAAAACGCCCTCCCTCCGTACAGAAATTTAGATAATGTGTAGGAGTGCTGGTTGCGATGCATGAACGACGACATATGGAAGTTTGCGTCTGGCCGCGCTAAGCGCCCGCTGCTTCGCTCGCGTACACTGTATGGCGTGCGTTGATTTTTGTTTTGTTTTTGTTTTTCTGTAATCGAATTTTTATGTTGTTCACAAATCGCACATTTTCTAAACTGTTCAAGCTAATTAAGGCCACAGAGGCCTTGTCTTTTCTAGATGTGCTTCTGACCAAAAAGCGATTCTGATATCCGGAGTCGGAAGTCTTTCTTACCCTGTCTTTTGGGTTTTTCTTTCATTCTTTTACAAATATTTACTTAGAAATGAAATTTTTCATAGATTTAGCATTATATTTGTTTAAATATAACGAGAAATTTTCATAAACGTTTTGATTCCCTACTTCATCCCCTTAGAGGTGCAATTTACAAAACACACTGAAACAACTATTTCTTTATTTCTATCTGAAGAGCCAAATACCAATTTTCAGAGATATAGTATCAAAAATGCTTTTGTGATAAAAAATTTCCTTAACAGCTTTCACCCCCTACTTTACCTCCTTACGGGTTAAATTAGCAAAAACACTGAAACACGAAATTTTTATTTCTAACCGAGAAGCGAAATACAAATTTTCTTGGTTTTAGCTTAAAAATGTGTACTTGATGAAATATTTCCATAAAAAAATTTCATCCGCTATTTTACCCCCTTAGGTGTTGAACTTCAAAAAACACTGAAACGCGTATTTTTTTATTCTAACCGAGAAGTCAAAGACCATTTTTCATAGATGTAACTTTAAAAATGCTTTAGTGGTAGTTTTATAATGATTTGTTTTCAAAATAAATTTTCGCATACTGTCTCATCCCCTTAGTAGTTGAATTTCCAAAAATGCTGAAACATCTATTTTTTTAAATGTCTGACCGAGAAATCAAATACGAATTTTCGTAGCTCTGTCTGCAAAATTTACTTAATAGCGACATGTTTTCAAAAAGACCTTTCATCCCGCACTGCACCCTCTCAAGTATGGAATTTCGATCAGTCCCTTACTAAACGATACCTACAGTATAAGATCCACACCCTCTTCAAACTTCAAGTCTCTATCCTTAGCGATTAGCGCTGGGCGATGATGAGTCAATGAATCAGTCACACCCTATTTCACCAGCCGGCCGAAGTGGCCGTGCGGTTAAAGGCGCTGCAGTCTGGAACCGCAAGGCCACTACGGTCGCAGGTTCGAATCCTGCCTCGGGCATGGCTGTTTGTGATGTCCTTAGGTTAGTTAGGTTTAACTAGTTCTAAGTTCTAGGGGACTAATGACCTCAGCAGTTGAGTCCCATAGTGCTCAGAGCCATTTGAACCCTATTTCACCCCCTTAAGTGTTCAATCTCCGAAAACTTCGTAATGTGTATTTTTTATTTGTAATCGAGAAGTCAAATACCAATATTCGTATATGAAGCTCAGTATTTCATTAATAATTACTTGTTTTCAGAAAAAATTCATCCAGTATTTCACCCTTAAAGTGGTTAAATTTCCAAAAATACTGTACCGTACTTCTTTATTTCTGACCGAGAAACCAAATACCTGTTTTCGTAGCTCTTGCTTCAAAATTGCTTTAATAGCGGCTGATTTTCAAAAAAACCTGTCATCTCCTATTGACCTCCTTAGGGTTGCAATTTCGAAGAATCGCTTCTGAAACGAGGCCTACAGTGTAAGATCAACACCCTCTCCAAATTTTTAAGTTTTTATTCTTAGCAATTTGGTCTGGCGATGATGAGTCAGCCAATCAGGACATTGCCTTTTATGTATAGAGATAGCTGTTTCCGATGGAGTGCAACTATTATGTTACTGAGTTTAAGGTTGCCGAAGATGCAGCTATCTCATTCTGAAATAGACAGCTTGTAAACTGACACAAATATATACGGTTGTGTCGAAAATGAGAGGAATGAAATACATTAATTTTCCTCCATGAAGTATTTACCTGACGTCCTCAATGTCTTCCGTTGCCACGGAAGCTACAATATAATATACACGTCACTCCATAAGTAATGCGTATATGATAATCATAATAGTGACAACATTACCTACCTTACCAGTTAGGTGCTGGATTACATACAAAAAGCACCAAATAAATGGAAATAAAATCTTTAATCTGACACTCGTCGTCAGTAGCCAGAATCGAACCTGTTTTCCGAGTGGCCATCAAACGTGTTTTCGCGTACGTTGTCTGCTCAGCCGTAGAGACGCTCTCCAGTTAAGCATTAAAGAACAAAAATAAAATGTTAATAATATGTTATATACAGGATTAGTTCCTTCCATTTCATGCTGAAGACGTATGCGCTGCTTCACTTGCACCCTAATGCCCGGGCACTATTCAACAGGCTCCAAGTGTTAGGAATACTCTCGTTAATGATCCAGCCCGCGAACAAATTAATGGAATAGTATGTTAACAGAAGAGACATTGCTGCATTGTACACACGGTTCAGGAATTTTTTCAATAAGTTGTCGGAGTCTAAACAATCATATCACTCACTTGGTTTGAATTATGCATTAAACTATAGTTGTGCCTTTACCTGTGAGATGAAACCTGATTCTCGCGTCACAGAAAGGTAAGGCATACCACGTACAGTAGGGCCATTTTCAGCATAGTACGGCAGTGTCCATGCCAACTTTCACTTGATACATCTCTTACTGTGCTGAACCAATGAAATCTCTATTCGTTTCTTTTGTTTTCCTTTTTAATGTCTCGATTTGCCAGACTACAATCATATTTGTAATGAGAATGAGATTTTCACTCTGCAGCGGAGTGTGCGCTGATATGAAACTTCCTGGCAGATTAAAACTGTGTGCCCGACCGAGACTCGAACTCGGGACCTTTGCCTTTCGCGGGCAAGTGCTCTACCACCTTGGCCTAGAAGATACGCAGTTTGAAAATAAATCAAAACATCAATAAAAATGTTTGTTTATATTCCAGTCTCATTTTTATGAATAAATTAGAGCGTTATCTGCCCTGGGTTTTCAATGCATTTTTCTACCGTAGTTTTCTCCCTCCGTTACTTTCTTATTGCCACAGTATCCTATTGAGGGCACGCCATCTGCATCATGAATGAACATGTAAATACACTACCATTTATTAGTTACATCTAAACAGGTATTTACGAATTTATTGATAGTGAATTTGATTACTCCTGTTGGCAAATTAAGTATTATACTTCCCAGATTTGACACCACGCTATTGCACTATTATCTATCTTTACTACAGAAACTACCTGCAAAGAACTGTCGTTACAGGAAATACGACTACCCTCTCCAAGTTCCGTATCCCCAGAATATGGACCTAAAACTACACTAAGGTGACAAAAGTCGTGAGATACTTTCTAATATCGTGTCGGACCTCCGTCTGCCCGGCGTAGTGCAACAACTCGATGTGGCATGGACTCAACAAGTCGTTGAATGTCTAGTGCAGAAGTATTGAGCGTTTCCCGTGCAGGATTTTGTGCACGAACTGACCTATCGATTATATCCCATAAATGTTGGATGCTTCAATGGTTCAAAATCGCTCTAAGCACTATGGGACTTAACATCTGAGGTCATCAGTCCCCTAGACTAACCATCCTAAGGACATCACTCACATCCATGCCCGA
This sequence comes from Schistocerca nitens, assembly GCF_023898315.1. Taxonomy (NCBI): domain Eukaryota; kingdom Metazoa; phylum Arthropoda; class Insecta; order Orthoptera; family Acrididae; genus Schistocerca; species Schistocerca nitens. Next base: position 456,505,978 of record NC_064614.1, on the reverse strand, counting down.
GGATTCGAACCTGCGAAAATAGCAGTAGCGCGGTTCCGGACTGAAGCGCCTAGAGCCGCTCGGCCACAGTGGCCAACAAATGTTCGATGGGATTCATGGTGTGTGATCTGGATGAACAAATCATTCTTTCGAATTGTCCAGAATGTTCTTCAAACCAATCGCGAGAAATTGTGGCCCGCTGGCGTATTTGGGAACATGAAATCCACGAAGGGGTGAAAATCGTCTCCAAGTAGCCGAACACAACCATTTCCTGTTAATGATCGATTCAGCTGGACGAGAGAGCCCAGTACATTTCTTGCAAGCTCGGTCCACACGATTAAGGAGCCACCGCCAGCTTGCACAGTGGTTGTTGACAGCTTGTGTCCATTGGCTTCGTGGGGTCTGCACCATACTCGCACTCCACCATCAGCTCTTACCAACTGAAATCGGAACTCATCGGACCAGGCCACGGTTTACCAGTCGTCTGGATTCCAGCCAATTATCTGCTGGCGATGTCTTGCTGTTAGCAAAGGCAGTCGCGTCGGTCGTCTGCTGGCATAGCCCATTAGCGCAAAATTTCGCCGCTCTGTCCTAACGGATATGTTCGTCGTACGTCCCACATTGATTTCTGCGGTTATTTCACACACTGTTACTTGTCTGTCAGCTCTGACAACTGTACGCAAACGCTGCTGCTCTCGGTCGTTCAGTGAACGTCGTCGAACACTGCGTTGTCCGTGGTGAGAGGAAATGCCTGAAATTTGGTATTCTCAGCAGACTCTTGACGCTGTGGATCTCCGAACACCGAATTCTGTAACGATTTCCGAAATGGAATGTGCCACGCGTGTAGCTCTACCATTCCGCGTTCAGAGTCTGTTAATTCCCGTCGTGCGGCCGTAATCACGTCGGGAACCTTTGCACAGGAATCACGCGAATACAAATGGCAGCTCCGCCAATGCTCTGCTCTTTTATACTTTGCGTACGCAATAATACTACCCTCTGTATACGTGCACATCGCTGTCCCATGACATTTGTCACTACTGTAAAAATTTTGTGTGAGTTTAAAGCATCTTATACACTACTGGTCATTAAAATTGCTACACCACGAAGACGACGTGCTACTGACGCGCAATTTGACCGACAGGAAGAAGATGCTCTGATATGAAAAGATTAGCTTTTCAGAGCATTCACACAAGGGTGGCGCCGGTGGCGAAACCTACAACGTGCTGACTTGAGGAAAGTTTCCAACCGACTTCTCATACACAAAAAGCAGCAGTTGACCGGCGTTGCCTGGTGAAACGTTGTTGTGATGCCCCATGTAACGGCGAGAAATGCGTACCATCACGTTTCCGACTTTGATAAAGGTCGGATTGTAGCCCATCTCGATTGCGAGTTATCGTATCGCGACATTGCTGCTCGCGTTGGTCGATATCCAATGACTGTTAGCAGAATATGGAATCGGTGGGTTCAGGAGGGTAATACGGAACGCCGTGCTGGATCCCAACGGCCTTGTATCACTAGCAGTCGAGATGACAGGCATCTTATCCGCATGGCTGTAACGGGTCGTGCAGCCACGTCTCGACCCCTGAGTCAACAGATGGGGACGTTTGCAAGACAACAACCATCTGCACGAACAGTTCGGCGACGTTTGCAACAGCATGGACTATCAGCTCGGAGACCATGGTTGCGGTTACCCTTGACGCTTCATCACAAACAGGAGCGCCTGCGATGGTGTACTCAACGACGAACCTGGGTGCACGAATGGCAAAACGTCATTTTTTCGGATGAATCCATTTTCTGTTTACAGCATCAATATGGTCGCATCCGTGTTTGGTGACCTCTCGGTGAACGCACATTGGAAGCGTGTATTCGTCATCGCCATACTGGCGTATCACCCGGCGTGATGGTATGGGTGCCATTGGTTACACGTCTCGTTTACCTCTCGTTCGCATTGACGGAGCTTTGAACAGTGGGCGTTACATTTCAGATGTTTTACGATCCGTGACTCTACCCTTCATTCGATCCCTGCGAAACCCTACATTTGAGCAGGATAATGCACGACCGCATGTTGCAGGTCCTGTACGGGCCAGATACAGAAAATGTTCGACTGCTGCCCTGGCCAGCACATTCTCCAGATCTCTCACCAATTGAAAACGTCTGGTCAATGGCGGCCGAGCAACTGGCTCGGCACAATACACCAGTCACTACTCTTGATGAACTGCGGTATCGTGTTGAAGCTGCATGGGCAGCTGTACCTGTACACGCCATCCAAGCTCTGTTTGACTCAATGCCCAGGCGTATCAGTGTCGTTATTACGGTCAGAGGTGGTTGTTCTGGGTACTGATTTGTCAGCATCTATGCACCCAAATTGCGTGAAAATGTAATGAGATGTCAGTTCTAGTATAATATATTTGTCCAATGAATACCCGTTTATGATCTGCATTTCTTCTTGGTGTAGCAATTTTAATGGCCCATAGTGTAGTTATGTAGACATAACTATTTAGTGTTGTTAACACGTTGCACTGGTATTCGGTACGAGTGGGATTCTAGTAAACTTTCCTAAATCACTTGGAGCGAATGGTTTCTCGTACAAGATCTCAGCATATTTCCTTCCCCATCCGAGAACATTTCCCGGGGAACGGAGCCGGGGAAAGCGGGAAGTGAGAACATCTTACAGTGCACCTGACTATCGATCACCTTGAAGCTCAGTTATTTCTCATAAAACAGGCTTCCGAAGGGTTGCACTTTCGAAAGACACGCAAGTATTCGTCCGCCTACAGTAGGAACCCGTCGATGAACAGTCCATCTTAGCTACCGCTGTAAACGGTGTGAGAACTTTTTGTGTGAAATCTTTATCATAACGTATTTTCGGACAAGACGACACTGTGCTGTAGAAGATGCAGAAAACACCCGTTTTCTGAGTAGGACCTACTGTCTTCTGATGTTTTGTGTTGCGCATTTGTCGTATTCTAGAAGAAATTTATCCGTTGCTCAGTGCGGCGGCTTTTTAATGAAGTGCAGTAGTTCCGTTATCTACAGAGGTCCGTCGGCTTCCGTTCATTATATTTTTTCTCCCGCGTTTCCCCTTTGTTAGGCGTGCTGAAGAAGCACGAGCAAAATTCTCATTCATGTCGGCTATGTAAGCCTGTCGTCCTCGTAAGATAAATACGTAGGACATACCAGTAATTGTTGCTACAGTATGGGACTTGTTTGCTCTTAGTGAAATGATAGTCACACTTTCGCCATTGATCAGTCCGTATTCTGTACACTAGTTGCACAAGCTGTGTTCTCGTGAAGTCCAAGGAATACAGCATTTATTTCGCATAGTGCAACGGTTTTCAAACTGTGCGTCGCGGCTCGCATAGCCTCACAGTACGGGCGTCTCGTTCGTTTCATAAAAATAATAATTTGGTTTATTTGCCTTCTGATTAAACCAACAAGGTGTAGAAGACAGTGATTTTCAGCTGAGTGAATAATCGAAGTCCATGTTTGTGCATCACTAACTGAAACCAGCGCTTACTTTCTAAAATAGCTACTTTCCAAAAGAAGCGGATTAACTGGATCAGAAATCCTTCCAGTACTTGACTTCCACGCTACTGAAGAACAAGACCGTTTATTGATATTTCTTCGGACTCCATATTGAAATCGAAGTCCGTTTCCTAATCACTGCTTGTAATTTTTAACTTTCTGAATGAGGAATACCCGCAAGTAGGTAATAGGGCCATACGAGTTTTCATACTTTTTGCAACATCCTACCTACTTGACTTAGGTTTTTTTAGCATTGACAGTTATCATCATGAAATACAGATCGCGAATGAACGTGGACTAAGAGATGCGAGTCGCAGTTTCAAATCTTGTGCTGAGACTTGAAGAACCCATCATGAAAAAAAGCAAGATCATTCTCCCTATTGATTTCGTTCCAAGAATAAGATGTAATGACATTTAAAGTTGATTAAAATGTGGTTTTTGAACAATAAATAAAGAAAAAGCTGCTCAATTCCTTTTTTTTTTCTCCCGAAACTTGAGGTACCCCGCAGTTCGAATCAAATGTCATATGTGAAAGGAGCCGCACATGTTTATGTTCAGGTCAAGGGAGCCCTGGACCCAAAAAGTTTGAAAACCACTGGTTTATTAATAAAATTAATAATAAGAGACTTGCGATTATCATCAAAAATTACTGTCGACAGCCATTGGTTACTGTAGGACACTGTAGACAACCCCAGCTGTAACAACGAAAGAGAACGATAATCACCTGTCATCTAACGATTCCAACGTACTGATTGATGGGGAAAATGCTGGCACTTTTCACTGTGGTCACCTGTAAAATTCATAAATACGACGAAATGACGAATCTAATCACAAACATTTATACTACTGGAAAAATACTTGTTATTCATGAGAATCTTGTAACTGACATTAACAAATGTTTTGTTTGAGGCCTAATATCACAAAAGCATCATAAAGGAGGACATATTTGTAAATGTAATCCTTTTCTGTCACTTTACAGGTTCGATCCGACCTGCTGTTCCCAAAACCCACGCAATAGCACGAGAAATTGCGCAACTACTTAAAGGTAAGCAGCTATTTAACTGAACCTTAACCCTACTGCTTCAGTCGGGCAGTGTCTTTGGCATCCAGTAATATTTAAATATTACATCACATGGTTCTCTAGTCTGTTGGGTAGCATGTACTTGATAGACACGTAATATCATAAGTTATCTTACCACAGACTGATTTTGTAACGCATTAGACAGCTTGTAGTTGGAAGAGACCTGCTGGAAGAGCTCGACGTGCGAACTTTTTTGTACCTGTTACTGTGTCGCTTATGTGATAATGAAACAGTGTTATAACAAAACTTAAGGAACAGTCCGCACACTTTGCTGTTACGTGATGTACAGTTGAGTGCACGGCGAGTAGGGGGCACATTGGAAGGTCTGTAACATTTGACTACCACGTCACAGTGAGGACAGGGAAAGAGAGAAAGGAAATCTTGAGCGTCCAGGCGATATTCGTTCACCTGACCAGTGGCCGGTGGACAGCGGCGAAATTACGAAAACCGATCCCGTCTAGGGCGGTCGTCTTCCCATTCACCTCAGAACTGGAGCTCCTGCCATCTTTAATGACTTTGTAGTGGACGGACGTAAAACCAAGATCTTCCTTCATTTTTCTCTTGAGTGCAACGAAAGCCGAGTGAAATAACTTATAAGGAGATGTGATTGTTTATACATTGTGCTTTAGAATGGATGGTCAGTAAAGTAAAGCTGTTCACAGCCGGAAGCTTTATTTGAAGACCGCATTGCTTTACTAGGTTTGATCCTCTTCGAAGACTACATCCAGGGAACCTAGATGAGGAGTACGGCAATTGTAAGCCTTAGCCTCTCTATCTACATTATTCCATGAATTATTCAGTTTTCAAATTTATACTGACTTTTTGATCACCCGGTATATCTTCTACTAGCACTTAATTTTCTGTATACCGATGAAGATTGAGTGCTGAATTCTAAGCTCAAAAATTAGTAGAAATGTCTTTCTTTACAACAGGGTATCTAATATTTGACCATAAATCGGCAAGGACACCACGGTACAAATTTCGACAGAGTCCCCAAAACAACAGCATCTGAATTTTGAGGTTTCAGAACAATGGTGTACTTGTGTAGCCTTGAGGGCAGCCCTTTAGAGGATTTGAGCTTTTAAACAGCACAGGTAAGACAAAGCAAAGATGGTGTTTTTTACAGGAAATGCTCAATATGTCCACCATCATTCCTAAACAATAGTTGTAGTCGAGGAATAATGTTGTGAACAGCACTTAAAGCATGTCCGGAGTTATGGTGAGGCATTGGCGTCGGATGTTGTCTTTCAGTATCCCTAGAGATGTCGGTCGATCACGATACACTTGCGACTTCAGGTAACCCCAAAGCCAATAATCGCACGGACTGAGGTCTGGGGACCTGGGAGGCCAAGCATGACGAAAGTGGCGGCTGAGCACACGATCATCACCAAACGATGCGCGCAAGAGATCTTTCACGCGTCTAGCAATATGGGGCGGAGTGCCATCCTGCATACACATCGTACGTTCCAGCAGGTGTTTATCAGCCAGGCTGGGGATGATGCGCGACTCTGTAACATATCGGCGTACCTCTCACCCGTCACCGGAGCAGTTTTGCTGTCCAGCGCAATCTGTCCGACATTTTGTGAACTTTGTTTTTTTTTGTTCTAATAAAACCCCATGTCATTCCAAGCATTTGTGGCAATTTTTACCTCTCTATCTACATTATTTCGTGGTTTATTAAGTTTTCAAATTCATACTGACTTTTTCATCACCCGGTATATCTGAATACACCGAGTAAAGTTAATTTTATATGAACATTATATGGACATGTCCGAAAGAACAGCACTACTCATTCATATAACTGACACGTCTCGATGGGCTATGAATCCATAACCCATAACCATCAGTGCAGATGTACAATCACGTTCGGTCTCCAGAAAGAATTTAAAATTAGTGAGCTCGGAGGACATGGATGTGGATTGCAGGTAAGTGGTGACGCTAGGTGGGAATCTTAGGCGACCAGAGAGTGTGCTGATATTGTCTTCGCAGTTGCGATTTACACTGTGTCCCGGTGGCGCAGTTGTTAACGCAAACGCGTACTAAGCAGGAGATCCCAGGTTCGAGTCCCAGTGCGACACAAGTTTTTACTCGGCGCCGCTGGTTCCGCATAAAGTCCCGATGCAGTTGATATCATTAGTTCCTTCCCTTCCCTTCCATTTCCTTTCTCCCCCCTCGACCTTCAATTTACATAAAGTTTATATTATTGCAGCTGGTACACAAATGTAGTCGTTTCTACAATTCTACCTGGCAAATTGCACAACCTGAATATCGACCAAACATCAATAGGTTCGAAGAACCAGCTCGTACGAGAAGGTAAACATAATGTGTTACTTTTATACTGAGAACAGAGTTATTTCCTGGACCTCTAATTGCCGTTACAACGAACCCTGGCGTTATTTGTGGGTATCAGCCTTTCATGGAAGAGAGAAGGAACACGGTGTAGAGTGCGATGCAGCAGCTTTAAATGAACAGGAGTCCCTCCTAGAAGGCAATAAAGGCAATACCACCCAAAATTTTAAATAACTTAAAAACTCATGCAGTAACTAGGACTAAAATACATTGTGTTCTCTTAAGGGAACACTGAAATCTTAAGAGTTGACTTCAGTACGCAGTGTGGATAGATCTGGCCATCCACATGGGTATGAATACCCCTAGGCATCGAGATTATTGGTACAGAAGAATACTAAGGCAGACATTTTACGGTATTATAAAAGTAATAGTTTTAAATGTAACGCTATGTACAGTTAATACAGGCTTGGCTATGGTCAAGTACTACCAAGATAATAAAAAACAGTCATTTATTTCATAAAATTTTAGTTAATAATTTAAAAGGCAAGTTGTTTAGCTAGATACTTTTTCCCTATATCATATAAACTTTTGTTTCATTTCTTTGTTAGATATTAGTGCTCTTTATTGTTAACGAAACACTGTTGAAGGAATGTAAAGCATGTATGACAACAACATTGTAAAATTTGTGGCCGGTGTTAGAGATCAGATGTCCAACTTCTAATGGTGTAATATTAAATTGAATTGAATCTCTCTCTTCGTGTTTATTAGTCCTAGTCTCCTTCTCTTTTTCTGTTTATTACGTCTCTTTACAGTGCTTGGCGAAGAACCTGTTATTATTAACAGTTAAACGAATTTTTGCTTGCCTGTGTGGACATAGCGGCACGTCTTTAGTTGGAAACGTCTTCTGGCTTTCCAGACAGAAGAAATGTTTTATTTCCTCTTTAGTAAGTCGTAGCGTGTTCCTTGGGCTCTCTAAGTTCTACGTGCGCGCGGCGCGCGCTATGTGTGTGTGTGTGTGTGTGTGTGTGTGTGTGTGTGTGTGTCACAGTTAGCATCTGATTAAGCATGTTGCATACGAATTGCGTTGGTCGTTAAGCGAGTCACGTAATTCCGTTAGAGTGCTGTTTAAATCGTCGTTTGGTCTGAGCGAGAGACGTGCGAGACTTTGAATAAAGTGCGGTTTGCCTCGTTATTTTGCGTCGTCCCGTAGCTCCTCTGCGGTGAGGTGGGAGCAAGGAAGGGGCTAGTTGATGGGACTGTCCATAGACATCGTGCTGTCTGGCGGCAGTAGGTGGTTTCCTACAAGATTTTTCCTACAGCAAAGCAGCTGCTTCTGATCTCCGATTTATACCCGGAGTGTCTACTGACACGGTCACGAATTGATAAGGTTTCAGAGAAAAGTTGACAAGCAGCGAAAGATGGCGTAGTGATTAAGTCACTGGTGTCTCGTTCAAGAGATACTCAGGCAATTAAGCAGGTTCAGATGTTCCATGATTTCCCAAAATCATCGCAGATGCTTTGCCTGTGTGGTTGTCTTGAATGCGTCACGGCTCGTTTCCTTCTATATACTTTCCCATGTAAGTTAGTGTATCTAATTACACGTATTGTAAAATATGTGTTTATGTATATGCGATGACATTAAATTTACAATGGAAGGCAGCATGATGACGACTGAATGCCAAATATGAATAATGAAAAGTATTCAAAGTATTGTACGCCGTATGTTGTCAGAGACAAATCTCGCTCTTGAAAAGAGAGTAGACAGGAGAAAATCTTGACCTCCCTCTTTAGAAACCATCGTCGTATTATTGTTTTTTTAAAGCTTCCTTTCGTGATTTTTGGAAGTAGAGTCGAATCCTTATCTTTTTTATAAATGACTACGTCACTTTACTTCGCATTACTAATATCCACGTTTTGCGGCGTATGCATACATACCTTCGAGAATTGCTTGCTCCATCCTCGTTGCAGTTCTTCATATTTGATTGCCTCAGACAAAATTGTTTTCGGGTTTAGTGGTCGTTAGTGAACATCACATAACAACTCCACATTGATATAAAGGCAGATTCTCGTAAACAATGAAATTACGTCTGATCTTCGTTGATTAACGAGGTTCGATTTTTTTACTTGTTATCTTTTTATGTCGTAGCAACATATGGTGCAATTTTATCATATTAGTAATATCTGTCATGCACATTTGGCATGTCGTCTCTCTGCTATGCGGTAGTTACTCTTCAAGTTATTTTCAAGTACAGAAAGGCACAGATGTCTAATTTAGAACCACAGCAGTTGTCCACAGTTTCTCTTGCAACTCGATCCCCCCCCCCCCAGGGTGTTCATGGTTCTTCCGTGACTTCACCCCTGGGGCAAAAGGGGCCCTGAGCTATAGCGGCCCATTCTTCCTTCCCGGGCTGCATTTCCTTCCCAGCGCCCCTCCCTTCCTGTCCTAGTTCTTTCCCCTCTGTCCCATCTTCCCCTCTGCCGCATCTCTCTCGGTGTTCTTACTTATGTCGATCTGGCTGTACACCTGGTATCTTGTATTCCTTCTGGTATTTGTTCCCCTTGCCTTTTCATCCTTCCTTTTTAGCAGTTTTGGTCCCCTTTTGGAGTTTGATTTCCAGTTCTAAATTTTATCTCCATAGTGTGACACATTTGGGAAAGAGCTCCCTCCCTAACATCTAAGCCGTGGATACCTGTCTCCCACTCTTACTTCTTCTGCTGTAGGTCCCCACCGTCCCACTTAAACACCAGGACGTGTAGCCAGTCCATATGATGTGGCTGTTATGTACCCATCTGGCTGAGCCCCCTGACAACACAGGGACCATGCTTATGATATCTGAAATGTTGCCTCCCCCCACCCCTCTATGTATGCCAAGGAATGGGTGCTTGCCATTCAGGGTATCGGAAATCTTGGGAATGGCTACTGTGCCAAACACCCTTGTTGTGGCTGGGTGGCGCCCATGGGGGGAGCCCCTGATCGGCACAGGTGGTATCAGGACGCATTCTTTGCATATGAAATGTATGAAGCTGTAAAATATGGCTGTTCTATGGCTGTCTCTTCAGGTGGTCATGGATCATTTAATGTTACTTGTATGACTATAACCTGGGAGAAGGCTCAAGGTCGTCAGATTGGGGTGAAACACTTTACCTGCTACCTTTTCTGCACCAGGACTGGTGGGGACACGTTCACCGCCACCAAGCCGTTACTTTTTGTGGCAAATATCGAAGACAAGTTTGGCAATGTGGAGTCTCTTAGTGAGATACGGTCAGGTTCGCTGTTGATCAAAACTTCTTCTGCCACCCAATCTGCAGCCCTTCATGCTTGTGACCATCTTGGTGACATCCCAGAGTCCATTACTCCTCACCAATCTTTGAATATGGTTCAGGGAGCCATTTTGCATAGGGACCTCAACCTTCAAACTGATGAGGAGCTCCGTGTCAATCTGGTATGATGGGATGTTCATTTTGTTTGGCGTATTCAGAAAGGTCGTAAGGACAATTGCACTGATACTGGCGCTTTTATTCTGGCATTTGAAGCAGGTACCCTCCTAGAGGAGGTCAAGGTTATGTGTTATTGGTGTGATGGGAAGCCACACATCCCACCACCCATGAGTTTTTGGTGCTTGCGTTTTGGGCATATGTTATCGTGCTGTAAGGCAGTCCCTCTATGTGGTGAATGTGGACATCCACTCCATGGAGAGCACCTCTGTGTTTCGCCATTCATGTGTGTTAATTGTCATAACCACTCTCCACACTGCCAAATTTATAAGAAGGAAAAGAAGAAGTCCCTTGATCGTTTGTCCTACACTGAGGCTCATCTGAAATTTCACCAGCTTCACTCTGTGTTGATGACTTCTATCTTTGCTTCTGTTATATCCTTTCCCACTCCTCCCTTCCCCTTACCCCAGTCCTACCCCTCCTTCTCCCTCCTTCCCTTCCAGCTCACATACCCTCCCCAACAGGTGCCATTCCCCCTCTCTAGCCTGAGAAATGTCCCCCTTCTTCAGCACCCACTGGTGATGGGGCCCCCTCCCAGGACCCCTCCCCCTGGAGTCTCCCAGGCTGGAGGCCTGCTGCCACAACTCATCCAGGGTACACAGTCTGTGTGCCCCAAGGTCCCCTGCTCTTTCAATTACAGATCTTACAGAAGCCTGCTGTCTCTCCACACCCTGCGCTACTTGACACTTGAAAGCGACCTCTTATTTATGCATGTCACTCTGTCGTAATTGGCAATGGTTGGTAACATGCAGCATGATTGGCTCCAGCACATTCACCTCCTATTTTTATTACTCTCCCATGCTTTTTCAATGGAACTGTAATGGATACTGTCATCTCCCAGAGCTACTTTCCATTCTTTCGTTTTACTTGACAGCTTGTATCATTCTCCAGGAATCTCATTTTATGATGCTCACTCACTAACCCTTCATGGATTCCATGCTTTCTATAGGAACAAGGTCAGCCCTTTGAGGTCTTCTGGTGGCGTTTGCACGTTGCTCCATATGGATAATGTTATACTTGGATCCCCCTTCGTACCACACTGGAAGCAGTTGCCATCTGGCCTTTCATACACTGGTCGCCACACCTCTGCGATAATGACCACATCCTGTTGATCCTCTCATTTCCTTTTCACTTTCCGATGGCCAGGTTACCCTGCTGGACTTTCTGTTGTGCTGTTTGGCCTCTATATACCTCCCAGGTCTTGTTTACACCTTATTGGCTTCAAATGGCTCTGAGCACTATGGGACTCAACATCTTAGGTCATAAGTCCCCTAGAACTTAGAACTACTTAAACCTAACTAACCTAAGGACATCACACACACCCATGCCCGAGGCAGGATTCGAACCTGCGACCGTAGCAGTCCCGCGGTTCCGGACTGCAGCGCCAGAACCGCGAGGCCACCGCGGCCGGCTTACACCTTATTTGTCGGGCTATATTGATGAAGTCATTCGTGATCTGTCCAATAAGATAATTCGCGGTGCCAGCATTGCATTTCCCTTCTCGACGGGTCTCGTTTGCCATCAGCCAGTTCTGTGGTGGATGATGGTCATTGCCACTGCCATCCGTGATCGTCGTCGCGCCTTGTAACATCTGAAGCGACACCTGTCCTCCACCGGTCTTATTACCTTCCAATGTCTTCACGCCAAGGCACATTAGTTAATAAAACAGAGGAAGTGAGTGTGTTGGGAACGTTTTGTCTCCTCCCTAGGTTCTACTGTCCCTTTGTCACAGGTTTGGGCTACACCCTACACCCTCCAAGGTTGTCAGAGGCAGTCTTCCATTCCAGGGGTTGGTACTGTTCTCAGCCCTCCACAGACCGAAAAGAATGGCGTTCCACAAGGTTTTGTGTTAAATATCCTTCTTTTTCTCACAGCTATTAATGGACTTGTGGCCTCCACCCGACCATTGATCATCCCTGTTCTGTATATGGATGATTTCTGTATTTGGGCTAGCTCCCACTCAGCGGCCTATGTGGTGCGACAGCTCCAGGGTGCCAACTGACGTGCTTCTGCATGAACACTCTCTCAAGGTTTTCAGTTCTCTCCCCTTAAGTCGAAGGTTGTGCTTTCTGTTGCTGTACTGCAATCCATTCTGATCTGGAGCTCTGTCTTAATGCCCAACACCTAACTGTGGTCCCTCTGTTCTGTCTCTTGGAAATTCTTTCTAACAACAAGCTTTCTTTGTTGCCCCAAATCCATCATCTGAACGTTGGCTTTTCGTTAATTCAACCAGTTGTGTTTATGATGAAAGCCCTCCGCTTTATTAAACAGTCCTCCCTTACCCAAGTTTTGTTATGTTCAGACTCAATGAATGGCCTTCAGGCTATCGCTCCATGTTTTTCCTGCCCCCCTTTGGTCTTTGCCATCAACGAACTTCTCGTCAGTCTTGGTGATGCTGCTTGTACGGTTGATTTCCTAAGGGATGTCAGTTGAAACGCCTTTCAGCCGTCTAGTTCCCAACCTTATTTTATTTGGCAACCAGTTTCAGCGTTTTCCACTTCAACCATCATCAGCTGACAGTCGGCAGATGAGAAATGATCGCTATAGCAAAAATGTACTATTACCAACACTGGTGGCCCCTGTTTTGATCACAACCGAGGTAGAATCTCCCGAAACGTCGGTCAAGGGCCTGAAGATGGCGCAGAAAAACGCTGAAACTAGTTGCCAAATAAAATAAGGTTGAAAATTAGACGGTTGAAAGGCATTTAATATGACATCCTTCATCGAACAGCCGAGTCCCGTCACCATCGTTTTAGAGATGGACATACATAGACTTGATTTTCTATGGGTTCCCTGCCTTGTAGGTACCCCAGGTAATGAACTTGATGATCGTCTGGCTGGGGGCGAGGGAGGGTGGCTTACCCCCCACTTTCCATGACCTCTCTGAGGGCGGATTTGCGGCTTTGTGTCAAATCCCTTTTTACTGAATTGTGGGTTGACTCTTGGGAGGCTACCCCCTGTTTCATGCACTCATGGAGACTTCCACCTCGTGATGTTGTTTCCTTTGCCTCTCCTGGCGGGAATCTACGATCCTCTGCCGTCTTCGTATCGGCCGTACTATGTTGACCCATGGCTTTTTACTCCTCATTAAGCTGCAACGCATTGTAGTTGTGGGGCTCCCCTCGCTATGGTCCATATTTTGCTGGACTACCCCATCTTTTGGCCCTGTACACTAAATGTGCCCTCCCACCTTCCTTGTCCCAGGTGTAAGAATACGACCCTTGCATGGTTATGTTTGTCTTCAATTTCCTTTGCAAAAGCGGTTTGTCCTGTCAGGTTTAAGTACTTGCATTTTCACCGAGCGAGGTGGCGCAGTGGTTAGCACACTGGACTCGCATTCGGGAGGACGACGGTTCAATCCCGTCTCCAGCCATCCTGATTTAGGTTTTCCGTGATTTCCCTAAATCGTTTCAGGCAAATGCCGGGATGGTTCCTTTGAAAGGGCACGGCCGATTTCCTTCCCAATCCTTCCCTAACCCGAGCCTGCGCTCCGTCTCTAATGACCTCGTTGTCGACGGGACGTTAAACACTAACCACCACCACCACTTGGATTTTCCTCTGTACTTGAAATAACACAGTGAGTGTTGGCGTTGGTTATGGAGGCCTTGGCATTGTTTCCACACTGGCCAGATTCTCACAGCCTTTTTTCCGTATGTTTTACCTGCTCTTTCTTGTGTCTTCTTCTCCTGGTGTCTCCGCTGAGTTGTAATCATGGTGTATTGTGTGGGGATCAGGACAGGTCTGTGGCGTTACTCATGCCCTAATGTGCGTAGCGTTTCTGAGCCACCCTTGGTCTCCCCATTTCCCACCACCCCTTCCTGTTCTTTCATCTTTCTACTGCCCCGATGTTCCTTTTACCTCTTTGTTTGCCAGTTTTCTCTTCCTCCTGACTAGAGTGTGCTGTTTGTGTTGTTCCTCCCTCGGTTTCTGCCACTTTAGATCATGGGGCCAATTACCTCACTGTTTGGTCCCCTCCTCGAACCAGCCAACTAACCAACCAAACAAAGAAACAAACAAACGCTATGGGACACATCTGGGACACTATTAGGTACCATCCTCGCGCTCACAAACCAGCGTTAAGTGATTTATGGGAAATGTGTGACCTGTGCCAAGACATCTAGTGTCGTTTACCCCTGGAAATCTACCAAGGACTTATCGGATGCATGCCGCATTAAATGACAGCTGTACTGCTTTCCAAATGTGGGCCAACAAGCTGTTACGGTGATCGTAATGCCTGGGTTCACCGAACACTCGTTTGTACTCGGCCACTGTAGCCGAGTGTTGATCTTCCTCTATAACTTTTACTCCACCCTCCTCGCGCACTTCCCCATTACCACCTTAAGTATTACTTGATACCTCATTATGCATCCTATCAAGTGAAGCCTCCTTTTAATCAACTTATGCCATAACTTCCTTTTTTCTCCAACTTGATCAAGTACCACCTCATCAGTAATTCGACCAACGCATTATAATCTTTAAAATTCTTCTCTAGTACCACATTTCAAATGTTTCTATTCTCTTTGCTAAACTGTTTAACGTCCACATCTCACTTCCATACAAGGCTATGCTCAGAGTATACGTATGTCATTAAGGGAGTAATCCGTTCGTGGCTCATGGTAGCAGGCACCCTATCTAAAGGCTTCCAAGGGCAAAGAAAGTTAGATTTTTCAGGATTTCATATAATTATTTGCCGAATTTAAAAATTTAAAATGCTGTATTGATCTACTCGTAAGGAGGTATAGTTGTATGTTGAAGGTTTAACACTGGAAGAGAAATATTATTGTTAGAAATTGTTTATATGTCACGAGACAGCGTAACTCACAGCGCGCAAATACCCTTACTATATTCATCTATTATTTGACAATGAGAGCACTTCGTGGTTCGCAACCAACTTTACACCTAATTTCATACCTCTACGAACCTTTTTCTTGCTTACACCCCTCCCCAAAATAAAGAAACGAAGAAAGTTTATCGCTTACTATATTTTCGCTATTCATACAGTAAAATATCCGCTTCAGACATGACGCTTTAATTTATTACTTCTTTACCCTTTAACTATTCACGCGACATGTTACAGACAGACGTATACAACATATATGTACAGGTACAGGCAATGGTGTTCGCGGATGACTTGATGATCTGGCGAGACAGAGACGAGGAGATTCAGGAGCAGCTGGACGCCTGCGAAGAAACAGCGAGATCGTACGTATGTATCCGGATCCCGCTCCAGCTACTGCCGGACCTGGGTGCTGACGAGTCCTCTCCATTTGGCTCAGTCCTCCCACCACTTTTCTTCCTCCACTTGCTGCCAGGCCACTCCTCTCCTTTCCACAGATATTCTCACTCCCGTTTTGCACCGTGTTCTTGGGCGCCCTCTAGGTCTTTTTCCATCCATCTTTAGTTCTCCCATACTTTCTCGTTTAAGGTCCTTTCTAATATCTACATTCCTTACTCGGTGAATTCTTGTTTTTCCCTTAACTGCTCTGAGAAATTTCATTTCCCCTGCTTGCAGTCTGCCCCAGTCCCTTTCTGTCATTGTCTATGTTTCTCCTCCATAGGTGACATTCTTTACAAATAAGGAGTTTTGCTTTTTCTGAAGCTTCCTTAATCCAAAGCAGGTGTTGTATTCTTTGGTAGAAATTGCCTCCCTTCTGCAACCTCCTATTAATTTCGTTGATTATTCTTCCATCACGAGATATTTCACTTCCTAAATAAGTGAAACTGCCTACCACTTTGAGGGGGTCTCCATTCAAAATAATATTCCCGTTGATCACTTTGTCTCTTCCAAATACCATTACTCCACTCTTCTGGATCGTATGGAATGAAATGTAATGTAATCAAAAGTGTTATCCTGGCTATAGTAGGAACAGACATAGACCAACTATCGGAATAAGAACTGAAGAGGAACAGTTGAAGAAGGTGGAAAGTGTCAAATACTTCGTAAGTGTGATGCAGGAAAATGGAAGAAATGGGGAAATGATCATAGCACACAGACAGACGTATTCCTGTGAAGTGTTAGGAGCCTGGCTTGAAACAAAGACGTCCCACAAAAAAGAAAAGAAATAATTTACAGAAGTTACGCACCATTGCTGACCTATATATCTGAAATATGGTTAATGAAGAAAAGAGATGTAAGCAAATTACGGGCATATGAAATGAAGTTCCTCAGAAGCAGAATAGGAATAACAAGGAGAGATGGCAGAGGGATGAAAGGGTACAAGAATTAGTAAAAGAAAAAACGTTACAGAGCAGGATAGATACATCCAAGTCTAAGATGGTAAGGCACTTAAAGTACGTGAAATGGAGATGCAAAGGAAACGACCAAGAGGAAGACCAAGGGATACATGGCTGAATGGTGTGGAGAAGTGTGTTGAAAAAAGAGGCGATTACTGGAACAGAGTGTACGCAGAAAGATGGTGGGAAAACAGGACTAGGTGACGAGGCTTCATGTTCTAAACAGATCCAGTCTGGGGTGGAAACTGTTAAAGATGTTGGTGATGCCACTGAATGTACCTGCAAAATCGTATCTTTGTTTGACCCGAAGTTCATGAGATACAACATCTTAAACAGTGAGAAGCGTGAGAAACTAGCATTTGCTGAAAATGGAGTGCGAATTATAGAAACTAGACTCATCCATTGTTTCGTAAGGAGAGCACTTATCGACTTTCAAAAAACTTTAAACATAATTTCCATCCTGTTTTACACTTTTTCTCGCTTAAATGCTTAATGTGAAATACTTAACACATTAACTCATTTGCAAAGTGATTAGAAGGGAGTACGATTCTTCAAAGAATTAGGACTTTACTGGTACCGTACTTCCCAACATTAACGACAGAGAAAATTCGACATTTCGCTTTCGAACCGGTTCCTCATCCACCTTAATGTTCTGTAAAGTGATTTCTCAGCTAGTAAATTAAACTTGGTGGGAAGCTATTTTTATCAAATGTTCAAATGTGTGTGAAGTCTTATGGGACTTAACTGCTAAGGTCATCAGTCCCTAAGCTTACACACTACTTAACCTAAAGTATCCTAAGGACAAACACACACACCCATGCCCGAGGGAGGATTCGAACCTCCGCCGGGACGAGCCGCACAGTCCATAACTGCAGCGCCTCAGACCGCACGGTATTTTTGTCAGACGAAAAAGTCACCTCCATAACATTTTGCAGAGATATAATTCCTCGATGGGGTGAAGAAATTTAAATCGGTGGAGCGTAGTTAGAGAAATAAAATGTTAAAGTGTTGTTCTTAATTGCCTCACCACCAGACTTATCCACCCACAGTCGTACCCGGCGAGAATGCGGTGTGGGAACAGCGCGTATGATTTCACCGTCCTGGTGGCGAGTTTTCTATTTGGAGCGGGCGCGCACCGCGGCCGCCACCTACGCCGTGACGGGGCTCTGCATCGTCACCGGCACGAGTATTTTCAGCAGGTGACTCTGCTCAACAAGACTGGTTACTGCGGAAATCACTGATTCTTACGCCCGCCTTCCTTCCACGTCTCTTTCTCTTTCCCGTAATAACTGAGCGAGGCACCGTGATCAGTGAAGCAAACCAAGGTGAAAATTGGAAAGGAAGTTAAACTACAGAGGAAGAAATAAAAACTTCCAGGTTTGCCGATAACATTCTAATTCTGTCAGAGAAAGCAGAGGACTTAGAAGAGCAGTGGAGTGGCATGGATAGTGTCTTGAAAAAAGGTTACAAGATGAAAAGCGACAGAAGTAAAAGGAGGTTTTACATGAAATAGAGGGGTGGAAAGGGAAAAAAAAAGAATGGGTGGGATACTGGTGACTACCAGCCGTACAAGGCATTTTGGAAATGCAGTGGCGAAAGTTAAAAATTTTTGCCGGACCGGGATTGGAACCCGGATTTTCCACACCTCACGAACGGTTGCCTTAACCGCCCCGGCTCTAGAGACACGGTCCCTGACCGACCAAATTTCCAACTTATCGCTCGCTGCATTAACGCCGTTGTACCGTTTCTTGATGCAAAAACCCATAAATTAAGTGCGACGGAGTATTAATACGACGATAAATGTAAAATACCTGCGCGAGAGATAAATACGCTGCGGAATTTAAGCATCTCCGTGCGAACTCGATAACAAAGATATGTTGTTGTGGTCTTCAGTCCTGAGACTGGTTTGATGCAGCTCTCCATGCTACTCTATCCTGTGCAAGCTTCTTCATCTCCCAGTACCTACTGCAGCCTACATCCTTCTGAATCTGCTTAGCCTATTCATCTCTTGGTCTCCCTCTACGATTTTTACCCTCCACGCTGCCCTCCAATACTAAATTGGTGATCCCTCGATGTCTCAGAACATGTCCTACCAACCGATCCCTTCTTCTAGTCAAGTTGTGCCACAAGCTCCTCTTCTCCCCAATTCTATTCAATACCTCCTCATTAGTTATGTGATCTACCCATCTGATCTTCAGCATTCTTCTGTAGCACCACATTTCGAAAGCTTCTATTCTCTTCTTGTCCAAACTATTTATCGTCCATGTTTCACTTACATACATGGCTACATTCCATACAAATACTTTCAGAAACGACTTCCTGACACTTAAATCTATACTCGATGTTAACAAATTTCTCTTCTTCAGAAACGATTTCCTTGCCATTGCCAGTCTACATTTTATATCCTCTCTACTTCGACCATCATCAGTTATTTTACTCCCTAAATAGCAAAACTCCTTTACTACTTTAAGTGTCTCATTTCCTAATCTAATTCCCTCAGCATCACCCGACTTAATTCGACTACATTCCATTATCCTCGTTTTGCTTTTGTTGATGTTCATCTTATACCCTCCTTTCAAGACACTGTCCATTCCTTTCAACTGCTCTTCCAAGTCCTTTGCTGTCTCTGACAGAATTACAATGTCATCGGCGAACCTCAAAGTTTTTATTTCTTCTCCATGGATTTTAATACCTACACCGAACTTTTCTTTTGTTTCCTTTATTGCTTGCTCAATATACAGATATACAGACTATATTAAGCTACGGCAAAGAGACAATTATTCCGTGCTGGACATTGGAAGAGAGATGTTCTACGTCCGATTGAGAGGAGACTGTTGAGGGCCGTCATTAAGGCAGTAATGTTTTATGGTATTGCAGAAAGTAAATACATATAAAAGCACAAATGGAGTATCAAGTGTGTAGAGTTCATAACCCTTAATCAGTTCAAAAGAAATATTCAGTGATTAAAAAAAGCCGTTAGGAAGTGTTGTGTGGTTTGATGGTGCGAACCTGCAGTTTTACACAGTTTTGCGATTCGTCGAGAATATTTCTCCAAAGATCTAAATAATTTCACGAAATAAAGTTGGACGCCACATTCCATACACATGACACAGCGTAGCACTTGGCTGTACCGATCGATTTCCTTAGACCGATAAATTATCTTTAGCGATTTCAAGTGGAGAAATTTCAGAAAGGAGACTCAACGAGATCTGCTGGTGCGAAACGCATATGGTACCATATTCTTTAACTTACGGAGAACAGGAAGCAATATAGACTTCGTAACTAACGCAAACATAATTAAAAGGACTCAAATAAAAGGAGCGAACAGAAAAAAGGATTCGATAAACCAAACCATAAATAAAAATCAATTAATAATAATACTCAGTCACATTAATAAAACGCTCATTAAATAATAGAGAAAATAAAAATTAGAACTTTAAACTATTCTTGCGAATATTTCTCCAATGCCCGTTGGAGTTCGGACGATATTAGTGCATCCGCACTGAAGCAGATGTCATGGAGCTGCCACGCTGTCTGTTCTGTCAGACTTTATACATATATATGGAGCTGCCACGCTGTCTGTTCCGTCAGACATATATATATATATATATATATATATATATATATATAATGTTAATGGACTGCAGCTGAATTATACCAGATAATTCCAAGATAATTAGAGTAGGAAATGAGATACTAAAAACTGTAGTACAAGAGTTTTGCTTTTACGATAGCAGAGGTACTGACGATAGCAGAAGTAAAGAGGATACAAAATGCAGACTGGTAATACAAAGCAACTTTTACCGAAAAGAATTGATTGGTTACATGTAACATAAATTTAAGTATGAGTACAGTGTGTTAACTGTAAGACGGCAGAGTTGTGAGGGAAGTGCGGGGAGAGGAGGAAGCAAGCATTGGCTGGCGAGGGGGAGGAGCCGTTGGGGGGGGGGGGGGGGGAGACAAGGCACGCCTACCAGTTGCAGTGCTGGCACTACAAATTGCGCGTCATGCTTACACGAAAGCAGACGAAAGGCTTGGAAGTAAAACTCGCTTTAAATGTTGTTCGTAAACGAAACTGAAATCGTCATATACAGGGTGAGTCACCTAACGTTACCGCTGGATATATTTCGTAAACCACATCAAATACGGACGAACCGATTACACAGACCGAACGTGAGGAGAGGGGCTAGTGTAATTGTTTAATACAAACCATACAAAAATGCACGGAAGTATGTTTTTTAACACAAACCTACGTTTTTTTTAAATGGAACCGCGTTAGTTTTGTTAGCACATCTGAACATATAAACAAATATGTAATCAGTGCCGTTTGTTGCATTGTAAAATGTTAATTACATCCGGAGATATTGTAACCTAAAGTTGACGCTTGAAACCTCCGACGTTCTATTGCGTGTTGTAACAAACACGGGCCACGGTCGGCGAGCAGCATCTGCAGGGACATGTTTACGATGACGACCGTGTTTAGGAGTGTGGCTGTAGTGCACTGTTGTGGTTTGGTCTAGCTGTCGCAGTGTCCGCATGTAGCGCTTGCTGCTATTGTTATTCTGCATTCGTCTCCGCACGCAGACCAACTGTAGTACACGGTGTTACCAGACGTCTGTGGTAGTGTAGTGTTGTAGGAACTGTGACCATGGTGTATTCGAACTCTGAAAAGGCGGAGATGATACTCATCTATGGCGAGTGTCGGCGAAATGCAGCTGAAGCCTGCAGGGTGTATGCAGAACGGTACCCGGACAGAGAGCATCCAACGTGCCGCACATTGCAAAACATCTACCGCCAACTGTATGCAACAGGTATGGTCGTAGCACGCAAACGGGTCCGTAACAGGCCCGTCACAGGAGAAGCGGGTCCAGTTGGTGTATTAGCTGCTGTTGCCATGAACCCACACATGAGTACACGGGACATTGCGAGAGCCGGTGGACTGAGTCAAAGTGGTGTCATGCGCATACTGCATCGTCACCGCTTTCACCCGTTTCATGTGTCGCTACATCAGCAATTACATGGTGATGACTTTAATCATCGAGTGCAATTCTGTCAATGGGCATTAACAGAGAATGCGTTGCAGTTCTACCTGTTTACCGATGAAGCGGGTTTCACAAACCACGGGCAGTGAATCTACGGAACATGCATTACTGGTCCGTGGACAATACTCGCTGGCTCAGACAGGTAGAGCAACAGCGACCGTGGACTGTAAATGTATGGTGCGGAATCATTGGCGACCACCTCATTGGTCCTCACTTCATTGCAGGGGCCCAAACAGCTGCAACATACATCGCGTTTCTACAGAATGATCTGCCAACGTTGCTCGAAAATGTTCCACTGGAAACGCGCCGACGTACGTGGTATCAGCATGATGGTGCACCTGCACATTCCGCAATTAACACTAGGCTGACCCTTGACAGTATGTTCGACGGGCGTTTCACAGGACGTGGAGGACGCATAAATTTGCCAGACCGTTCTCCTGATCTTACACCTCTGGACTTCTTTCTGTGGGGTACGTTAAAGGAGAATGTGTACCGTGATGTGCCTACAACCCCAGAGGATATGAAAACGTATTGTGGCAGCCTGCGGTGACATTACACCAGATGTACTGCGGCGTGTACGACATTCATTACGCCAGAGATTGCAATTGTGTGCAGCAAATGATGGCCACCACATTGAACATCTATTGGCCCGACATGTCGGGACACACACTATTCCACTCCGTAATTGAAAACGGAAACCACGTGTGTACGTGTACCTTACCCATCATGGTAATGTACATGTGCGTCAGTGAAAAAGACCAATAAAAAGGTGTTAGCATGTGGACGTAATGTGCTGTTCCAGTCTCTTCTGTACCTAAGGTCCATCACCGTTCCCTTTGGATCCATACGTAATTCGGTGCTCTCCGATACACACGATCGAACAGCGGAGGAGTGGTACTCAAGCGTCAACTTTAGGTTACAATATCTCCGGATGTAATTAACATTTTACAATGCAACAAACGGCACTGATTACGTATTTGTTTATATGTTCAGATGTGCTAACAAAACTATCGGGGTTCCATTTAAAAAAACGTAGGTTTGTGTTAAAAAACATACTTCCGTACCTTTTTTATGGTTTGTATTAACCAGTTACACTAGCCCCTCTCCTCACGTTCGGTTTGTGGAATCGATTCGTCAGTATTTGATGTGGTTTACGAAATACATCCAGCGGTAATGTTAGGTGACTCACCCTATATATATATATATATATATATATATATATATATATATATATATATATATATATATATATATATATATATGTGTGTGTGTGTGTGTGTGTGTGTGTGTCTGCTATGCGCTCACAAACCATTCATCCGATTGTAATGAAACTTTGGTGAGTTGTTCTCCGAACGCCCGAAAAGAGTAATGAACAATGTTTCAACAATTAGGGTTTTGTAGCATGCGTAGGGCAATTGATTAGATAAAGGCTTGCCATGCAGCGGACCCGTGTTCTATTCCAACTACTCGCAATTTTTTTTTCATTTCATTCCCCGTAATGTTAAACTATTAAATATAAAATTTAAATATACTTAAACAGGTCATATAGTATAACGTAACTGTTAATCTCTATATATAAAAATGAATGTATGTATGTCTGCCCTCTGTGCGTTCCCAACCCATTCATCCGATTGCGATGAAATTTTGGTGATTTGTTCTCCCTACGCCCACGAAGGTTCCTAGCCGAAAAAAAAAAAGCAATAAGAACATTCTTGAGGAGATATGACGTCATAAACAATGAGATGCCACCGCGGAAAAATATCTGAAATGGAAACTCACCTTTTCTTGCCAGGCGTTTGTGGTGATACGCCAGTTTGATGTTGTTTTGGGACCCATCTTGCACAAACTTTATGAAACCCAGGTCTGTTGTGGATGATTAGGTAGGCACATCCGTGACTAATTTGCATACGATGTGCCACTTCGTCAATAGGTAATCGTCTAAGAGAATGAGTTCATGTGAACGTTCAATGGTTTCTTCATTTGTGGCGGTAAACGGTCGTCCGGCGCCTTCATCGTGCGTAACACTTGTGCGACCATTTTGGAATTTCTCAATCCATTCGTAGACACTCAGTTGTGGCAAAACACTGTTCTCTTACTGTGCCGAAAGTCTTCGATGAATTTCGGCCCCTGATACACCTTCCGACCACAAAAAACGGATCACTGAACGTTGCTCTTCTTTGGTGCAAATAGACAGCGGAGCAGCCATGATAAACAGCACGTAGCGATAACGAAACTAACCTAGGAAAATTGCAAAGATATAACAACAAATAGACAAAGCAAGCGTCATCAACGTGAAACGACAGTACTACCGAAATAAACAAAAATATAACTAAATTGCGGATAATAATTGACTTACCCTCATACAGTACAATACGTCACACCATTCACTCTTAATAAAGTGCTTTCTCCAATGATTTTGTTGCCGATGAAACGTTTAAGTTCAACTTAAAAAAGGAAAGGAAATTCTAATTTCGAAATATTTTAATCATACCGTTTTATGTACTCGCTCAGAAAACAGAAGTGTATGAAATATATGCATTTTGACGGCCTAGTAAGCAAAAGCAAGTTATTTTGACCAGCTATTGTCCAAAAGCAGTGCTCTTACCATAGTTGTTCTCTTATGCCCTTTGTCCCATTCTTGGTTGCTGTGACGTAAACATTCCCTTCTGCTCTTGCAAAATCACGCAAACGTGAAAGAATCGTATGGGGCAGAGCACCCCCAACTTATAAATAACCTTCCAGTCAGTTTACCATCCAGAATAACAGTCTGCATAATTGTATACGAATGCGTTAAGGTATTGTTGTTAATTGATTTTGATACAACTCTCTTGGTACCTCTAATTTCCAGCCTTTCTTGTGTATGTATTTATTCTTCAAATCTTGATTGATAGGAGTTGAAAACAAATTCCAAACTGAACGATGGGTAAGTTTGTTTATCTGATCTACAAATTTTCGGGCCGATTCCGCAGTTTGCTATGCATCGTCAAGCTGACGCTTTGAAATTTCGTTATCTTACGTCTTCCAATTCTGTTGCACTGAAGATGTGTAACCATCCATTGCTGCCCTTGAAATCACTGTAATCTATGTAGCGCGCAATTTGATGTGCATAATGTAGTAGGTCGCTGTCAAGCATATCCTGTAAATTGTAGTGAGCATCCTCGAAACGCGAAACACTAGTTTTTGTAACAAGTGTGCCTTGTCCTCCCTTGAATATCCTTAGATTTTCTTATGTACTACACGGTCATACTGCTGAAGACTTATTTAAAATCTGTTGGTAATCTTTTTCCTCTTTAGTTTTTTTTACGACGCTGCGCCGGCTGTTGTGGACGAGCGGTTCTAGGCGCTCCAGTCCGGAACCGCGCTGCTGCTACGGTCCCAGGTTCGAATCCTGCCTCGGGCATGGATGTGTGCGATGCCCTTAGTTAGGTTTAAGTAGTTCTAAGTCTAGGGGACTGACGACTTCAGATGTTAAGTCCCATAGTGCTTAGAGCCATTTGAACCTTTTTTTTTTTTTTTTTAATGCTGCGGATGATCTTCCATGTACGTAATTATGTTTGCTACCCGCTCTTTGGACAAGGATGCTGAACTACAGGGCTCGACGCCTGTTTCAGTATCACTTTCGCTTGTTAAGCACGTATCGTCGTCATTGTACTCCTCACGTACGTTAACCGCACAGTCGAGCGTATACCACAGCACGCATTCCACTGATCTTGCAGAAACGCTAATATTTCATCCGCAACCACTTTCTCACTCTGCGAAATTCCTTGAGTTCCTTTCTGACGAAATGTCAGCTTCGGTAACTGTTGTTGTAGATATAATGCAAAGTTCGCTCAGTTTATCGTTACCATTGCTCTGCTTTGTATCAACACCACTAGCACTGTAGCACAGTAATGAATTACTCGTGGAGTAAGCAGTTGAACTACGCTCCGTAGCTTCAAACTGTGCCCACCATTAAATACCTCCAGTCCCACCTCCTCTTGCCGTTGGTAGCCAATTCTATGGTTGCGTGGTAGACAATATGTAGGGTGTCGAATGCCGTAACCTCGTACTTGGTAGTATTGCCGTGTATTAGAATACAATGAATGCCTACCTCGTGAGTAACAGCCACAGGTGAACTGTAAAGCTTGCGGCGTTCATTAACAAAAATGTGACCAAATTACCAGTAGTATGATACACAGTACCTGAACGATTGCCATTGCGTCGGCAAAAGCCAGTTTTAGCTTACGGTGCCCACACTGCTGCCGTTTAAACCTGTTTCGGGGTTAACGCGTTTCTGCTAATTACTCGTGATTCACGAGCACAGAAATAGGACAGGCTTCCAGGCCCAGGATAGTGCGCGCGCCACATAATGGGCTTTCGTGAGAATCACGATGCGACGCGCACGCTCTCCCTGTTTAGTCAGTGCGCGCGGCGGAAAGCGGAACCAAGTGCTGTCGCATAAGAGGGGCTGCTGAGAGGAGGGAAACAGTGCGTACCAGAGCCCAAGGGAAGACGTAAGAGTCCCAAATACAGCCACCAAATATGATAATTAAATTCCTTTCCATACCGTCGCCAGTTAGTAACTGCACGTGGAAGTTCGCCCGTTACATTTTACACCTCCCATAACGTGCCCTGCTCACTTCGGGAAATAAGTAAAAGTAGAAAAAGAATTTCGGGAACATTTCCTGTCGCCATTAAAAAGCGATAACTACCTTCTCGTCGTTTGTTAGTGCTGAGAAGAGATTTTAACAACGAAGGGTGCGGTTTTGTCACGAATATGTAATGACAGTCAGAACTGGTGTGCTTCCTGACGCTCAATGACTTACACCACCCTCTGAAACGACGCTTACTTTTGGCGTTGTGCATACTTTGTTCAGATTACTATTCCTTTTACATGCTTTTCTCACAGCCCATAACAAGACCGTCCTGTAGAATTATTATTCATCTGAACTACGATCACTATTTCGATTTGAAGATCTGTAATCATTGGAGAAATATCTGACACTTGCTTCCGTCGAATGTTGAATTACTTGGATATTAACGCTCTTCTTTCAGTGCAGTTGAAAGAAAAGAAGCCGCCTTTATGACCTACCCCGAGATACTAGGACGATTACGTGTTAAAAGAGAAGTAGACGCAGAAAACTCTCAAGAAAATCTATACTGTGTTCGGAAAACAGATATAAATGCTGCTATATTCGTCCAGTTATTCTACGGTGGACGGGCTCTGCAAGAAATTTCTAAAACTGCCGAATTTCAGCTGTGTAACGAACTTAAACAAACAGTGCTCAAATAGCGCGCGTGCAGAATCGTACAAATAAACTCTGAGTAACTGTTTCTGCGTTTAGTGTAGGTGGCCTGTCAAACGTCATCAGTTGGTAGACAACAGCCACAGTAGTAAGACAACATTGCAGATGGCAGTTTGTAATTATTACGGATCTTTTAGCAACACCGAAAACACCATATCAGATATTCTGATGTTATACGAAGAAAATATTTGCCAGCCGGCCGGTGTGGCCGTGCGGTTCTAGGCGCTTCAGTCTGGAACCGCGTGACCGCTACGGTCGCAGGTTCGAATCCTGCCTCCGGCATGGATGTGTTTGATGTCCTTAGGTTAGTTAGGTTTAAGTAGTTCTAAGTTCTAATGACCACAGATGTTAAGTCCTATAGTGCTCAGAGCCATTTGAACCATTTTTGAAAAATATTTGCCGTTTAATACATAAACTTTGACACAAGGAGTTAACGGAAATTTTGAATCATGTTCACTGTTGCGTATTATGTACTAAATAAGTAATGAAAAATGTGGAGCTTCGTTTACAGGAGTGAAGTTAAACAGTATACACCTTCGCTAAAACCTCCCCTGCCCGTTAGGTCGTTTTCAGTAACCGACTTTACGGATGAAGTGTGATAAATGAGTGCTGCTAGGAAACGATCACACAGTAGAGCCGGTAGCCTTACGGTACTTCATCAGGAGAAAAGCCCTTTCGTTTTATCAAATCTCTGCGTTGTATTTGATGGCGGCACGGCTTTTGTTTCGAAATTTACCCACTGCGCGTATAAAGTACAGTGGAATGGAAGATAAAATTTATAGGTGATGGGGATATACGGCATGCGTAATTTAGTACACAGAACTACCATTGTGGCAGCAAAGACGGTTATAACCTGGCTGGGAAATTAGTGTAACTGATCTAGTGTGATAGATACGGGCACGTTATTCCATAGTGCTACAACTCTGTGCCAGAAATCATCGATCACAGTGGCTGCTGGGTGTTTGTATTCCGGCCTCTCTGCAACCTAGGACCAGATCTTTTCAGTGGATGAGAGACCTGGATCTGAGGAATGTGCTGGCCACGGCAACAGCCGAACACCCCCTGCACCGAGATAGTTCAGGACATCACAGGCAACATGCGGTCTTGCATTATCCTGTTAGAAGATAACGTCACTGATACGTGGAAGATAGTGCGCAGCCACCGACCTTAATATGTGATAAATGTCACTTCTAATGTCCAAATAACTGTTCAATCCAATCAGAAATCATTCTGTTGTGTATCCAGTGGCACTCGATACCAACATGTCAGGTGCTTGTCCGTACGACAATGGCGGTCGCGTTTCGGCAGCGTTCATTGCACTCGCAATCTCCACACACGGATACGTCCGTCGAGGAGCCGCTCTTGGATCATTCCGTGATTACGGACGTCACATTTGTACAGTTTAGATTGAAGTTTTAACACGAAAATAAAAAACAGATATACCTGCATATGACACTATGTATAAAGCGAATGTTTAATTATGCGAGTTGTGTTGATTTGACGCTAGACAAAGGAACATGAATGTTAAAGACGTAATAAAACCTCCACTTTTCATTTAATGACCCCCCTGGGTCGTTTTATCATTGGAAATGACAGTTATCGCTGAAACATCCGGTATTCGGTTATATCGCTTTTTCCATGCCAGTTAAACTTTATTAAAAACACTCAAATAATCTATTTTCAGTTTTTATTCCTATTATCTCCTGTAATAAGCATTGAAGTCGAACGAAGATTGAAAAATTTTGACTCTATCGGTTTCAAGATCAAAGAGTGGAAATATTAAATTACATAGGCAAATAAAAGAGAACTATGGACCTGATCCACCCCAGGATTAGCCTCAGGGTGTACCTGAGTAAGACATCGAGTGAGCCGTCGAAATATCGTGCGAGAACGACGCGCGCGAACGGCAGAAGAACCGATTATTCGGTTCAAAATGGTTCAAATGGCTCTGAGCACTATGGGACTCAACATCTTAGGTCATAAGTCCCCTAGAACTTAGAACTACTTAAACCTAACTAACCTAAGGACATCACACACACCCATGCCCGAGGCAGGATTCGAACCTGTGACCGTAGCAGTCCCGCGGTTCCGGACTGCAGCGCCAGAACCGCTAGACCACCGCGGCCGGCCGATTATTCGGTTCATCAAAAGAAAACGTACTCTGCTCACCGTTCACTGCTTTTCTCGAAAAGTGACATGTGGTTGAATACTAACAAACAAATCATCAGTATTCTCGTATTGATACTAATTTTTTGAAACTCTACTCAAAGATTACGTTGTAATAGGGAATCATACCACTGTTTGGGCATTACTAACGGTCAGTTCTGAAGGGTGAAAACTGAGCTTGAAGGAACTCTGTTCAAAAAAATGATTCAAATGGCTCTGAGCACTATGGTACTTAACTTCTGAGGTCATCAGTCCCCTAGAACTTAGAACTACTTAAACTTAACTAACCCAAGGACATCACACACATCCATGCCCGAGGCGGGATTCGAACCTGCGACCGTAGCGGTCGCGTTATTCCAGACTGTAGCGCCTAGAACCGCTCGGCCACTCCGGACGGCTGAAGGAACTCTGTTTTCCGTGTTAATTTGTCCATTTTCAAGGACTACAAGTAGATAATATCACATTATGGAGACACGGGTAGCGGATCAGCTACTTTCTATTTTTACTGTATGCTGTGAATGAATGATTGTTAAGTTTTTAATTCATTAATGTTGTCATACTTTCCTTCCTCTCGTATCATTTCATAGAAATTGTAACAAATCTCTAATCTTTTAAAGCATATGAAGCAGTGCAGTTCATTGCTACGTCACTTCGTAAAAAATATTTCCAGACTAGGATTGGTGCACTCTGCAATACAATGGACACCCGGCGACGACAGGGAGAAATCACCCTACAGAGTAGGGTCAGGACTTGCACTCTTGCACGTACACGCGTACCTTAAGCCGACGCTCATGGCAACAGGGATATTATTGCTTCAGCAATGCCGTACCAGTTCTTATGGCATGTGTTTGTTGTTCGCCTCTGTCGTAATTGTTATTAAAGTAGCATTTTCTATAACAACACAATATTTCAAACCAATTTAAATTTTACGAATAAAAATTACCCCTTTTTAAAATAGGTTTATTTAATAACGATAAACTTTTGCACTGTTGCTAATTGACATTACTTTTGCACTGTTGCTAATTGATATTTCGGTTTTTTACTCGGTTATAAGTAAAAAATAAAAAATAAAAAATACCTGTTATAACTGAGACCGAACAAATTCAGAATTAAAATACCGGTAACGGTTTTAACCGGTCGGTTTTTCCCATCCTTAGTTATCACTGAGAGTACAACTTGCCAGCGCGCGTCAAGGAAAGCCGCAAAAATGATCGCCATGGTGACAGTCGTCACATTGTCGGCATGGATACTTGTCATGTTGCAACAGGAACAGTTTCTGATTCAGAGCACGTGTCGTTGTTTTACGAACCTGCGGTGCCGAGCGAACAATATATCAGCCCTCTCTAGCGCTAGTCGCGTTGGATCATTAAGATCCTACGTGGAGTTGAGTATGGCTCTCAATATTCGCATGGCACTTGGGATCTCGAACAACGCGAGCATCTATATTGTGGCACGATAGGCCACGATCCTGCCGCCGTGAACTTCACGCCATACCGTTTTCACGGTGGTGCCATTTTAGTGACCAGCGGTGTAGATTTTGGCGAGATCAGCTTAGTGTGCGCTGCTTCTGGCGAGATCGCACCGAAAGCTAGTGAACAGCGCCGCTGTGGGCTGCGAAGGAATGCGGAATGCAGCGATGCGATCTGATGGCTGGCCGACCCGTGTCGGGTTTCCTCCCGCCACCAACGGCACGGCGGCGGCGGAAGCTCGTACGCACCACCGTATTTTGCTACACGTAGCAAGTACCAGCATGTAAGTCAGTAACCAGTAATTACACACAACTCCCACTAGCTGTTGCTAGGATTAGCTTAGGAGGTGTGATCGGCAGGCCTGATACAAGTCGTGAATTCGTAGACAACGGCCACAGTGTTAAGACAAGGCTGCGAATGACAAATTGTACATATTACGGGTCCTTTTGCAACATCAAGGACACCAAAGCAATATTCTGACGTCTCCTTTTGCAACATCAAGGACACCACAGCAATATTCTGACGTCATACGAAGAAAAGAGAGCGTGTATTGCGTAAACTTTGACACGAGTTCAATCGAAATTTTCTACCGTGTTCACTTGTGTGCATTGTATACTACATAATGTTCCAGAACTGGAATTAGACGTTAGCCCCCTTGTCTAAAAGCTTTGCTGTCTGTTGTGTCGTTTATATCGCATAAGGGCAGCAGTAGAAACAGACCGCAAAGACGTTGTCTCGAGAAAGTGTATGATATCCAACCGTGAGGTTCGCGTTTAATTAACGCTACAACAAGCAAATAGTTGGATATTACGTTGCTGTACTGGTCCTATTGGAGACGGAAAACCATTCATCTACATGTGGAACCACTGTCAAGTGCATCGCAGGAGACGCTTATCATTGCACCAGTAAGAGATACCCGATTAGAAAAATAACTGCACTGTGCCAGCATTTCCTCAAATGGATTAAGGGATATTTATGTGCACTGTACAGCTTGTTTTGTGGATTTGTTCCATTTCATACCACTTCGTATCGTTTGCCATTGCATAATGTAATGACCGAGCCGATATCCAGAATTTTGTAAGGTGTGGTCTAATGGACTAAATTGCGACTTTTTTGTCTCCATCTACATTATTACTCCGCAAGCCACTTGAGGTGTGTGGCGGAGGGTACTTTTGGTAGCACTAACTGATCCCCCACTTCCCCGTTCCACTCAGGTCTGATTTCTCGAGATTTCTCATCGTGGTCTTTTTGCGTGAATTATGACGGAGGAAGTAACATGTTGTACAACTCTTCCCGGAAGCTATTCTCTCGAAATATCAGTAGTAAACCTCTCGGTAATGTATGCGGGGCGTTTGAAAAGTGCGTGAAAAAATAAAAACTACTTACATGTTTGGGGTAAACCTTTTTTATTTTTCGTCATAGTCTCCTTTTAGACTTATACACTTCGTCCAACGCTGTTCTAATTTTTTGATCCCTTCCGAATAATAGGAATTGTCCAAGTCTGCAAAATAGCTACCTACCTACTCGTTTGAATAAAATCTTTGTCCCGCCAGCCATTTCTTCAAATTGGTTAACAAATAGTAGTTCGAGGGGGCCAAGTCTGGAGAATAGGGGGGATGTGAAATGAGTTGGAATCCTATTTCCATTAATTTTGCGACCACAACTGCTGAAGTGTGTGCTGGTGCATTGCCGTGATGGAAAAAGACTTTTTTGCGGTCCAGTCGCCGGCGTTTTTCGTGCAGCTTGGTTTTCAAATGGTCCAATGACGATGAATAATATGCACCTGTAATAGTTTTACCCTTTACCAGATAGTCGATGAGGATTATCCCTTGCGAATCCCAAAAGACAGTCGCCATAATCTTTCCGGCCGAAGGAATGGTCTTCGCCTCGTTTGGTGCAGATTCTCCCTTGGTAACCCATTGTTTAGATTGTTGTTTGGTCTCGAGGAGTATAGTAATGGAACCATGTTTCATCCACAATGACGAAACGACGCTTAAAGTCCTGCGGATTCTACCTGAACAGCTGCAAACCATCCTTGCAACACTTCACACGATTCCGTTTTTGGTCAAGCGTGAGCAATCGCGGAACCCATCTTGCGGATACCTTTATCATGTCCAAATGTTTATGCAAAATATTATGTACCAGTTCATTCGAGATGTCCACAGCACTAGCCATCTCACGCACCTTAACTCTTCTGTCATCCATCACCATATCATGGATTTTATTAATGATTTCTGGAGCCGACACCTTCATAGGGCGTCCAGAACGTTCAGCATCACTTGTGCCCATATGGCCACTCAGAAAAATTTGAAACCACTTATAAACTGTTCTGATCGAAGGTGCAGAGTCACCGTAATGTTTATCAGGCTTCTCTTTAGTCTCCTGAGGCGTTTTCCCTTTCATAATGTTTAATCACCACACGAAATTCTTTTTCGTCCATTTTTTGACAATCACTCGACTACCTTTATTCACACGAATGCCAAACACAAAGAAATAGACCAATATGGCTGAAACTTGGTGTGCGTTCTTTCCATAGAGTAAATATCTCGTTTCTTTCCAAAGGTGCTACTAACTAAACATGACCTCGAATCGCGCCGGTGGTGCCTTCTCTCGGACTTCGCACGGACTTTTTAAACGCCCCTCGTACAGCGCCTCTCTTGTAGCGTAGGGAACTGGCTTTTGTTGAGCAACTCCGTAACGCTCTCGCGCCGACTAAAGGATACCGCGACGAAACGAGCAGCTCTTAATTAGACCTTCTCTATTTCTTCTATCAGTCCTACGTGGTACGGGTCCCAGTTTGATGAACAATTCTCAAGAATCGGTTGGTAAAGCGCCTTGTAGACCACTTCTTTGAAACATTTCTGTAAGAATCTTCCTATGAATCCCAGTGTAGCATCTGCTATTCGTTTCATGTGGTAATTCGCTTCAGGTAGCTCTGGATAGTTATTTTTAAATGTTTTACGGTAGATACTGTGTCCAGAAGTTTGTCATCAATAGTGCAGTTGTGCAGTAGTGAATTTCTTTTCATGTACAAGCGCAATATTTTACATTTATTTAGGTTCAAATGGCTCTGAGCACTATGGGACTTAACAGCTATGGTCATCAGTCCCCTAGAACTTAGAACTACTTAAACCTAACTAACCTAAGGACAGCACACGACACCCAGCCATCACGAGGCAGATAAAATCCCTGACCCCGCCGGGAATCGAACCCGGGAACCCGGGCGTGGGAAGCGAGAACGTTACCGCACGACCACGAGATGCGGGCATTTATTTAGGTTCAAGATCAATTTTCAGAGCCTCCACCAGTCATCAGTTTTCCGCAGGCCATTCTACAAATCGATACTGTCTTCTGGCGTTGCTGGTTTCTTATAGACAACCGCATCATCTGCGAAAAGCCTTAAAGAGCTTCCAGCGCTTTCTATTAGATCATTTTCATACATTGTAAACAGTAACGGTCCTATCACACTCCCTTGAGATACTTGCTGAAATTACCTTCACATTCCGCATCTTGAGTTTACCTATGTGTCATGCGGCCTTCCTTCCACGGCACAAAATGAAACGATAATTGCGACGCTCTGAATTTAATTCATAGTCACCCGGTGATGAAAAACTTCTCGTATGTAGCAGCTTGAACAATTTGGCAATAGGCTCGGTTTGACAAAGCTTCTATGATACAGGGTGTTGCAAAGTGCCTTTTGTAGGCATCAGGGGGTTGTAGATCGGATTTATTGGATAAAGTTTCAATAAGGAACCCACGTCTGGAAATGTACAGTTCGGAAGTAAAATAAGTTTGACAGTCGAATTACTCTCAAATCTCCCGTTTCACAGTATGCACACAATGGAGACAATGAGCTCAGGACTGTGTACTCTACGGAAGCCCGTGTCGTGGACGATGTTTCGAGTACTTGCCGTGGGGGTTCTCTTGTGAATGACGAAGGATGACCTCAGAGTAGAGAGTGCGTCGTGCACGTGAAGCTCTACAGTCAACCCACTACCAGATTAGATTAGATTCAGTTTTCGTTCCACAAACCCAAAAACGAGATGATTCTCGTGGATGTGGAACAAGTCAGTTGCGAACGTACCAGTTCTTTTCAATTTGTATGTGTGCCGTGCAGTGGGAATTTGAAAGTGATCTGATCTTCAAACTTTTTTATATACATATATTTTCAGATACGAGTTCCGTTTCAAAACTTTATTAAGCCCTCTACAATCGCTAGAAGCTTATAGCAGGACTTGTGAAACACCTTGTATGTTGAAGGATTCAAGAGTTCCTCTCACGCTGGCTCAGAGTTCACCGGATGTTATCTTTGCGTCCGTGCTTGCGAGACAATATACGATTATGCTGAATGCGTTGCAGGAGACTGCACTTGACAAGCATTAATTGATTCGGGACGTATAGTGAATCACGGATCTATCGCAACCATCGCATGGTCGATGAAGTTGCGAGAGATGAATAAAGTAGGCATTTTGTGAGCGGTAAGAAATACTAGAAATCACTTCGTTCGACGGGGCCAGCGAACACCGCGTTCATTCTCAAGTTGTGTCTTTCACTAAGAGGACAGACTGCAGGTAAGTATTCTTTGTTTTCCAAAACACCTGGTACTTACAAATTATGGACACAAAAGTTCTTGTTATTGAGAAATTTGCTAAATGTAAAATAATAATCGGCATTACTACATAAATCACTAGGACTAACTTGGTGAAAACAATACGTGAGAAGAACAAAATCAACCTTTAACGTGATATGGCATCTGGACACAAAGGTTATTTTTACAATGAGGAATCTGACGTACATTCATGCGAATAATCAGCTTTGCTTGTACGTCTACTCAATTCTGGAGCTGGGAAACTTTGCGTCCATTGAAGTGGTCATGGCGGCCGAACACTGGTGTTTAGCAGATTTTCCGGAATCGCTCCATTCGCTCGAAAAACACGTTCCGACCGTACTGGTACTGGACTAACCGTATTTAATCCACAATCGCTATTTCGACGTGTGTTACGTTTTCAGGTGATGATCAACATGAAGTGCCGGGCGTTATGGCCGAGTGGTTCTAGGCGCTTCAGTCTGGAACCGCGCGACCGCTACTGTCGCAGGTTCGAATCCTGCCTCGGGCATGGATGTGTGTGATGTCCTTAGGTTAGTTAGGTTTAAGTAGTTCTAAGTTCTAGGGGACTGATGACCTCAGATGTTAAGTCCCATAGTGCTCAGAGCCATTTGAACTATCAACATGAATTGCTTCAGTGCATATTTTGTGCTGTTAGGAGACGACGTCGTGTCAAACCGTATCCCGACGAAGGTCAGGCATGAAGTGAATTATGTGTATACGGTCGGACACGACTAGCATCTCTTCTTAACAGTAAAGAAAATGTATTGACACTCTCCCTGTAGAGTTATCACTTCAGAAGCGTTTACATATCGAAATCGTGACTGCTACGAGTGAATAGGGTCTGACTAAATAAATCTAGTAACAGTTTCTGTTGTGAAATACTTTGGGCTTCTGGAACCAGAAAATAATCACTAGACATAATTTTGGACTAAGCGGGTGCCCGAAAACGGACTACATTGAATAATAAGTCCACTTTTTTACATAAAATGTTTCTGTGATCACAGTTCGGATGCGCGCCGTACATTTTTCGCGAAACCGTCAGGATAAAATCATAACAAGTGCACTGATTTGTAATTTAACTATAACTCTGGAATGAGATTTTTCACTCTGGAGCGGAGTGTGCGCTGACAATGAAACTTCCTGGCAGATCAAAACTGTGTGCCGGACCGAGACTCGAACTCGGGACCTTTGCCTTAATTATCACTCTCTTTAATGCAATGCTCACACAGAGTAGTATAATGGTTAGGGAACAGATAAATTAAAAGTTTGGAATGTCGCTGACCCTCTGTGCCCGATGTGCCAGCTACGTAATCGTTTTCCGCCGTATTTTCGTTTCCTTTTCGACGCTACCGTAGATGTCGCGTTCGCTCGGCACTGAACGTTTCAGGCTTTTTGGATTCATTTGGACGCGTGCTTTCCTCTGATTTGCGTTTTCCTATAATTCCGAGTTTCTTCACGAGCTGTGTGAGACGATGTCTGTCTTTATTTTGTAATTTTCAATTTAATACCAATTTTCACTTACATTCCAGCTAGTATTTTTATTGTCTTACATTGTGTCCTAGTACTGCTCCGCAAGCTCTTCGCAGTGACATTCGAATCAGTATCCTGGCTAAACGCGTTTCCACGTTACACAAATGTATAACTCCAAATAAAGTTTACTCTAAACAATTACGTGCAAGCGCCTACGCAAGCACGATGATATCACAGGCATAACCAATTCCGGGTGGTTATAATTAAGAGTGTAGATACTCACGGGAGTCCAGTGTGGGACCTGACACGCCCTCTGCATGTATTTTCTTCAAACAAGAACGGGCCGAGAATAAAGTTGTTTATGAATCAAGATCACACAATCTAATATGGCGAGTACGATGGCTCTTCGTGCGCAACACGCGGTTTAACAGCATCCGAAATTCGGGAGTTCTGTGTATTCACTGCACCCTGCAGTGTAAAATTTGCCTCACACCGCATATAATATTGCCCGTGCCACAAAACGAAGACCAAATTTAGAACACTGCTGCGGATCATGATGTTTGAGATACTGCAACATCTGGTTCTTGTACAGGTACCAGGGTAAAACAGACCGCAGGATAGACAGTTCTCTTGGCACTGCAGAAGCACCAGCACTACTCGTGTCGCGTGCAGCATGGTCAGTTACAGCAACAGCAACCTCGTCAATAATTTCCACCGGGACGGGACGCCTTCCTGTTCCAGGTGCCACACCAAGCTCGCCCGTGTTTTCGAATTTCACTACCACCTTTTTAAAATCATTTGTTGAAATCGGGCATCTCTTCTGATCTTTCAGTGGGTGATACTGTCTCAATGCAGCATTATGCTATCGTTCACATAAAACAGTTTCCTTAACAGCGCACGGCGTCTTTCTCGATAGCCATATTGTTCACTCACGTTATGTCTTGTCAAATGACAACGTGAATATCATGCCGTCATAGAAACAGTATGTGTTCAAATGTGTGTGAAATCTTACGGGACTTAACTTCTACGGTCATCAGTCCCTAAGCTTACACACTACTTAACCTAAATTATGCTAAGGACAAAGACACAGACACCAATGCCCGAGGGAGGACTCGAACCTCCGCCGGGACCAGCCGCATAGTCCACGACTGCAGCGCCTAAGACCGCTCGGCTAATCCCATGCGGCAGAAACAGTATACAGCACCATATATGCACCTGACGGGCAAAATTGGAACTAATTTTATTCGATCGTAAATCGGTTCCGCGTTAATGAATTGGTTTATCTACCAAGTTTCGCCACCATACGACAATTACAACCCACACTGGACCTTTGCGAGAGCTGCAGTTTAACTATAACTCCCGCGGTATTGCGCGACAAACACGCACAGACGTGCTGTATCCGTTGTGGTCTCAATCTTTGTTTTCACTTTATTAGTCTTGCAGTTGCCAACGGTCTTGCCACAGTGGTAATAGTGATTCCCGCCAGGTCGCCAAAATTAAGCATTCTCTGGTTGCCTATAAATTGGATGGATAACCGTTCAGGTCTGCCGAGCGCTGTTGGCAAGTGGGGTGCACTCGATCACTGTGGTGCCAACTGAGGAGCTACTTGACTGCGAAACTGCTCGGGTCACGAAAGCTGACAAGCCGACAACATTGACCCTGTATAGCCGCATCCAGTGACGCCTTCGGCTGAGGGTGACACGGCGGTCGGTCGGTACCGTTGTGCGTGTTCCGAAGTCTGTTCGCATGGGGCGGTGGAGGAGAGAAAAAGGGGGGAGGGAGAGAGAGATACTCAGTTATTTGCTATTTAAACCCGACTATTTTGTCACACAAACTTCGACCGACGAGCGAATAGACGTTTTCACGTGAAAACACTGCGAGGCCGAGGAATCAGTTTGAAAATAACAAGAAGACTATGCGTTTGTCGGGCAGAGAGATGGTGCGTCCACAGCACGGAGCAGAGCTTGTGGTTTTCGGCGTGCACAGCCGCGCAGCCAGCACCTGTGCGTCCTGTGCTAGGTCGCGGCCGCGGTGCCGGCTCCCCCTTGCACGTAATTAAGGAGCACGCAGTACGCAGCTTGCACCTCGCCAGCAGCAGGGAGACTGCATTCACTGGGCACGCCCCTCCGCCCCCTTTGTTCCAGGTAGTTCCCCAGACTTAACGCTGCCGCCGCTTACACGCGAGCTCTCACCGTGCCTCAGCGTCTCATTAAAATCTGCGGTAACTTCGAAACGGAGATATCTTTAAATTTGGTCTGTGTCGTAAGTAAAAGAGGAATTACAGGCTGACTTGCTTATTCATTACTGGCATATATTCCCTTTTGTCGTCACCGAGGTACAGATGCTTAACCGTGCTTCGTGTCTTTAAGAGGCTATTTCTACATCATACTTCTTTTTAGGATCCTCAGTTCGAAGCCTGGTTTCGTTCAGCTGTACGCCAAAGAGCAAACCTCTAACCTCTACATAACTACCACAGCCTACATCCGTTTGAACATACCTAATGTAATCGAGTCATCGTCACCCTCTGCCATCATAGTCACCGTCTGCCATTTTTACACCCACTCTCTTCCCCCTCTCATCGCCCCGTCCCGTACTTCCTTCTGTTACCAAACAGACAATTCCATGACGCTTCATGATGTGCCTCATCAACTGATCTTTTTTTTAGTGCAGTTGTGCCATAAATTTCATTTTTGCCCCCATTCGATCCATTACCTTCTTGTTTGTAATTCTGTCGTTGTCAGCATTCTAGCATAGGATCACATTTCAAAAGCTTCAGGTCTCTTCGTGTCTGAACTCCTTATGGTCCACGTTTCACTTCCGCACAAGGCTACTGTCCAGAAAAGACTTTCTTTTTAAATTTATATTCGATGACAACAAATACCTTTTTCGCGAAAATGATGTTCGTGCTATAGCCAGTGTGTGTTTTATATTCTCTCTACTTCGGCGACCGTCCTTGACTAACTTTAGCGTATCACTTTCTAATCTAATTACTTCAGCATCGCCTTATTAAATTCGACTGCATTCTGTTACACCTGTTTTACTTTTGTTGATGTTCGTATTACAACTTCTTTTCAGTAGATTCTAGCCGGCCGTTATGGCCGAGCTGTTCTAGGCGCTTCAGTCTGGAACCGCGCGACCGCTACGTCGCAGGTTCGAATCCTGCCTCGGGCATGGATGTTTGTGATGTCCTTCGGTTAGTTAGGTTTAAGTAGTTCTAAGTTCTTGGGGACTGATGACCTCAGATGTTAAGTCCCATAGTGCTCAGAGCCATTTGAACCAGTAAATTCTATAAGGTTATTACAAAGAATGGAAGCGATATAATAAATTCACTGTAGCATGTAGGTACATTAATTGAAATATTGTCACAAAACTCAACTTTCACACAGAAAAATTCAAAAAGTTTTGTATTGTTGCAGCCACACTTCAGATTTTTGCTACGCGAGCGCAGCAGTAAGCAGTTAAGCAAGATACAGACAGACGCCGAGAAAGCGTGTGTTTGGCTTGAAATGCATTCACTTCAGTCTACCGTAACTGTGCAGCAACACTTCAGAATGAAGTATAACAAAGACAAGCCATCTCCATTCGCCGATGATATGCACAGTTTAAAGCTTCACGATGTCTCTGCAAGGAGAAATCAAAGGGACGACCTGCAGTGATCGAAGAAACAGTTGACCGCGTGGGTGGACATACTGGAAAATTGTTTCATACCACAACTGCAGATCGTCAGTGTGGACTTCATGTAACAACAAGATGGTGCCTGGCCCCACTGCCATCATGATGTTCGTGAATTCTGAAACAGGAAATTGAGAAACCGATTTATCTGTCGTGATGCGGTTAATGATTAGCAATTCATGTCAGGAGTTCCGTGGGATCTCCCGACGTACCCGTTGAGATTTTTTTTGTGTAGGTTATGTCAAAAATTCGGTGTTTGCACCTCCTCTATCAAGAAACCTGCGAGCTCCCATCAACTTTTGAGCAGATATATACAGACGTGCTGCGCCGAACGTGGGGAAAACTTGATTACCGGCTTGACATCTGCAGAATCGGTAGGGGGCACACAAGGAGAGCGCTTTTAATATATTTAAGAAAACTTTTTGAGTTTTTCTCTGCGTGTGCAAAGCCTGTGAAAAATATAAAATAATATAACGATAGCAAATCTGTGAAATTGCTACAGTCATTCGTAATAACATTTGGCAGCTCAACTGCTCTTCGAAGTCTTTTCCTGCCTCTGACAGATGACAATGTCATCGGAAAACCTCAAAGTTTTGAATTCTTCTCCCTCTCCGAATTTACCCTTGGTTCCTTTTCCTGCATGCGCAGGGTACAGACTGAATAACATCCGGGTAGACTACAATCCTGTCTCGCTCCGTTCATGTCCTTAAACTCTTACAATCGCAGTGTGGTTTCTACTTTTCACTCTCGGTGTT
Source organism: Schistocerca nitens (assembly GCF_023898315.1). Lineage (NCBI taxonomy): Eukaryota > Metazoa > Arthropoda > Insecta > Orthoptera > Acrididae > Schistocerca > Schistocerca nitens. Next base: position 456,464,907 of record NC_064614.1, on the reverse strand, counting down.
TTATGCCTGTTACTTTCCGAATTCCAAAGAGTGTGTTCCGTTCAAGATTGCGAAAATCTTTTTCTAAGTCGCTCACACAATAGACATGAACAAAGGGATTTGTTGTTCCGTTCAGCTGACTCTACATTTACAGCTGTATTCTGCGAACTACTGTGAAGTGCGTGGCATAGGGAGCGTCCCATTGTACCAGTTATTAGAGCTTTTTCCCGTTCCATTCACGTATGGAGCGTGGAAAGACAGACTGTTTAAATGCCTCTGTGCGGGCTGTCGTAAATCTAATGTTATCCTCGTAATGTACACTGCTGGCCACCGTAAATGCAACACCCTGAAGGAAGCATCCGAATCAAGTGAAATTTACACCATGAGTTTGCAGCGATGAGATATGCAACTGATTAGAATTTCAGCGCAGACGCACATCACGCGCGCCTGTGGCGCCACCTCATAGCGCCATTTAAGGCTTGGCGATTTCGACGAGTGTACGTTCGGCACGTGTGTTTACCTTGTGGTTGTTTCACAAGACGATCAGTTATGCCTCGTAGACAACAGCGAACATCTTTTGATCAAGTATCCGAGTTCGACAGAGGAAGGATAGTGGCTTACCGAGATTGTGGATTATCACACAGAGAAATCGCTAGTCGTGTTGGACGAAACCAAACAACTGTAATGCGGATATGTGACCGTTGGATGCAGGAGGGTACGACGGACCGACGTGGTCGATCGCATTCACCTCGGTGCACCACTGCACGTGCTGATAGGCAAATTGTGCGCATGGCAGTGACGGATCGCTCAGTGACATCCCGAACCATAGCACAGCACATTGCGTCTGTAACGCATCATCCAGTGTCTGCGCGTACCATTCGACGCCGTTTACAGCAGAGTGGTCTGTCCGCAAGACGTCCATTGCTTCGTCTACCATTGACGCAGAACCACAGACGTCTCCGTCGCCAATGGTGTGATGACAGACGGATGTGGACGGCAGAATGGAATGACGTTGTCTTTACTGACGAGGCACGCTTCTGTCTGCAGCACCACGATGGTCGGATTCGAGTGTGGAGACACCGTGGAGAGAGGATGCTGGACAGCTGCATTATGCACCGCCACACTGGTCTTGCACCGGGTATTATGGTATGTGGCGGTATTGGATATTACTCTCGCACGCCTCTAATACGCATTGCCGGTACTTTAAATAGCCGGCGCTACATATCCGAGGTGCTGGAGCCAGTTGTCATTCCTTACCTTCAGGGCTCGGCCACAGCCATATTTCAATAGGATAATGCGCGACCACACGTGGCACGCATTGTCCAAAGGTTCTTCGTCAATAACCAGATTGAATTGCTTCCCTGGCCGGCTCGCTCTCCGGATCTTTCGCCGATAGAAAACATGTGGTCCATGGTTGCTCAACGAGTGACCCAGATTACATCCGCAGCTGCCACACCAGATGATCTTTGGCAACGTGTGGAAGCTGCTTGGGCTGCTGTACCCCAGGAACACATCCAATGTCTCTTTGACTCAGTGCCGAGACGTGTGGCAGCGGTGATGTCCAACAATGGCGGCTACTCTGGCTACTGATTCTGGCAGGAACCACATGTCACAGACGTCTGTAAACGTAATCATTTGATACTTGGTCAACATGTTATCTACACAATAAATTTTGTTGTGCTACCTCTTGTCTTTCTTGGTGTTGCATTTACGGTGGCCAGCAGTGTATATGGGAGTGATATGTAGGGGGCTGTAATTTAGTCCTAGAGTTACCTTTTAAAGTCGTTCGTGAAACTTTGTCAGTAGACTTTCTGGGATAGTTTCCCTCTACCTTCAGGAGTCTGCCACTTCACTTCTTTCAATATCCTACTGACTCTCTCCCACAGGTCAAACAAACCTGTGACCATCCGTGCCGCTCTTCACTGCACAAGTTCAATATCCCCTGTTAGTCGTATCTGGTTTGGATCCCACACACTTGAGCAATATTTTAGGATGGGCCGCAAGTGAGATTTGTAAGCAATCTCCTCTGTAGACTTGATTGTATTTCCCTGGTATCCTACCAATAAGCAGTAGTCTCCCACTTACTTTACCTACGACTGAGCCCATGTGACCTTTCCAATTCATATCACTACAAAGGGTATTTGTGTGAGCAGGCCGATTCCATCTATGACTCACTGATGCTATAGTCATACAGATTACGTTTTTTTCGTTTTGTGAAGTGCACAGTTTTACATATCTGAATGTTTAAAGCAGGTTGTCAGTCAGTGCACCATTTTGAAATCTTATCAAGATCTGAAAATATTTATGCAACTTCTTTTGCATAGTACTTCATTACAGATAACTGCATCATCTGCAAAAAGTTTGAGGTTACTATTAATATTGTCTGCATTGCCATTAATATACAACGTGAACAGCAAGGGTCCCAACACACTTCCCTATAACACATCCAAAGTTACTTCTGCATCTGACAATGACTCTCCTTCGAAGATAACCTGCTGCATCCTCTTTATAAAAAAATCGTTAATCCAGTCACAAATTTCGTCTGATATCTCGTACGATCGTACTTTTGATAATAATCGTAAGTGTGGTACTGAGTCAAATGCTTTTCGGAAATCAAGAAAGACAGCATCTACCTGGTTGCCTTGATCCAAAGCTTTCAGTATGTCTTGTGAGAAAAGTGAGAGTTGGATTTCACATGATCGATCTTTTCGAGAACCATGATGGTTGGCATGGAGGAGGTCATTCTGTTCGAGACACCTCATTATTTTGAGCTCAGAAAAAAATTTCTGAGTTTCTGCAACAGATAGATATCAAGGATATTGGACGATAGTTTTGTAGATCACTTCTGCTACCATTCTTGTAGACAAGTGTGGCCCGTGGTTTCTTCCAGCTACTGCACACGGTTTTTTGTTCGAGGTATCTACGATAGATTGTCGTGAACGTACGAGTGAACTCAGCGACAAAATGCACACAGTATCTTGTAGAGTTTTCATGGGGTCCTGGGGCTTTGTTCAATTTTAACGATTTCAGTTGTATTTCAACGCCACTGATACCTATTTCACTTACCTTTTCGGTGCTTTGAGAGTTAATTTGGGACAATACTCATGGATTTTAGTTTTTAAAGGAATATTTGAAGACAGGATCAAGCATTTCTGCTTTTGTGTGTTACTCTCAGTTTCAGTTCCTGCGTTGTCAACGAGTGACTGGACACTAACTTTGAGGCCAGTAACAGCGTTTACATACGACCAGAATTTCTTCTCCTACGGTAGTCACAGAAGGCTTCACGCATCGCCCTCTTGACAGCATCTCTTTAACTATGCTCCATTTTACACCTATTATGGAGTAGTTAGTTTCCTTAGAAGTTTCTTTACAGTAACTATGCCATGGAGGGTCCCTCCCATTGCGAACTTACTATCTATCCTCCATTGTGAACTGTCTTACTACACTACTGGCCATTAAAATTGCTACACCAAAAAGCAATGCAGACGATAAACGGGTATTCATTGGACAAATATATTATACTAGAACTGACATGTGATTACTTTTTCACGCAGTTTGGGTGCATAGATCCTGAGAAATCAGTACCCAGAACAACCACCTCTGGCCTTAATAACGACCTTGATTCGCCAGGGCATTGAGTCAAACAGAGCTTGGATGGCGTGTACAGGTACAGCTGCCCATGCGGCTTCAACACGATACCACAGTTCATCAAGAGTAGTGACTGGCGTATTGTGACGAGCCAGTTCCTCGGCCACCATTGACCAGACGTTTTCAATTGGTGAGAGATCTGGATAATGTGCTGGCCAGGGCAGCAGTCGAACATTTTCTGTATCCAGAAAGGCCCGTACAGGACCTGCAGCATGCGGTCGTGCATTATCCTGCTGAAATGTAGGGTTTCGCAGGGATCGAATGAAGGGTAGAGCCACGGGTCGTAACACATCTGAAATGTAACGTCCACTGTTCTTTGTGCCGTCAATGCGAACAAGAGGTCACCGAGACGTGTAACGAATGGCACCCCATACCATCACGCCGGGTGATACGCCAGTATGGCGATGACGAATACACGCTTCCAATGTGCGTTCACCCCAATGTCGCCAAACACAGATGCAACCATCATGACGCTGTAAACAGAACCTAGATTCATCCGAAAAAAAGATGCTTTGCCATTCGTGCACCCAGGGTCGTCACTGAGTACACCATCGCAGGCGCTCCTGTCTGTGATGCAGCTTCAAGGGTAACCGCAGCCAGGGTCTCCGAGCTGATAGTCCATGCTGCTGCAAACTTCGTCGAACTGTTCGTGCAGATGGTTGTTGTCTTGCAAACGTCCCCATCTGTTGACTCAGGAATCGAGACGTGGCTGCACGATCCGTTACAGCCATGAGGATAAGATGCCTGTCATCTCGACTGCTAGTGATACGAGGCCGTTGGGATGCAGCACGCTGTTCCGTATTACCTTCCTGAACCCTACGATTCCGTATTCTGCTAACAGTCACTGGATATCGACCAACGGGAGCAGCAATGTCGCGATACGATAAACCGCAATCGCGATAGGCTAAAATCCGACCTTTATCAAAGAAGGAAACTTGATGGTACGTATTTCTCCTCCTTACACGAGGCATCACAACAACGTTTGACCAGGCAACGCCGGTCAACTGATGTTTGTGTATGAGAAATCAGTTGGAAACTTTCCTCAAGTCAGCATGTTGTAGGTTTCGCCACCGGCGCCAACCTTGTGTGAATGCTGAATCTTCTCCCTGTCGGTTAAATTTCGCGTCTGTAGCACGTTATTTTTGTGGTGTAGCAATTTTAATTGCCAGTAGTGTATCAATCCAGTGCACGGTCAACTATTCTGTTAAACTTGAACTATAGTTCGTCTACATGCTTCTGTCCTAAGCTAAAAGCCTGACGTTCCTCAGTGAGGAATGATAATATTGTTTCTCTATCTAGTCTGCTGAACATGTAAATCTTTGTGCATGTTTTTGTTGCCCATCGCGTTTTGTTGTTCATTGTTGATATACATATGACAGACAGTAACTTCGATGTGGATTTCTTCGCAGAGGTCGGGCCTAAACGAGTCTGAAATAGATCGACAACGTTGTTCAAAATTTTTGCGAAACGTTTGGTGCGAAATTTCTTGAGGAACGTGAGAGTCTGTGCTGGACACGGACAGAAGCGCGCGACGTGAGACAGGACATTGGCTGTGACAGGCCGCTGGGAATTGCGGCGAGCGCGGCCCAGAGCTGGCAACGCGGCGTCGGCGGCTGCTGCTGCTGTGTTCTGCTCCGCCCTGTATGGAGCCGGCGGCCGGCGGGCGATCAGTGAAAGTGTAGCGAGCACTCCCGATCCCGGCCGCTTCCTCGGACGCCGGCACGAGGCATGCGACGTGCCTCTCCGCTGCCCAGCGGGACTCATCTGCCTGCCGCGCATGGCGAAACGCCTCACAATCCCTCATCTTCTTTCCACTGTTCTTCACCACACTGACAACATCTGGCTACCGCATTTCTGTAAGACCGCGAGAGCGGCAAGAAATCAGTTTCGAAAGTCGAGGATGAATCAAAACTATATCGCTTCATTGGAGCGTAGTTAAGATATTGATCCCCTGCAATGGGTAGCCATAAAGTTTTATTTAGCAAAATGATTGAAATGGCTCTAAGTACTATGCGACTTAACATCTGAGGTCATCAGTCCCCTAGACTTAGAACTACTTAAAGCTAACTAATCTAAGGACATCACACACATCCATGCCCGAGGCAGGATTCGAACCTGCGACCGTAGCAGCAGCGCGGTTCCGGACTGAAGCGCCCAGAACCGCTTTTTATATATATATATATATATATATATATATATATATATATATATATATATATATATATACAGTTCGTTTGTTTGGTCTGGACGGACGTCATAAAATATCCGTTCAAGTTGATCGTCGATTCCTCAGTTTTTTTATTACAGAGAGCACGCAACTCTCTGACCGAACACGCTGAGTTACCGTGCCAGCAGGGGCGCTCGGCCACAGTGGCCGGCTTTATTTACCACCTCGAAACAATAAACTTATCTAATTATTCAGACAAGAGGAGAACAGAGGCTATTGAAATGTGGTGCTAACAGAAACGCTCAAGATTCAATGGGTACATAGCGCTACTAATTAGCAGATACTGAATACAATTGCACAGACAAGAAATTATTGGCTAAAAGAAAGGTCTCGGTTGATAGGACACCTTCTGAGAAATCAGGGGATCACCAGTGCGGTACTGGAGGGAACTGTGGGAGGTAAAAATCGTAGAGGGAGTCCAAAGAGACGAATAGAGTGAGCGGCTTCGAATGGATGTCGGATATGGTAGTTATTCGGAGATGAAGAGGCTTGTAGACATGCAGCAAACCAGTCTTCAGACTGAAGACCGCAACAATTAATTTCGTGCTTGAAACTTTCTGGGCGCTTTAAACAGCCTGCTAGACGAGGGATCAAACTTGGGACCTTTGTCTTTCGCGGGCGAGTGCCGAGCTATCCAAGCACGGCTCACGACCCGCCGTCAAAGCTTTACTTCCGCCAATACTTCTTTTCCTACCGTCTTTCTGGAAGTTTATACACCAAAGCGCCAAAGAAACTGGAATAGGCATGCGTATTCAAATACAGAGTTATGTAAACAGGCAGAAAACAGCGCTGCGGTCGGCAACGCCTATATAAGACAAGTATCTGCCGCAGTTCTTAGATCGATTACTGCTGCTACAATGGCAGGTTATCAAGATTTAAGTGAGTTTGAACGTGGTGTTATAGTCGGCGCAAGAGCGATAGGACACAGCATCTCTGAAGTCGCGATAAAATGAGGATTTTTCCGTACGACCATTTCACGAGTGTGTCGTGAATCTCAGGAATTCGGTAAAACATCAAATCTGCGACATCGGTGCGGCTGGAAAAAGATCCTGCAAAAACGGGACAGACGACGACTGAAGAGAATCGTTCAGCGTGACAGAAGTGCAACCCTTCCTCAAATTCCTGCAGATGTCAGTGCTGGGCCATCAACAAGTGTCAGCGTGCGAACCGTTCAACGAAACATCATCGATATTGGCTTTCGGAGCCCCGAAGGCGCGCTAGTGTAGCCATAATGACTGCACGACACAAAGCTATACGCGTCGCATGGGCCCTTCTACACTTACATTGGACTGTTGATGACTGGAAACATGTTGCCCGGTCGGACGGGTCTTGTTTGAAATTGTATCGAGCGGGACGTGTACTGGTATGGAGACAACCTCATAAATCCATGGACCCTGCATGTCAGTAGGGGACTGTTCCCTGGTGGAGGCTCTTTAGTGGTGCAGAGTGTGTGCAGTTTGAGTGATATGAGACCCCTGAGACGTCTAGATACGACTTTGACTGGTGACACGTACGGAAGCATCCTATATGATCACCTCCATACATTCATGTCCATTCTACATTCCGACGAACTTGGGTAATTCCAGCAGGACAATGCGACGCCCAAAACGTCCAGAATTGCTACAGGGTGACTCCAGGAACACTCTTCTGAGTTTAAACACTTCCGCTGGCCACCAAACTTCCAGACGTGAACGTTAGTGAGCATATCTGGGATGCCTTGCAACGTGCTCTTCAGAAGAGATCTCCAACCCCTCGTACTCTTACGGGTTTATTGACAGCCTTGCTGGATTCATGGTGTCAGTTTTCCGCTAGGTGATCCAAAATAAAATGGCGCAGCGCTTTGATAAAGAGCAAATGGACTGCGCAGTTTGGCTTTGGCTCGCCTCGCGACATACCATACGGTACTTTAGTGTGGGAATTTCAGTATATGACAGAACTGCAGACGTTTCGCTGCAAATGAACGAAAAATTAGCTACGAAAAAACTTTGTCCACTGAGTGGTCAACGCGGCTGACTGCCATTCCGCGCGGGTTCGATTCCTGGCTGCTGAGGTTCAAATGGTTCAAATGGCTCTGAGCACTATGGGACTTAACATCTATGGTCATCAGTCCCCTAGAACTTAGAACTACTTAAACCTAACTAACCTAAGGACACCACACAACACCCAGCCATCACGAGGCAGAGAAAATCCCTGACCCCGCCGGGAATCGAACCCGGGAACCCGGGCGTGGGAAGCGAGAACGCTACCGCACGACCACGAGAGGCGGGCTGGCTGCTGAGGAACTGGGTGTTCTGTTGTCTTCATTATTATTGCAACATTAACACCATTATCGCCGAAGTGGCGTCAAAATAGGACTTGCACTAGGTGACCGAGCGACCCCAAATGGGGTCTGCAGGCCTATAATGCCGTATGAACATTTCATTAAAACTTCGACTACTCCTTCCATACGGTTTGAATGAGGTTCAAAACGCTGTCCAACCATTTTGATTCAGATTTTTAAAGGGCGTTTTCCTAAAAATTTTCAATGGAATGCTATCTGGATTTTTATGTGGGAGTGCAGCCAACTTTCATCTGCACCAATGTCCTACAGAGCTTCGGCTATATTAGAGACGTTGACGAAATGTGAACTGTGATTTCGTTCACGTCGAGTTGTGACATACTTGTTTCGACTGGACCTCAGAAACATCTCAACTAGTCACTTATTGGAGGAACAGTTGAAAATCAGTGTGCACAAACATTTTTTACCGAGCGAGGTGGTTCAGTGGTTAGCACACGGTTCAATCCCGCGTCCGGCCATCCTGATTTAGGTTTTCCGTGTTTTCCCTAAATCGCTCCAGACAAATGCCGGGAAGGTTCCTTTGAAAGGGCACGGCCGACTTCCTTGCCCCTCCTTCCCTAATCCGATGAGACCGATGACCTCGCTGTTTGGTTTCTTCCCCCAAACAACCCAACCCAACCCGACAAACATTTTAACATCAAATCCGAACCAAGGTACAATTTGGCACTTTCTGTATGGTCAGTGTAGTGGTAGAAGGGACAACTATTTATTTATTAGGAAAAATCTATTAACTGGGAATTAACACTCCACACTGAATTGTATATTTATTTACGTCTGTCTCCTCAGCTCCTGCGCTAACACAGGTTGTCTTTTATAATTGAATGTTTTGTCTCTAATCAAAATAAACACTCACTTTTGCGTTTCTAGGCTATCGAGGTGTGTGTTGCTGTGGTTATAGTCCACACTACCAATGAATGAGCGCATAAAAGATTAGCAAATTTCAGTGTAATATATTTGTCATGTATATAAACTCACAAGTAGACTCACATAGCCACAGACGTATACATGCTGTATTGAGCTACACGTATTTTAATTAATAATGGGATTAGGTTTGCCATCTGTTAGAAAGCAGTACTGCATGAGGAACAAATGCGTTTTAGGAAAGGACGCTCCACAATAGATGCAGTTTTTCTTCTAAAGCAGATAATAGAGAAAGGGAGAAAGGATAATAAAGAAACACACATTGCTTTTATTGACTTTAAAAAAGCTTTTGACAATGTCAATAGACAGAAACTTTGAGAAATAATGACGAATCGCGGATATCTAAAGCATCTAGTAAATGCGATAAGCCGCGCGGGATTAGCCGAGCGGTCTTAGGCGTTGCAGTCATGGACTGTGCGGCTGGTCCCGGCGGAGGTTCGAGTCCTCCCTCGGGCATGGGTGTGTGTGTTTGTCCTTACGATAATTTAGGTTTAGTAGTGTGTAAGCTTAGGGACTGATGACCTTAGCAGTTAAGTCCCATAAGATTTGACATACATTTGAACATTTTTTTGAAATGCGATAAAACGTTTATATCAAGACACAAATATCACTGTAGATCTCAATGGTAAAACAAATAATGAGATACCAACTAATAAAGGGGTACGACAAGGTTACTGTATCTCTCCAACTTTGTTCAACATCTACATTAATGAAATAATACATATATGGAAATCGGAATTTCAGAAAGGCATCTACCTAGACAGGAACATTCTTTTAAATAATTTACCATATGCTGATGATGCAGTGATCCTAGCAGGTAAGGAAGATGACCTTCAGAAAGGAATCTACTTGCTAAAACAAATAAGTGCAAAATTTAACATGGAAATTTCAAAAGAAAAAACTAAGACTATGGCCTTCATGTGGAAAGAACCAATCAGAACCAAAATAGTGATAGATCAGAAGATTTTAGAGCAAGTAAACCATTTCAGCCACCTCGGATGCGAAATGACATATGGCTGTAGCAGAGATATTGAAATTAAGCTTAGTAAATTCAGCCGAGTATGTGGAACAATTAACAGAAACCTAAAAAACAAAATCAGGAATGACACTCAAAATGAATTTTGCAAAACTGTTGCAGTTCCCACACTGCTCTATAAAAGTGAGACCTGGGTGATTACCAAGACGCAAGAAAGCCGGATTCAGGCACAAGAAATGAAATTCCTTAGAGGTGTTAAAGGTTGCACAAGAGAAGACAGGCCAAGAAATCAAGATATTAGAGAAGAACTCCAAATCTTTAGCATCAATGATAAAATTCGAGATTACAGGAGAAAATGGAACGAACATCTACAAAGAATGGAGAGTGAGAGACTTCCCTTAAAGGCAAGAAATCATAAGTGCCACGGGAGAAGAGACAGAGATGGATACCGTAACAGGCAATTCCTGCGTAATACCTGAAGAGAAGATGAGATGAATAGAATGCAAATAGGTTACATAATAATTGTTTTATTTGCAAGAAATTTTCTGTTAGGATCACGGCTAGTTAACGTCAACTGTTCTTTACAGGATGCCATTGAAAGCTAATATCTTTCCATAACTGTGATTGAGAGAAACGGAATCTTGGTAGGAGTGCTTGATTATTGCCAGGCGATGATAAATCTGTCAACAGCGTCTGTGCGTGGGAATCGGCAGTCAGCGTGCTAAGGCAGCAGTTTACTTGTATACTTGGCATGAAAAAAAAAACCGACAACTAGACACTTGGATTGTGCTAGTGTGGACCTCTAACATTACTGTCAGTGACTCCCATTGGCAGTAGCTGCATCAGATTCAAAATTTTGAGTGAACTCCGAGCAGTAGCTGAAGTGCCTAACACTACGCCTGCCAGTGTAGAGTCTCCCACACTACGAGGATCCCTTCCCCACTGTAATGTAAAATTTGCTTAAGGCATGTCTATTCATCCGACTGGCGTGTTCAGCACTTCATCTGACCAATGGAATTATTTAACAGCCATTGTAATGCCACCTTTTCTCACACTACAAGACACATACACTCTCGTTAAGAAAGTTCTTTCCTGAAAGTATTCCACAGCTATAACGAGTTATCTTTAGTTTCTCTGATACCGGTCACATCCGTTTTGTGCTCTAATTTGTCAGCTGTAGAATGAAATTTTCACTCTGCAGCGGAGTGTGCGCTGATATGAAACTTCCTGGTAGATTAAAACTGTGTGCCGGACCGAGACTCGAACTCTGGACCTTTGGTGACGAGGTACTGGTGGAACTGAAGCTGTGAGGACGGGTCGTGAGTCGTGCTTGGGTAGCTCAGTTGAAAGAGCACTTGCCCGCGGAAGGCTAAGGTCTCGAGTTCGAGTCTCGGTCCGCCACACAGCTTTAATCTGCCAGGAAGTTTCTTTGTCAGCTCTGTTCAACAACCTTTTGATACTCAAAAGCCTGCATCCATGTAGCTCCATGTCCGGTCCCCGTCCCATGACACCACGATAAAGCTTGGATGAGCAGTACAGCAGGCGATCACCCATGTTCATTGTGATTCTGGTTTTGCGTTATCAGTGTAACGGAATACCAGAATGATCCCTTATTTAAGGCTACAACCGATTTCCATTGTCATCTTCATCCAAGTCAATCTTGTGCTCCATCTCTAATGACCTCAGTATCAATGGTATTCATTTCAACCGTCATGCAGTGAATCTTTCACCATACAGTGGAGCGTACACTGTTATTGAGCCCGACAGTTCAAAACTTAGACCTTGAATATCGTGGGCTGAGCTACTGAGACATATAAGTTGAATCGCTAGCTCAGCTGGACATGTCAAAGACGACGATTCACCCTCGGGTCCTGGTCTGACAAGAAGTTTTAATTTGTTAGGATATGAGCTGTGTTCTTCCTTTCATTAACGCTGCTCTGATATTGTATATTTATTGTCGGTTATTCGTAACAACGTAATCAGTTTGCGATAAACTCTCGTATCAAGTTATAGTTTGTCCAAGAGCTGTTGTCACTTTTCGCTCATCATGTGAGTTCGTCATTGTTGCTATGATATCTGTTTTAACAAGGGCCCTGTTTCGGAGTAAATGCATGGAAATGCGTCCTCCCGTCTGTGGACATATTGGGTACAAACCGGGGACCGTTAGTAAATTTCCACTAACGTTGTTTGCAGATGAAGACAACCCATCCCTGTATTTGAATATGTCATACTTAAGGAGGCTATCACAGCGCACGATAAACCACGTATTATGGAAATATACTCCCAGTACGTCAGGTCCAGCTGCTTTTCCCTGCTTTTGTGAGTGGGTTTCGATTCCGATCGATCACGTAGCTGTAGACTTCTATTACTTGTACTGCAGATGAAAGATCTGCCTCTCCCTCACCGTCGCAACCACCACTGCCTGCACTGCCTGCGGCTAGTATTTATATGTGGCAGAATTGCTCTTGAACTCTTCCGTCTCTCTCGGGAATCGACACCATGTCCTTCACGGAACCAGTGTGACATGTAGCCTAGCGTGTTACCTTGCCTATGCATAGTCCCGTCAGCCGACGGCCTTGCTCGCAAGCCAGCTTTATCTCGCAACCACCGGTTGTTGCCCGCAGTTACGCAACGTACCAGTACGTTAAGTAAACAAGGACTTCAGTTACGGCACGTCTCATTTCGCTTAAGGAGCTACCGTACTTCCCAGAGCAACAAGCATTTCTCACTTGTAGGGAAAGTGACTTTCACTAAAGTAACGGGGAGTCGGGACGAACAGAGGGAAACCACACTCGGACCATAAACATACTTGTGAATCACCAGTTAGTTATAATTGAAACTGACTTGTGCCTTTGTCGGAACATTGGCACTGACAAGAGACAAAAATTCGTTAACAGGTAAGGTAAGGGTAGTATGACAGTGTGCTACAGTGTTTGACCTGCACTGATACTCTCTGGTTTTACTTGTGTTCTGGGGTCTTTGATGGTACGTCTTGCAAGTACCAACACGTTCGTAGTAAACGCCATGACACATTTCTTTCATTTGTCGGAGCAGTTGTTCCCAACATTTTGAAAACCATTACCCCTGAACGAGAACAGATATCATTCAATACAAAAACTGAAGTTGGGCACCTAACTAAACTTTAAATTCAAACACACAAACATACATATTTTTAAAATGTCGGAGTATAAACAATACTTAACCTTCGAAGAAAAAAAAACCCTCAGTAGAGGAGGAGTCAGAGACGGTTGGTGTTACTTGCTTCTAAAAACCCTTTTTTAATATTCTTTTAGTTGTTGGTCAGTGCACGTCATTAGTCAAGTTCCAAGTCGAATCGGCTCCTCGCTTTTGTTGGCATTGCTGCCACAGCTGATGACACCCGTACGCTGTAGCTAACTGAAACAACATTCTGTAGGCTTTTCCGTTACTAATGGATACTGGACTCTAAACGTTTTCCAAAATTCTATGTTGTCAAAGTACATTTTCTGTGTGTTGTCTCTGAGTAGTCTAAGATACTGTATTTGGTTCGAATTTCTCTGTCTGAAAATATTCCTTCGTGTAAAATGGTTCTACAAATCAGGGAAATAGATCCTAACAGAATGCATTACTGACGACAAGTGGTGACTACTATGACTGCATGTACAGAAAATGAAATAATAGAATAAAAGTTATTTGGTGTGATTTCAGTAGGACATATTTCTTAAAACTAAGCTATTAGTCGACCACAGTATTATTGCACGTGGGTATGAAGGCGCTTCGGTCTGCTTGCGTTTTTACGTGTGCGCTTGAAGTCGATCGGAATGTACTCCGGTGTTTTAACGATCAGAGAACTTCAACGTGTGAATCTATTCGCACTTCCACAGTGTATACGGTAGTCGAAAAAATTTGTGATTTATGTTTACAGTAAGGTCACGATGCGTTTCAGACAGAGGTCACGGGACACCAAGCACTGTAATATCGTGGTCTGGTAGCACCGATGTATCTGAAACTGAATGTTTTCGATCAATGTATTTTTCACTTACAGCCGTATCGCACTGCGACACCACGGCAGGTCTGCTGCGAGCGCTCAAACCTGTCTGTACAAGACGCCGGCAAAGACACCAGAGGAACTCCTTCAGTCTGCCCTCAGTAGATGAGGTAGCAGCTTCGTGTGCAACTTCGAAATAAAAAGGGAATGCAAAACAGGTAGTCATCGGTACATCCCTTCATTTCTTATCAAGGCGTAAACTGATTGTTTCACACACTGTACAATGATTTAAGAAATTACACAGCTAAATTTTTCAGTGTTGTGAGAATGTCAGTACTTTCCTTTGTCGAATTATTGGAGGTCTCCCGAAATGAATTGAAGGAAAAAGGACGCTGTTTTAAGGAAAGTAATCTCCCCAGAAGAAAATATTTTCGTGACGTGTCTAATCGGTAGCTAATTAGTTGTTGTCCTCAGTGCTATTTACAGTTTTACTTGTAACTGTAAAGTATACGTAGAAGTGAATTTCCAGTTTTGACTTCAGAAGTACGTTACTATAAGCTGAAATTCAGTTTACAAATTTTTTTGGACAAAAAGTAGGAAACCTGCCTCATTTGTTTACATGTCTTATTTCTTAAAATAATTCTGCTGTGTCTGGTGTATCGGACCTATTGGCATGACTCCCTGCAGTTTGGAATGTAGTTATGCGGTTTCGGTGTGGAAGTAAGTTTTTAGGCAAACTTTCATATCCTGGATATTAATGTTGTCTGTCGTGTAAGGTTCTTTTGAGTGGAATCTAAGAAACAGGCTGTGAGGAAATTGGGCATCGGTAATATCCTCGTTCTTCAGCTGTCCATTGTCCTGAAAGAGCGTTATTATAAATAGTTTGATGTGATGGGAACGCACAGGGGCTTATTCTTCGAACTGGATTTTGTGTTTTTTCTCCTTTGCGATTTGAATAGAGCTGAGTCAGTGTCCCAAAGTGCTGATCTCATCTGAAACTTACAGATAATTGTATGTCAAAACTGACCATAGTGCTCACAGCAGAGGGGGGGGGGGGGGGGTGAGCGCCAAGTAGTGCTAGGAAGGACTGTTGGCGTCCTGGTGCAGCAGTGCAGTAAGGCCTTTGCTATATCAGGCCGCCAGGCGGCACAGCCAACTACGCCACCAATGGCGCAGCAATCACTAGTTATTCACGTTACGGTAGTTCGACAGTTCTCGCCAGTCGAGCAGTCTTGTTTTCGTTTTTACTCACACTCTTTTCTGCATACTATTTTACGTTCTTGAAGTCAGTACTTCAGCATGTCTAATGAGGTGCAGATTGTTCAAAAATGTCTGAAATCTTATGGGACTTAACTGCTAAGGTCATCAGTCCCTAAGCTTACACACTACTTAATCTATATTATTCTAAGGACAAACACACACACACACCCATGCCCGAGGGAGGACTCGAACCTCCGCCGGGACCAGCCGCACAGTCCATGACTGCATTGCCTAAGACCGCTCGGCTAATCACGCGCGGCATGCAGATTGTCACTATGGAAAGGGGTGATAGTGTGGACATGAGAAAACGGGGAAACATGAAGCCCTGAGAAAATATCAACATGTTGCGCCATCACAGGTGCACAGTATGATTTAAACTGAAGGAGGAGGGGTAAGAAAGGAACGAAACAGAAAGAGAAGGTATTTTTTATATCAGTTGCATCAGGACTTTTTGCTGTATGAGCGGCGACGAGTGGAAATGTGTGGCGGACCAGGATTCGTACCCGGGACTCCTGCTTACTAGTTAGGTGCGTTAACCACTTGAGCGACTCGGACACGGTGTTTGTCGCAACTGCGCGGACTATCTCGGCACGCCCCCAAGCCGATCCACATTCCCACTTAGCACCATCTATCCGCACGTCCCGTCACTGACCTCTATGCTGCTACTTTCAGATTCCCGCAGGGGGTCGGACGTACTTGTGCATCTGCACTGAAGAAGGAGGGTTCGTTGCCCTATCGAGGCGATTATATGTCCGAAAGAACACATGCTACGTATTCATATCCATTGTCACTCGTCGCCGCTGTTCCCGCACAAAGTACTGAAGCAACTGAAATCAATAATCCCTTCCCTTTCCGTTCCTTTCTCCCCTCTCCTCCTTCAATATAAACCATGTGTTTCACAGCTGCAGACTCCGCGTGGTGTCTGCTCTTTCGGACATGTCCAGAAGAACAGACACCACAGATTCATATAGTGCTCAGCAGACAGACCACGTGGTGACCAAACAGAGGCATCTACCTGGGGGTCCAGCGTAACATGTTCCGTACGATACGGTACCCCGCGACGAGTCTGTCCACCAGTGCCTGCCGACATGGTGGCTGGGCAGGGTAGCCAGTCAGCAGCCAGCGTGTGGCGGCGCCACCAGTCGCTCTGATCTAATACGTTCCTTAGCAGTCAATTCCCAATGAGGGGCAGGGCCACCTGTGGCGCGGCTGGCGGTCTATTGTAAGAAAGGGCTGCCGGGCTGGCAGAGCTGCCACACTCAGGTGGATGCCAAGTGCGACAGTTCCCGTGCTCGGGTCTGGCGTCCTTGCCAGTAGAGCTGCCGTGCCGTCCCAGTGCGGATGGGCCCTATGGCAGGAAGGCATGGAATTTTCATGCCGAAACCATTTGTCCTTTTCTCACATGATATATTGCGAACTGTGGGTAAAGGGAACAGACAGATTTCATATTTCTAGATTTCCGGAAAGCAACTGACACGGTGCCTCACTGAAGACTGTTAACAAAGGTACGAGATATGGAATAGGTTCGCAGATAAGTGAGTGGCTCGAAGACTTGTTAAGTCATAGAACTCAGTACGTTGCCCTCGACGGCGAATGTTCGTCAGAGGCAAGGATACCGTCAGAAGTGCCTCGGGGAAGCGTGATAGGGCCGCTGTTTTTCTCTTTAAGTATAAATAATCTAAATGGTTCAAATGGCTCTAAGCACTATGGGTCTTAACATCTGAGGTCATCTGTCCCCTAGACTTAGATCTACTTAAACCTAACTAACCTAAGGACATCACACACACATCCATGCCCGAGGCAGGATTCGAACCTGCGACCGTAGCAGCAGCGCGGTTCCGGACTGAAGCGCCTAGAACCGCTCGGCCACAGCGGCCGGCATAAATAATCTTCCGGACAGGTTCAGCAACACTCTGCGGCTATTTTCTGACGATGCTGTGGCGTACGGGGATGTGTCGAAGTCCAGTAACTGTAGGAGGATACAATAGAACTCACAAGTTAGACAGAATTTTTAGTTGGTGTGATAAGTGGAAGCTAGCCCTAAATGTAGAAAAATATAAGTTAATGCGGATGAGTAGGAAAAACAAACCGTAATATTCGGATACACCATTAGTAGTGTCCTGCTTGACACAGTCGCGTCGCCAGCCGGAGTGGCCGAGCGGTTCTAGGCCCTACAGTCTCGAACCGCGCGACCGCTACGGTTCCACGTTCGAATCCTGCCTCGGGCATGGATGTGTGTGATGTCCTTAGGTTAGTTAGGTTTAAGTAGTTCTAAGTTTAGGGGACTGATGACCTCAGCAGTTAAGTCCCATAGTGCTCAGAGCCATTCGAACCATTTTTGAACACAGTCGCGTCGTTTAATGATATGGGCTTAAATGAAATGGAACGAGCATGATTTTGGTAGAGAAGGCGAATGGTCGACTTCCGTTTATTGGGAGAATTCTAGGGAAGAGGAACATTTGTGAAGGAGATAGCATATAGGACGCTAGTGCGAGCTATTCTTGAGCACTGCTCGAATGTTTGGGATCCGTACCAGGTCGGCTTAAAGGAAGACGTCGAAGCAATTCAGAGAAAGGCTGTTAGACACGCAAGTGTTACAGAGCTGCTCCGGGAGCTCAAATGGGACTCGCTGGAGGGAAGACGACATTCTTTTCCAGGAGCATTATTGAGAAAATTTAGAGAACCGGCATTTGAGGCTGACTGCAGAACGATTCCGCTGCCACCAACATACATTGGGCGTAAGGATCACGAAGATTAAGATTAGAAAGACTAGGGCTCGTTCGGTGGCATATAGATAGTCGTTTTTGCCTCGCTTTTTTTGCGAACGGAACAGGGAAGGAACTGGTCGGTACCCTCCGCCACACACCATACCATGGCTTGAGGAGTATGTATGTAGATGTAGATCCAACAGCATTTGTCTAAGAAAATTGAGGCGAGAGATATTTTTACTAAAGATTTTAGAGTCATTAACACACCATAACCTAACCTTTTCGTGTTTACCACACCGGTAATTTTATTTTATTTTCCAAGAAGTAATTACCTCACCGAAGCACAAACACCAACGGAGAATCGAAAAAGGAAAGAAACAAAAAAATATGTTATCCTCTCGCTCGTTTCATGGAATGCGGTGCTCCTTCATAGAGGGTTGCTATGGAGAAGAAACCTGAAGTCAAAATTGAAACTGGGTCTACTACTAGAACAAACAGAGGATATATGTTTATGTAGTGTTTTTGTATTCGACCGGACGGAACCAACATGTTACTCTGACGGTCGGGGCAGTTTATCTGTTTATTATAAACTGACAGAAGTGGTTTACTTGAAGTAGATGTTCCAAACGAACGCTAGTATTCTGTATTGGATGTGACTTTTTTTGTGGCTCTGTTGTGACAGAAAGATGTAAGTCTAGAGAGTTATCGTGATTTTATTTCCCATCTCTGAAGACAGAATAATTAAGAACTTATACAAAATATAACTAAAAGTATCTGTAATCAAACACTTATCAGATACATAATATGTAACTGGTCGCAGCTACTTTAGTTACGTTTTATTTAATGTTTAGTCACTTGATTTTACAGTATCCACAACGGATAAGCGTTAAGTTAGAAATTTTCCTGTGTAAAACAGCAACGTCTGAATTAAATTTTCCAGTAGACCTGAATAATTCAAGGACTGTACGGATGACACAAAGAGAGTGCTTTTGTTTGTGGAATTTTATTTCCTTTTTAATGATTTCTGGCATTCTTTACGGTATGAAAAACCATATTTATTCATTCGATTCCGTAACCATCTGTTTTCGTTCTTCTTTTCGACATGCTTTTACCAATTTTCGTTGTATACATAATCCCATTCAAAATATTCGCGATTGGAGCTGCATAAGGTATCAGGGAGACATGAAAAAAAGCCGACTGTTGTTCGTAAGGATATACGAACCACTTCATCCAAGCAAATTGTAATCAGAAATAAAATGTCAGCAATTCCAACGTCCAACGTAAAATTCGCTTTACCCGCAATTTAGAACACGTCTACTTGTGAGGAATTTTACGAGCTGTGAAGTCAACCAAACATCTGACGTACCATTTCACAGGTGATATATTTTGCTCAGAAAAGTATTTATTTGGCGCTCGTCCGCCAAAACTTGCAAGTGTTCTGCATGAATCAAAAATATATTTCGCATGGTCAACCGAACCGTCCTACATGATCAGCGATAACAGAACAGAAACAAGGGTAATTAAGGACTCAGCACCATCCATGTTCATACGTTGATCATATGTAAATTAAATGTACTTGACTTCCATCGACAACCGTAAACCCATCGTTCGTGATCAGTCGAGCATGTGTGTGTTTCTCCGGAACCTTTCCGACAGAATTTTTGATGCCTGAGAAATTGTGAAAAAAGCGAAAAGTTACTCATTTTGACAGCGTCTGGTGTTGTCTCGTCAAACATTAAACCTTTTCAACGGAATATAGACAAATGCATGCAAACGCTCCTGGTGTAATGTGTACTTGGCTTCGTGCTGGAGTGCGATGGACGTTGTCCTAAAGCCGGGAATCTACAAACACTTACTAGACATAACTTCGAAGCATAGAGGGAAGCCAGTATGCGAATTACAGCGTTAATCTGATAATTTTGATCGGTACGAGTGGGTGCAGAAATACATCAGTCACACCTATCAAATATCTGTAAATAATTATGCTGTGAGATACCACTGGAAACGGACAACAGTCAACTGTCGCGAGAAGTTCAGCGAAATAGCAGAAGAAGCTATAAACAGTTTTTTCGTGGGTCTTATCATGGAGCGTTGTTGTCCTATTGGACATCCTTACTGAACAAATCAATTGCGAGACACCTTCCAAGGGCTGTAACGGGGCGGCTCACTTGCCTATAGAACAATGCAAAGAGATGGTTAAGAGGAGCTATTATGGTAATCTCCGATTGAGCTGGAGAATGAATACAGGAACGTTCTCATATATTCGAGGCTTGCGCCATGTTAAACCTTTTATGTCATAACCAAAAAAATTGTTCAAATGGCTCTGAACACTATGGGACTTAACATCTTAGGTCATCAGTCCCCTAGAACTTAGAACTACTTAAACCTAACTAACCTAGGGACATCACACACATCCATGCCCGAGGGACGATTCGAACCTGTGACCGTAGCGGTCACGCGGTTCCAGACTGAAGCGCCTAGCTACGGTCGCAGGTTCGAATCCTGCCTCGGACATGGATGAGTGTGATGTCCTTCGGTTAGTTAGGTTTAAATAGTTCTAAGTCTAGGGGACTGATGACCTAAGATGTTAAGCCCCACAGTGCTTAGAGCCATTTGAACCATTTTTGAACTGAGCAAGATGGCGCGATCGTTAAGTCAGTGGGAAGATCGGAGTTTAACGTCGCACTGGACGCTCAGATCTAGTTCTATTTGCATAAGTACCAGGGAGGTATTCGGCAGTGAGCTTGTTTAAGAATTCATCCCGGGATTCGAGTGGATGATTTGGGTTTTTCATGTGTTTAACTAAATCAAGATGGCCAGATAGACGTTTGAACGTAGTGTTCGCCGCCTTCGAGTTTAGTGTCTTCACCATTATGTCCTCTCGCTCGGTCATAATCGAGAGAAATGAGTTTCATGCTGATTCAGCGGTGTTGACTTGTTATGGCATCTGTGGTTCACCTAGACCGCCACAGATGAAAGGCGAGAGTCTTCCTTCGATAATCCGACGACCAATTCCTTCTACCATCCTTGTCCAGTTGTATTGCTCTACGTCTAATGAACCGGATATCGAGACGTCTGTTGGCACTAAATTACTTACATTTTTACAGCCGGTTGTGGAAGACTGAATGTTGCTGAGGCACCCCGCCCAGTCCCATTTGCCAATATAGACCTATCCGGCTAGCGAGCTACTAAACCCCGTTCGGAATACGATCTGTGTAGTGTACTAAGATAATTCGATTCATAATCTGACGGAAATGGGAAGTGTGGCACCATGAATATCTTAACTGAACGCTACCAAGCAGATACTACAGGATTTGCATGCTAGGGGGATACGTTAATTATAATTTCATCATTATGCGTGTTTATACTCGTATATAGTACGGAGCCCGCCCGGTTGGCCGTGCGGTCTAACGCACGGCTTTCCGGGCGGGAAGGAGCGCCGGTCCCCGGCACGAATCCGCCCGGCGGATTTGTGTCGAGGTCCGGTGAGCCAGCCAGTCTGTGGATGGTTTTTAGGCTGTTTTTCATCTGCCTCGGCGAATGCGGGCTGGTTCCCCTTATTCCGCCTCAGTTATACTATGTCGGCGATTGCTGGGCAAACTAGTTCTCCACGTACGCGTACACCACCATTACCCTACCACGCAAACATAGGGGTTACACTCGTCTGGTGTGAGACGTTCCCTGGGAGGTCCACCGGGAGCCGAACCGCACAATAACCCTGGATTCGGTGTGGGTGGCGGAGGGGTGAAGTGGACCACAGCGGCTGCGGCGGGGACGGAGCCTCTCCTTTGTTTCTAGGTCCCCTGTTAACATACATACATATAGTACGGAAGAAAGTAATTCCTACGGCTGAAGTATATGGTGGCTAATCGGTGTGCCGAATGTGTCTGCAACTTGTGGAGATCGCAACACAGAAAACGTGCACGAGCATCTTATCGGCGTCTTTCGTACTTTGAATCATTGAAATTAGGGACGTGGGAACAGCGTACCGACAGCTCACGCAGACAATTGCCTGTAGTGCAACTACTGCAAAAAGAATAATGATGAGATGAACTGAGGACATCAGTGCGCCAAGAGGAATAGACACGGGTCCTTCCAGGACTGTACCACAACAGCCGGCCGCGGTGGTCTAGCGGTTCTGGCGCTGCAGTCCGGAACCGCGGGACTGCTACGGTCGCAGGTTCGAATCCTGCCTCGGGCATGGGTGTGTGTGATGTCCTTAGGTTAGTTAGGTTTAAGTAGTTCTATGTTCTAGGGGACTTATGACCTAAGATGTTGAGTCCCATAGTGCTCAGAGCCATTTTTTGTACCACAAGAAGTCGTAGGATTCTTGGATTGGCACAGTCGAATAATCGAATGAAAAGAACTGAAATCCAGGCAGAGGCTATACGCGTATAACACTACAACTGTTGGGAATACGTTACTGGAAACTGGATTGAAATTTCGTGCTGCCGTGCGTCATCTGCAGTGACACCATACCACAGACAACAGTCAACTGGAACACTGAGTTTCATTCTGTGGTGTTCAGTGGCGAGTCTCGCTTCTCTTTCTAGTGGTCAGGTCGATCCCAACGTCTCAGTAGACGACCTGGTGAAAGGTCGCACGATGCAGAGAGTCTAAATGTCTTTGCCGTTCCAGCTCATGGAGCTGTGGTCTGGGAAGCTATTGTATATGACAACATAAGTGGTTTAGTAATTGTTGAGGGGAGGCTGAATGCTTGCCAGTGTGTGGGAAGAATGGAAACGCCCTTGTCATGTGCTTCATGGTCATTGTACATAATGGCAGATTCCAGCAAAATAGTGCAAGGCTCCACATTGCAGTTCACTACACAAACGCCTTAAAGATTTCTCGAATCCTTGACCGACCGTCCCAGTCCCATGATTTCTCTCCGATAGAGTATGTCTGGGAGTTAGTTACGTGGTCCATAGATCTTTTAATCGATTTTTTTTATCGCAATGATGTGGAACTATTCGGTTTACAGGACATGTACACATGGTGTATGTGAACATTAATGAACGCATTATTATTTTTAGTCCTACTCGTGCAGTTACTCTCAATACATATTTTATTTTTACTTGCTGCTAGTTTTTAAGTAGCAATCGTCAATGGGATAGGAGAAGTTGTCTAAGAGAAATAATGTTACATTAGATTTAAAACTTGCTTCGCTGTGTCAGACATTTTATGTCATTGGGCTATTAACCAAAAATTTTTGTTGCTGCATATTGAGCCACTGACAGCGTTAACATTGGGTAGAAAATGTCATTTTTCCCTCAAGTGTTGTAGGTATGGGGTTCACTGTTCTTCTTAAATTGTGATGGATTATTTATGACGAATTTCGTTAGGGAATGTTTGCGTTGTGATGATGCATTTAAAAAGCCCATCTCGTCCAAAAGGTATCTACAGGGGACCACATATTATTCTGACTGCCCCTCCATATCCGCATCCAGTGATGCCTGTGGTCTGAGGATGACACGGCGGCCGGTCGGAACCGTTGGGCCTTCATTGCCTGTTCGGGAGGAGTTTAGTTAGTTGAATCGTTTGTTTTTAAACTTACAAGGGGAGGCCGCCAATTGTGAAATTCAGATTCGATTCAAACTGCGCATAATAAAAGCTCATGGCCATAGGTGTAATGTCGCAAAGCACCAAGATGCACTTCTCAGCCGTTGTCGAGAAAATCGACAGTTAAAAGAAACCGTTGCGGTGAAATACTCTCTACGATTATTAGTTTTCTACAGCGTCGTGGCGCAGCGGTAAGCGCTCGGGTTCGTAATCCGAAGGTCGCCGGATCGAATCTCGCGCCATGCAACTTTTTTTATTATTTGTTTTTTTGTAATTCAAATATATATATATATATATATATAATTCCCGGCAATCAGTTGCAACAATTATGCATATAATAAGTTGTTGAAAGTCGTTTGTCGTGAAAAATAAAACTTGAAATAAAACACAATATCACAAATAATATTCAAGTGGATACAATTTATTGATAAGTTCGGTATACACTCGCACATAATTAACAATTAGTGACCAGAAGTAGCTGGAGTATCGCACGAACCAGAGTCATAGTTATCATAGAAACATGGAAAGCAGAAAACAGCACGACATCGAGCACATCTGATAAACGATGCGTTTTTACAAGAACAATTGTTTTTTAAATTATCTGTTGGGAAACACACCTGATTGACATTCTGAAAAATTGTTCTATTGTTCGTCAGGTTTGATGCATACCACGCGTATCGTATCATACCGGCAAAAATCGGAGAAGACAATTGGTGATGGATGATGGATTGGATTTACTTCATATATATATATATGAATTACAAAAAAACAAATAATAAAAAAAGTTGCACGGTGCGAGATTCGATCCGGCGCCCTTCGGATTACGAACCCGAGCGCTTACCGCTGCGCCACGACGCTATAGTAAATTAATAAGCGTAGAGAGTATTTCACCGCAACGGTTTCTTTTAACTGTCGATTTTCTCGACAACGGCTGAGAAGTGCATCTTGGTGCTTT
The DNA here is from genome assembly GCF_023898315.1 of Schistocerca nitens. Classification (NCBI taxonomy): domain Eukaryota; kingdom Metazoa; phylum Arthropoda; class Insecta; order Orthoptera; family Acrididae; genus Schistocerca; species Schistocerca nitens. The sequence goes on along the minus strand of NC_064614.1, from coordinate 456,440,369 downwards.
GCCACATTACACCTCTGGCCATGAGCTTTTATGATGCACAGTATGAATCGAATCTGAATTTCACAATTGGCGTCCTCCCCTTGTTAGTAATTATATGAAGATCAAGTTTAGCTGCATTAGGAAGTCAGTAATGTGCTTCTTCCAGTTAAATTTTTCACCCAAAAATTTGAAGCACTGTACCCTATTTACTGACTACTGTTCATGTGCTACATCATTTGTCAGTTTGATACCGTTTGTTGGAAAGAACTGAATATAGTGTTGAGAAGACGCATACTTTCATAGCAGCCTGCGGCCAGCAATCTTCTTGAACTGTCAGAGCATGTGTTTCAAACACGGCAAAAAATCCCTCAAGATGGCATTCGCTGGCAGTTCACTTCCATGTCACAGCGGGTATTCGTGCCCACGAGAATCACACCTCACACTGATGTTGATGGTCGAAAGCAGCCCAGAAAGGACTGAAAGTTCAGCCATTTAATACCCGTTATTTGATTAACATCTCCACAACGTTTGCATTTCCACAAAACTTAATAAATTTCGGACTGGTGCTGCATCGTGTAACACATTCCATTTCCGGTAGTGCACTTGGCCCTGCTGTGGAAATGGAATGGTGACGACAGAACCGAGAAATTACTAGTCTTTAATCAAGTGAAATTATATGGTTCCAGAACCTTTTCAACTTTCAAATGTCTGTGATCTACATCCACACCATACTACTCAAGCCACCTGACGGTGTGTGGCGGAGGGTACCTTGAGTACCTCTATCGGTTCTCCCTTCTATTCCAGTCTCGTATTGTTCGCGGAAAGAAGGATTGTCGGTATGCCTCTGTGTGGGCTCTAATCTCTCTGGTTTTTATCCTCATGGTCTCTTCGCGAGATATACGTAGGAGGGAGCAATATACTGCTTGACTCCTCGGTGAAGATATGTTCTCGAAACTTCAACAAAAGCCCGTACCGAGCTACTGAGCGTTCTCCTACAGAGTCTTCCACTGGAGTTTATCTATCATCCCCGTAACGCTTTCGCGATTACTAAATGATCCTGTAACGAAGTGCGCTGCTCTCCGTTGGATCTTCTCTACCTCTTCTATCAACCCTATCTGGTACGGATCCCACACTGGTGAGCAGTATTCAAGCAGTGGGCTAACAAGTGTACTGTAACCTACTTCCTATGTTTTCGGATTGCATTTCCTTAGCATTCTTCCAATGAATCTCAGTCTGGCATCTGCTTTACCGACGAACAACTTTATATGATCATTCCATTTTAAATCACTCCTAATGCCTACTCCCAGATAATTTATGGATCTAACTGCTTCCAGTTGCTGACCTACTATAGTGTAGCTCTATGATAAAGGATGTTTCTTTCTGTGTATCAGCAGCACATTACACTTGTCTACATTGAGATTCAATTGTCATTCCCTGCACCATGCGTCAATTCGTTGCAGATACTTCTGCATTTCAGTACAATTTTCCCTTGTGTATATGCAGACTGAAGCGACGAATGAAAATTTGTACCAATGCCGGAATTCGAACCCGGGTCTCGTGCTCACCAGGCAGATGCGCTAACCACTACGCCACCCTGGCACAGTGTCTTTGCACAGCTGCACAGACTGTACTAGCACGTCTCCCTCCTCAGTCCAAATTTTCAGTCACGCCTCTGCCCACTTGTTCCCCCTAAACTCGAACAGTGTTGCAGAGGCTCTCCAGCTGTATTGGAATAGCAAAAAAGAAAGAATGGTTCAAATGGCTCTGAGCACTATGGGACTTAACTTCTGAGGTCATCAGTCCCCTAGAACTTAGAACTGCTTAAACCTAACTAACCTAAGGACATCACACACATCCATGCACGAGGCAGGATTCGAACCTGCGACCGTAGCTGTCGCGCGGCTGCGGACTGTAGCGCCTAGAACCGCTCGGTCACTCCGGCCGGCTTGGAATAGCACCTCCGTATCGAACGAAACAGGGGATTGTGCCTGGAACGCTGGCATAGGTCCTTTAATCGAATGAAACTGTGTGGTTCCAGATACCTTTTCAAGTTCCAAACACCTACGGTTACTAGTCTTCCTGTCGGCAGCTACGTTTGCTAACAACGACAGTTGTATGAGAGTCCGCAGCTCGTGGTCGTGCGGTAGCGTTCTCGCTTTCCGCGCCCGGGTTCCCGGATTCGATTCCCGGCGGGGTCAGGGATTTTCTCTGCCTCGTGATGACTGGGTGTTGTGTGCTGTCCTTAGGTTAGTTAGGTTTAAGTAGTTCTAAGTTCTAGGGGACTGATGACCATAGATGTTAAGCCCCGTAGTGCTCAGAACCATTTGAACCATTTTAGTTGTATGAGATGGCACAGCTAAAATGACCTCATATTAACAATTCACGGTTTCACTTTTTGTGCTACCACTGGCTATGATCGCTCGTTCGAGTCACGCCGCCGTTGACCTTGCGACAACGCGACGTGCGCGATAAGTGCAGAGCGCGCGCGGAGGCGGCGTAGGAGCGGCGGTAAGCCGTGGCCGCAGCTGCAGCACACACCTGCCTGTCAAGGCGCTGCCGCCCCACCTACCATATGGCGGGCGGCCTTCTGCTTATAGACTAGCCAGCCGCCGGAAATTCCTGAGCGCGCTCCTCCACTTCAGATCGTTCCTCCAGCTTTGTTTTATCTTGGAACTAGTTTATTTTCTCCCGAAAGGGGACAGCCCTGCGACATACTGTGCTGGATAAGGCACTGGATGCTTTTTCGGGTGGGGCAGGATCAGATGCCCGTCATTACTTAGATTTTCCTCATTTTTTCTAAGTCAGTCAGACGAATCTACTTCTACATATATACTCTGCAAGCCACCGTATGGTGCATGTCGGAGGGTACCCTGTACCGCTAATAGTTATTGTCTTGGCTGGTCCCGGCGGATGTTCGAGTCCTCCCTCGGGCATGCGTGTGTATGTTTATCGTTAGGATAATTTAGGTTACTTAGTGTGTCAGCTTAGGGACTGATGACCTTAGAAGTTAAGTCCCATAAGATTTCACACGCAAGTAGAGCGAGGGAAAAACGAAAGTCTATATGCTTCCTTAAGAGCTCTATTTGTCTTATCTTGTATTCGTGGTCCTTACGTGAAATGCTCATTGGCGGCAGTAAAATCATTCTGCAGTCAGCTTCAAATGCTGTTTCTCTAAATACACCCAATAGTAATTTTTAATTTTAATAATTAAGAGCCGCAGTTGCACCGTTTGCCAAGAATTTACCAAGGTTTCAGTCGGGATAACCCAACCTTCTTCAGAATAACAGTAACTACCGTCTTTCCATAGTGGACATCGTTAAGCTAAAACTAAAAATCCATAAATTATCGTCCGACCATAAAAGTTATATGGAACTGCCTCGGCCCTACTTCGCGACCGCGATGCGGCAGCCACGAGTGCTGAGTTCCAGTACAACACTCGTGGCTGCCGCATCGCGGTCGCGAAGTAGGGCCGAGGCAGTTCCATATAACTTTTATGGTCGGACGATAATTTATGGATTTTTAGTTTTAGCTTGACGATGTCCACTATGGAAAGACGGTAGTTACTGTTATTCTGAAGAAGGTTGGGTTATCCCGACTGAAACCTAGGTAAATACTTGGAAAACGGTGCAGCTGAGGCTGTTAATTATTGAAATTAATATTTACACAGTTGCTGACAGGGCCGCGAAATGTTGAAGATATTTACATGTATACCCAATAGTGCTCTCGAAAAGAACATCACCTTCCCTTCAGCGATACCCATTTGAATTCCCAAAGCATTTTCGTAATACTTGCCTGTTGTTCGTACCTACCGGTAACAAATGCAGCAGCCCACCTCTGTATAACTTCCAAGTCTTCCTTCAGTCCAACCTGGTATGGATCCCAAACAATCGAGGAGTACTCAAGAACAGTTCGCACCAGCGTCCTATATGCAGTCTTCTTTACAGATGAACCACACTTTCCTGAAATTCTCCCAATAAATCGAAGTCGACCATTCGCCTGCCCTACTACAGTCCTTACGTTCTCATTCCATTTCATACTGCTTTGCAACGTTACGCCTGGATATTTACACTACTGGCCACTAAAATTGCTACACCACGGAGATGACGTGCTACAGACGCGAAATTTAACCGAAAGGAAGAAGATGCTGTGATATACAAATGATTAGCTTTTCAGAACATTCACACAAGGTTGGCGCCGGTGGCGACACCTACAACGTGCTGACATGAGGAAAGTTTCCAACCAATTTCTCATACACAAACAGCAGTTGACCGGCGGTGCCTGTTGAAACGTTGTTGTGATGCCTCGTGTAAGGAGAAGAAATGCGTACCATCACGTTTCCGACTTTGATAAAGGTCGGGTTGTAGCCTATCGCGATTGCGGTTTATCGTTTCGCGACATTGCTGCTCGCGTCGGTCGAGAGCCAATGACTGTTAGCAGAATATGGAATCGGTGGGTTCGGGAGGGTAATACGTAACGCCGTGCTGGATCCCAACGGCCTCGTATCACTAGCAGTCGAGATGACAGGCATCTTATCCGCATGGCTGTAACGGATCGTGCAGCCACGTCTCGATTCCTGAGTCAACAGATGGGGACGTTTGCAAGACAACAACCATCTGCACGAATAGTTCGACGAAGTTTACAGCAGCATGGACTATCAGCTCGGAGACCCTGGCTGCGGTTACCCTTGACGCTGTATCACAAATGGCTCTGAGCACTATGGGACTCAACTGCTGAGGTCATAAGTCCCCTAGAACTTAGAACTACTTAAACCTAACTAACCTAAGTACATCACACACATCCATGCCCGAGGCAGGATTCGAACCTGCGACCGTAGCGGTCGCGCGGTTCTAGACTGTAGCGCCTAGAACTGATCGGCCACACCGGCCGGCGCTGCATCACAGACAGGAGCGCCTACGATGGTGTACTCAGAGACGACCCTGGGTGCACGAATGGCAAAACGTCTTTTTTTCGGATGAATCTAGGTTCTGTTTACAGCGTCATGATGGTTGCATCCGTGTTTGGCGACATTGGGGTGAACGCACATTGGAAGCGTGTATTCGTCATCGCCATACTGGCGTATGGTATGGGGTGCCATTGGTTACACGTCTCGGTCACCTCTTGCTCGCATTGACGCCACTTTGAACAGTGGACGTTACATTTCAGATGTGTTACGACCCGTGGCTCTACCCTTCATTCGATCCCTGCGAAACCCTACATTCCAGCAGGATAATGCACGACCGCATGTTTCAGGTCCTGTACGGGCCTTTCTGGATACAGAAAATGTTCGACTGCTGTCCTGGCCAGCACATTCTCCAGATCTCTCACCAATTGAAAACGTCTGGTCAATGGTGGCCGAGGAACTGGCTCGTCACAATACGCCAGTCACTACTCTTGATGAACTGTGGTATCGTGTTGAAGCTGCATGGGCAGCTGTACCTGCACACGCCATCCAAGCTCTGTTTGACTCAATGCCCTGGCGAATCAAGGCCGTTGTTACGGCCAGAGATGGTTGTTCTGGGTACTGATTTCTCAGGATCTATGCACCCAAACTGCGTGAAAATGTAATTACACGTCAGTTCTAGTATAATATATTTGTCCAATGAATACCCGTTTATCATCTGCATTTCTTCTTGGTGTAGCAATTTTAATGGCCAGTAGTGTAATCGACGTATCAAGCAGTACACTACTATTGCTATACTCGAAAATTGTGTGTTTGTTGTTCCTACTCATCTCCATTTTTTCGCTTTTATGATTCCTTGGAAAACGACGCGCCTTATTTCCTCCTCACATTTGCCGAATCCGAGCTTGTGCTTCTTGTATGACTGCCTCGACGCCGACTGCTGGTCTTCTGCAGACACAGTTTAAGAACCAAAAGAGACTATCGAGTTAATGGCTACGTGTTCCGGTCGCTTTTTGTCACTAACCCAGTATCGAGCTTCTTCGTGCATCTGCTTGGAAGAGCCGTAGTGGAAGATGCGGCCAGAAGCGATAACGCGTAACGCGCGCTGATGTTAGCTGTTCCCCACTTCCCATTCAAAGATTTTGTCCAGCTGCAGGCAGCTTGCTGGACCGGACTCGGAGAGAACTTGTTTGCAACACAAGCGTCGCGGCCCCTTGTTGAGAATCTGGAATGTCTTGTGCTGCATCGCATTGAAATCCTGTCGACACGCGGCGAGCTGGAGTAATGCAGCCTTAACAGTAACACACATTTTTTTACAGTGGCCTGTTCGACATCCCGACCTGGGTGTAATACTCTGTGCTTCATCTAAATCGCACTACGTGCTTCTTTCAACAAGGATATGTCGCCATTTGTCTCGTAAGTGTCAAAATGTGACTCATGCCGTCTGTGTAATGGTCACACTCCGAACTAGAACTCTGAACAAAAAAGAAGTGAAGCACTCAAAAATTTATTGGCGGTGTTTATTCATTTGTTTTCATATTTTAGTACGACTTATTTTCTGTTGTGGACTGACAAGAGCAGCCAGTCCACAATAAGGTAGCCGATAGGGCCCGCGTAACTCACGCCGTTTTGCGTTAAATCTGAAACAGTATAGGTGATGAAAGCTATAAAGAAAAGAACGGAGCTTCTCATATACTTATCTTTAATTTGTTCTTGTACATCTCTATGGTGAATACAAATGAGACTCTCTACAGATATGGATAACTGCGCCTTGCTAGGTCGTCCGTACAACTGGGGGCGAGTTCTCGTCAGTCTCTCGAGACCTGCCATGTGGTGGCGCTCGGTCTGCGATAACACAGTGGCGACACGCGGGTCCGACATGTACTAAAGGACCGCGGCCGATTTAAGCGACCACCTAGCAAGTGTGGTGTCTGGCTGTGACACCACATTTTCATTACATTTTCCTGTGTTTTTTTGCCGGCTAGAAAGCAGTCTGTAACTTACATCAGAAAGTCCTTTTTGTTTACGTGGTTGTTCCAGAGGGAATGGTCAGTACACGGGGATATGACAAGCAGGCTCATTTGGAGCAAGAAAACTTCATATGGACATACGCCCTGTTCCGAAGGGTTCCCGTGGTGGAACACTTTTAACGTACCTCTGGTTATGGGCTACTGGCGCAGACATATGTCTCTCTCCCATCGAACATCTTTGACGTTTTATTCTAGCCCAGCCTACCTCGTTGCTTTCAACCTCTTTGCACGAGATGTCTTTCTGCCATATGACTAGTCCATTGAAAACGCAGTTGGTATGTCATGAGTGAAGTAGTGTGAGGATTGGAGAGTGTATCAGAGAAAACAATTACTTAACTTTGTTCATACACGGACCGGCTGAAACATCACACGCCTACGCTAATGAAAGAGATGCAGATGTGTTGTGCGTTTACGTTTTCTGCGATGGCAGGGCTCCTCCTGCTGTCGAAGAATACTGCCGGCGCTTTGCGGCACGTCTCGGATTCCTGATCGTAGTGTGTATCTAAGCTTTCAGCACATTATTCCAAGTTCCCCTTTTTCTTCTGAACGTATGGTTCAACACCCGGTTCAGGAACAACAACACTCTTAAAATCATGCAGCATACCCCTACTACTAGCACACGGCGACTTTCTGCTCTTATCCCACGAACACATTTACGACGATGATAAACGCGTAAATCGATATTTTCTAAAACACAGAGTTTAATATTTACTAACAGTTGTACCATTTGTTCACGTGTAAATCTGACAATGTACTGAATAATATTGAAAAAAACAATGTACATTAATTGTTTTCTGTCTTGGATACCTTTCGGAATAAGCCATTTAACCATATGAACTATTTTGCTTCAAATGATCATTCTTGTCATATCCCTGAATATTGACCATTCCTGCTGGGACATCCCGTATCAGAGTGAGTGAGTGAGTGTATGTGTGTGTGTGTGTGTTCGAATCACCATCAATTGGGTTGCATTCTAGCCACATTTATTCCTTAAGCTGTCCCATTACACTCAGAGTGTAGGCTTATTATTATTATTATTATTATTATTATATTGGTGCAAATATATTAAAATAAATAGGATTTGCGAGATTAGTATTGTATTACGAAAAAAAGTAAACTGTCTACACCCTTGTTAAACTCACACATGTGAGTGTGAGTGCCTCTTGAATTCCATGAAGCAAGCGGGGGCAAGAATGTAATGAATGTTTTCGATGTGTTCCTCCGTGTGCAGCCGATGGTTAGCTACAGCTGTGCTCTGTAAACTAAAGTGCGGGAGGGAACGTGAGATTGTGGTCGTACGACGTATTGAGATATCTTTCCGCCGCATTCGCAGATGAACCATCGAAGAAGCGTCTGTGTCCCTCCCGCCGGAGGTTCGAGTCCTCCATCGAGCTTTGGTCCCTTAGGAATTCACACATTTGATTTGAAGCGTCTGTGTGGACTGGTACCAACTTAAATTTAGCTTCCTGGTCTGTATGAAAGCAGTTTGTAGGAAACTTAACTTTATTCGTAGATTTTTTTCCGTAAATTGGCTCTTGAAATTTTTTTAAGTTGATAATTGTGAAACGTTATGCGTCCTTTTTTGTGGTATATCCTTGATCATATGTTGAATTATTTCTTTTGTATTCCTCAACGTCACATTCTATGAAAACACGGCACCTCTAAATAGTCTACTCTCATGTTCTGCGCCTTTTGCCTGCAGTTACCCCTTTTGTTGGCACTTGAGCCTTCGAGGCCTGTACGAGGAACTCGTATAACCCCATTCGTTGTCAGTCTGCTGGACTTCCCTTTATCTTGACTTTGAGGAAAAATAAAATCGTCGTCAGTACTTACGCGTTACGTAAACTGCTCCATCTTTAATGGCATCGATGTCGCTGAGGCCATATCGAGTTGTCCCGTGCTCAGCGGCGTACGTGGGGAGGTGTTGCGCCGTCATAACGTTGCATAGAAAATAACCATTGTCCTTCACGCTGTGGCTGGGCCTTTAAGTCTAGGGCACCAGCCCTTGCTGTACACGGGCAAAGAAGTTTAGAAAATAGTATGGAATTCGACCGAATTGTTTTGAGGTAAGGGGACGTTATCGTGATTCCGTAGAATACAAGTACCAGTACTGCGTTACACCGCTCAGTGTCCGAGAGTATCATGGGCTGCACTCAAATAACTACGCGAATAAGGTGCGGCCGGCACTGCGTGGCCGTTTTTCTGCAAGGGTAAAAATTATTACAACTACTCGTATCAGGGCACTGCGCGATATTAGTACCAAGAATAATGGCTTGCGTGGCATATTATCCTCTACACAAAATAGAATACTGTTAGAATACTGGTTTGATGCAACTCTCCACTCTAGTGTAACCTGTGCAGCTCTGTATAGCTACCACAACTCAGTTCATTTGAATATAGTTGCTGTACTCGTCTCTTTGGTCTCCCTCTCCAACTTTTACCCGACACACTCCCCTATAATACTAAATTTACAATTCCATAACGTCTCAGGACGTATGCTATCAACCGACACCTTCTTTTAATCAGGATGGGCCATATATGTATTACCTTTTCCCCAATTCGGTTCATTACTGGTTATTGGTTAAGTAGTTATGTCTGGCAGAGAGTAATTGAAGAAGCAGGCATGAAAATAAGCTCAAGAAAAAGTGAAGCAGTGTAAATCAGCAGGAAAAAAGGAAAAAAAATGAAGGTTGTGACTTGCAATGGAAAAATTATTAAAGAAGTAGATGATTTCAAGTATAGAGGAAATGAATCAACCAAGAAAGGAATGATGAAGAATGAGATTTCGTAGGGAACAGAAAATATTTCGAAATTTTCTTATTGTGCATCGATCATAATTAGAAATTGGAAAATACCTGGCCGGCCGGTGTGGCCGTGCGGTTTAGGCGCTTCAGTCTGGAACCGCGTGGCCGCTACGGTCGCAGGTTCGAATCCTGCCTCGGGCATGGATGTGTGTGATGTCCTTAGGTTAGTTAGGTTTAAGTAGTTCTAAGTTCTAGGGGACTGATGACCACAGATGTTAAGTCCCATAGTGCTCAGAGCCATTTGAACCATTTGAAAATACCTGTCAAAGCAAAGGTCATGATGTGTAAGTCACATTATATGGAAATTTTGACCTGTGGATTAGAATGCTGGACTTGGACAGCGAAAGATCTGAACAGAATACAAACAACAGAGATGCGCTTTCTACGAGTTATCCTGGGTAAGACGAGAAAGGACAGGATAAGAAACGAAACAATACGATGAAGCCTACAATCAGGCCCCTAAAAGAAACTACAGAGAGTAATAGGCTTAAATGGTTTGGCAACTTAAGAAGAATGGGACCTACATAAGTAGAACCGTTTCAGGAAGAAGAAGAAGAAGTTATTTGATCCACCCGTCTAATCTTCAGCATTCTCCTGTACCATCACATTTCAAAAGCTTTTATTTTCTTCTTTTCTCAACTGGTTATCGTCCACGTTTCACTACCGTACAAGGCTACAATCCAGAAAACACTTCCAAAAATTTAAATTTATATTCGATGTTAAAAAATTCTCTTTTTCAGGAATACTCGTACTTTTCTTGCTATTGGCAGTCTCTACCTTCTCCATCATCAGTTATTTTAATGACCAAATAGCGAAACCTATTCACTAATTTTAGTGTCTGTTTTCCTAGTCAAATGCCCTCAGCATCATATGATTTAAGTGGACTATATTCCATTACCCTAGATAGAGGGCGAAAATCTTGCCTTATAGTATTGGATATTTAAGTTACTCCTGGTTGGGGACTTATCTCTGCTAGAGCCACCATCTAACATTTCTGTTGGAGCAGAGAGAACCATACGGAGTGACAGACAGTTACGTCTTGCGTATGACGTGTCTGTACACGGAGAACACAAAAATTGGCCGGTGCTGAAATTTGACTACCCGGCGTGTAAGGAGCAGGTCACGTTACAGCACGTACAGCGCTGGTCATTAGAGTAAAGACGACTTGTGCGTGTGTACGTGTGTGACGGAGTTCACCTCCTGCTCAGTCACTTTCTTGACACACCCTTTCTAAGACACAAAGGAAGCCATTGTCATTGGATTCATAGTTTACAGACATCTAAGAAGCACAACAGGCCATCAGAAAACTCAGATGTGAACAAATGGAGCAATCAGTAACTATTTCCACTTTAAGTGGGTTTAGTTTTGACTTTTTTTTTTACAAATAAAACATGATTCATATGTTAGTGCGTTGAATAATATAAAGTGTGTGTCAGTTCTATAGCTTCTATTAGAATTCGTTAGACTTACTGGGATTGTGAGAAATTCAGTAGTGAGAAGGGAATTGGATCCATAAACTGGGAAAATGAAGAACGAATGCGTGTTCATGGAACGTATCTGGACCACTCTAGTTTTGGTAATGATATCATAGTGTTTGCCTCGAATGCAGCCACGAATTGAAGACTTCAATAAAGTAAGTTTGAAAGTAGACTTTAAATCAACTGCAATACGACTGAAATAACGCATAACCAATATATCGAGAGCAAAATAATATAAAGTAATGAAATAGTACATGTGGACGAGTTTTTATATTTAAGGCAGTTGAGGATAGTGCTTACATTTACAGGAAAATTAATAATCGGAAGAGCAAATAAAGCTAAGTGTTTTCAAAACGAAGCTTGTGCGCGGAGAGGGAAGTATACACGTCATTGAGTATTGTCAGTTCTGACTTAAGACCGTGAGACAGAGCAAAAAGCTGTTTATCACAAAACTTTACTAGGCACGACTTTTGCCGTGAGCTATCTTTTCGCTTGTAGGGGAGTCCTACAATTCAACGTGGTCTCCTACACACGGTGCAACTTTCCCTTTTTATATTCGCAAACATTACCAGATGTGAAAGAAGTGATAACTGGCCGGTTAAAATCACCGGAGTGAATGGGAGTAAAAAGCCAGAGCTTAGCATCGGTAGCCTGGCACTTAGCCAGTGAGTCACCGAGCCGCAGCATGAACTGGTATTGCGAAGACGATAAAAAGCTGAAGGTTGCTCTGCGAACAATGCAGACATGTGTATTGGGAATTATCGGGAGGAACAGAAAAAGAAAGAAATGGGTCAGGGAAAAAGATGACGTGGAAGCTGTAACAATGGCAGCAGTGGAAATGTAAGGGGGAGAATGGATGGTATGTGGACTGAGGAAGTTCTTCGCCGCAATTTTTCAATAAATGCACAACAGGTAAACAGTAATTAGCCGTAAACTGTTAATAATGTTCTTATAGCGCACTATCTGCTACCTGCGGCTGCGCTCGCATGTCAGTAAAATGAAATGAAATGTGCGTATGGCTTTAATGGCCGGGGACATCTTTTGGGATGTTCGGGCGCTCGGTGCAAGTATTTTTATTGGCCTCCACTTCGACTTCTTGCTCGTCGATGATAATATGATGAGGAGGACACACCCACGCGAGAGGAAAAAATATCCGACCACGTCGGAGACAAACCCGGGATCCCATTACCGAACTTAGCAACGCTAATCACATGACCACGAGCTGTTGGTGCAAATTAGTACGCGTCTGAAAAGCTGTATTCTGAATGCCTCAGATTTAGGTTTTCCAAACTTGCTTCGGGCAAATGTCGAAATGGTTCCTTCCCTCTTCCTTCTCTAGGCGAGGTAGTCTCTTGTTTCTGATGATTTTGTCATTGACGGGATGTTGAATTGTTCAATTCCTCCTTGAATTGTTCAATTCCTCCTTTGCTTCGCAAGCTTCAAAAAATACTACAATATTTTAACCAAAATAAGTATTAAAGCTGGACATCAGTCTCGGCTGATCACTGTGTTTCAGATAATAATCTCAGATTAAAGATTTCTTCCCGTCCCATTCGCATATGGAATGTGGGAAGTATGAGTGCTGAAGAGCAACTTAAATTGAAAGGAACACATAGAAAATGTTGTGGGGAAGGCTAACCAAAGAAAAAAAAATTGCTCTGAGCACTATGGGACTTAACATCTATGGTCACCAGTCCCCTAGAACTTAGAACTACCTACACCTAACTAACCTAAGGACATCACACAACACCCAGTCATCACGAGGCAGAGAAATCCCTGACCCCGCCGGGAATCGAACCCGGGAACCCGGGCGCGGGAAGTGAGAACGCTACCGCACGACCACGAGCTGCGGACGCTAACCAAAGACTGCGTTTTATTGGCAGGACATTTAGAAAATGTAACAGACCTACTAAGGAGACTGCCTACACTACGCTTGTCCGTCCTCTTGTAGAATACTGCTGCGCGGTGTGGGATCCTTACCAGATAGGACTGACGAAGTACATCAAAAACGTGGAAAGAAAGGCAACACGTTTTGTATCTTCGCGAAATATGGGAGAGAGTGTCACAGAAATGATACAGGATTTGGGCTGGAAATCATTAAAAGAAAGGCGTTTTTCGTTGCGACGGAATCTTCTCACGAATGCGAAATATTTTGTTGACATCGACCTATATAGGAAGAAACGATCACCACGATAAAATAAGGGAAATCACAGCTCGTACGGAAAGATATAGGTGTTCGTTCTTTCTGCGCGCTATACGAGATTGGAATAATAGAGAATTATGAAGGTGGTTCGATGAACCCTATGCCAGGCACTTAAATGTGATCTGCAGAGTATCCGTGTAGATGTAGATGCGCCTCTGTGCGTGCCGTAATTGTGTAATCTTGTATTGACGATTCCTACGGGAGCGATATGTAGAGGGTTATTGTAAATTGTTATATTTATCACTTAATAATTTTTATTTAAACTTTGTAATTAGCCTTTTGCAGGACAGTTGGCGTCTGCCTTCAAGCGTCTGTCAGTTCAAATTTTCCATCATCTCCGTGATGATCTGTCATGCCTCAAACAAACCTGTGACAGTGCGTGCTGCCCGCATTTGTACACGTTCAGCATCTATTCGGTGATGGATCGCACGAGTGTTTTGCAAGCCGTCTCCTTTATGAGCTAACTGCACTTTCTCAGTATTCTACCAATGAACAAAAGTCTGCCGCTTGGTTTATCTAATAAGGAGCTCATGTAATCATTGCACTTCATATTCCCACTTTTTACACCCAGTTATTTGCACAGCTGATTCCAGTTGTCACGCATTCATAGCAAGAAGTTGTTTTGCACACCTAGAAGTCTTAACGAGATCAGACTGAATAAAGGACCCCATTTTCTTAATCTTGTGATCTATGTTAAAGCTGTTAAATGTTGTAGATATAATAAAACCGAGCTTGGTTCTTATTCAGGGAAGTATCTGCCACTTTATGGTGGAAAATACAAAAGTAAGAATCAAAAGCTAACGTTACAAGGAAGAGGGAAGCGACAAGTGGGCGGGAAGCCAGGGTGGGGCAATGACGTACGGGACAGGGGGGGGACACCTGTCCTTGGCGGCTGCTGCGGGTCCCGTGGGACACTGGGCGCCTCTGCGGTGCGAACCTGGCTAGCCGTGGCGGGGCGATGCCTGCTGTTTGAACCGCACGGGAGCACGCGGCGTTGCCGCTCTACCGGCTGGCCGCGCACCACACTACCAGTCTACCACACCACAACAATGCCACACGTACCGACACTCGCTCTGCATTCCAGTACTTCTGTAGTACACAGTGTCTCGACAAGATTCATCTGATTTCAAAAGACCGTAGCTTCCGCAATAGAGGAAATAGAAACTTCAGGTAAATTTTAATTGTAATGTTTTATTTCACGATAGCCATAATGACAAAACCGAGACAGTGAAAAAATCGAAACCTTATCAGTAAATTTCGTCCACCGTCATTATAGAACTTTTATGTTGCCAATGCACGTTTCGAAATCACAGCTTCATCATCAGAGCTTTCTGTTGTTATGTAAGGGCCTTCATTATGATGCCTAGACGCCAGAAACGCGTGTCCGGGAAAATTAACGAAATTGTGGGAGAACATGCTCAGTATTACAGTAGAGAATTTCTACCTTTTTGTTAAATATTCACATACGTGCTATAAGTTTCAACAATACACTATAATTTGCACACGTACGCGTTTCAGGTGTGACAACCCCGTTGAAGAGACCCTTATGTAGCAGCAGAAACCATGACTTCGAAATGTACATTGGCTTAATAAAAATGCTGCAAAGACAGTGGACAGAATTTATTGAAAGTTTTCGAAAGTTTATATTCTCAAAAAAGAAAAAAAGAACCTTAATATTTTCAACTTTTCGTGGCCCTGTTAGCAACTGTATAAATATTAATTTTAAGTTAAAAACAGCCTCAGTTGGCCGCGGTGGCCGAGCGGTTCTAGGCGCTTCAGTCCGGAACCGCGCAACTGCTACGGTCGCAGGTTCGAATCCTGCCTCGGGCATGGATGTGTGTGATGTCCTTAGGTTAGTTAGGTTTAAGTAGTTCTAAGTTCTAGGGGACTGATGACCACAGATGTTAAGTCCCATAGTGCTCAGAGCCATTTGAACCATTTTTTTGTTAAGTCCCATAGTGCTCAGAGCCATTTAAACCATTTGAATAACAGCCTCAGTTGCAATGTTTACCTAGGTTTCAGTTGGGATAACCCAGCCTTCCTCAGAATAAAAGGAACAACAATTTGACCATATTGGACAACGTCAAAAACTTAAAACTATAATATAGTAATACATCGTCATAGTGCAATAACCTATCTGGGAAACAGCCTCGGCCCCACCTCGCGACTGTGATGTATTACTATATTATAGTTTTTAGTTTTTGATATTGTCCAATATAGTCGAATTGTAGTTCCTTTTATTCTGAAGAAGGTTGGGTTATCCCAACTGAAACCTAGGTAAACATTGCACCTGAGGCTGTTGTTAATTTCAAATTAAAATTAAAAAAAGAACCATCCTGTTTTACCAGGGTTGAGCTTTACCATACATACAATATCTGGTCAACATTACCCAGACACCGCTATGTAATGTGGAATTGACCACTAGAAATCACGAGATGGAGATTCGCCTCTATAAAAGGAGGCGGAGAGTATTGTGTAGTATCAGTAGAGAAGCACTACCAGCAGAATGGGTCGATAAGGCAAGCTCTGTGATTTCGAGCAAGGACTAGTCATTCATTGGATGTCACCTCAGCAACAGTTGCATCAAAGACATTTCAACCTTTCTAAAGTTGCCCACGTCGACTGTTCACGATGTAGTCGTGAAGTGGAAACTTGACGAACAACCTCAGCTATACCAAGACCAGACAAATGGTTCAAATGGCTCTGAGCACTATGGGTCTTAACATCTGAGGTCATCAGTCCCCTTGAACGTAGAACTACTTAAACCTAACTAACCTAAGGACATCACACACATCCATGCCCGAAGCAGGATTCGAACTGCGGACCGTAGCGGTCGCGCGGTTCCAGACTGAAACGGCTAGAACCGCTCGGCCACACCGGCCGGCACTAAGACCAGACAGACCTGATGTACATACAAACAGGGACCATCCAGCATTGTGCAGGTTGTAAAAAGTCGCAAGAGATGAGCGGAAGAAATTACTCGTGAGTTTCAGTGCTAGCAGTAGTCCAACTAGCACAATGATTCTGCGTAGGAAGCTCAAAAGAATGCGGTACAGTGGTTGAGCAGCTACTCGTAAGCTACACGTTTCCGTCGTCAGTGCTAAGTAACGCTTCAGGTGCCGTATAGAGCGACGCTACTGAACAGAGGATGACTGGAAAAGAGTGATGTTGGGTGGTGAATAACGCTATACCCTGTGGCAATCGCTTGGAAGTGTTCGGGTTGGGGAATACCTGGACAACACTCCCACCATGTGTGTAATCAACAGTGAAGTGCGAAGGATGTGGTGCTAACGGTATGGGGGTGTTTTTCGTGGTTAGGGTGTGTTCCTCTTAAGGGGATGTTTACTGTCTTTGGGCCGAAAAAAGCATGTTCTTTGAGAATGTTTTTCTCGGGATATGTTATAGATATCAATGTCAAATTTGGTCAAAATGTTTATTGATATTTCCTCTACAAATCGGAATTTTTTCCACCGGAAATGTCGAAGAGCAGAGGCGAAAGTGCCGTCGGAACGAAACAAAATTTCGATGTAGACGTCCACGCGCGGTATGTCACAGGCCAGCCGGCTCGTCTGAAATCAAAATTGAGTTGACGTTAGCAAAGTATATAAGATGCTTTAGGAGTTGTACTTCGCTTAAGTTATTTGGGCCATAGGAAACAAAATGGCGGCCATTTGAAAAAAATAGGGTTTTTTCATCGATTTTTCGACTTCGTCGGCCAAGTAAAAATATTTATATTTGATGGATCGGAATAAAAGTGGTACAACTCCTAGACAGTTTAGAGAGCTTCGTCGGAAACAAAGAATCATGCCAATCGGTTCAGTAGATTTGAAGTTACCATGCAGCGCGATAAAAAAGATCATTTCGAGAAAAACGCGTTTGAAGTTTTGACTACATATAAATGCAATATTGTACAACGTACGTTCAATCTGCTATTTCGGGTCCATAAACTAGTCCTCCTTCTTCCTCATAGAGGTCGTCCTGCTCGATCTGGGCCATCCTGCGCTGCTCCAGAGCCGCTCATACCGCCGGTGACAAGCGCTTTTCGGCCGCTTGAATCCGGTGGTCGTCCGAATGCTTGGCCAACTGCGTCGAATAGTCCCAGGGTGACGTCCATCGTTGTCATGGTCTTCAGGATTGCTGAAACCCTTCGTTGAAGCTGCTCACTGCCAGGAAAGTCGCAATCTCCACAGTCTTCGCACCAGAATGCAAATGCTTGGGGCCTAACTTCCAAACACACGCATTCCAACTTTCATTTGAATTTAGTGTGTTTTCTCCCAAGCACCGGTACAATAACTCGTCCTCCGAAAAGAAAAAAGAAACCGGTGAGTGAAAAAGGCCGATTTCAGGCAGGTGCATTTTTTTGTTCAACCGCAAATAACAAACATTTCCGTTCCGTATTCGTTTCAGGGGTGGATTCTAAACACTTATATGGATGCAAAAATGCAATTTTAAAAAAATTGATTTTTTGAATCAAAAGATAGTAAACCTCCCCTTAATGCGCTTAAGAAAACGCTAAATGCGGGAGGATATTAACATGTTTTGCAACATTGTGTTCTACGTGCAGTAGAGGAACAGTTCTGAGGCGAAGATTGTATCAGCATGACAATGCACACTGCCGTAAAGCTTCATCTGTGAGGCAATCTTTTGTTCATAATTTCCGAAATGGGCTGGCCTACCCAGAGTCCCGACCTGAACCTAATGGAAGACCTTTAGGATGAGTTTGTTAGAATATCGATTCTGCTTCAGACTCTAGCGTCCATCATACATTCTCTATTTTAGGCCCTTGAGAAAAAGAGGTCTGCCATTCCCTTACATAGGTTCAGACACCTTACTGAAGGCATCCCCAGTCTTAAAGAACGTCCACTAATAGATGTCCGGATACTTTTGGTCAGATAGTGTACAATCTTGGAGTACTTTTTACAAGCATGTTTAGGATCAAAGTTTACATTTTCCTTTCACAAATATTCAGTGCACCCTCCACCACACGGACAACAAACATCCAAGCGAGAGTCAAACTCGTCCCATACCTTGGCGAGCATGTCTGAAGTTAAAGAGCATTCATTCCAGTTGCAGTGCAGCTTTGCAATTCACTCAAAGTTGTTAAAAGGAAGCAACATAGACTAAGTCTTTCACAGACACCCACAAAAAACTCAAACACGTGAGATCGGGTCTCGCTGGACGTCAGTGGTGCAAGGCGAGATACGGACCACCCTTTACGCTATAGTGGAACAGTTGCAGCGACAGTGAGCTTGTTGAAACGGAAAACGCAGAGTGCTAACTAGGCGATACACGTATAAGATAACATCTCAAAAACGTCACATTTCAGTAATATTGAACATCGCAGGTGTTTGCGAAAACCTATAGTCGGGCTCGTTTCGAATCTGGATATCCAGTGTACGTTAGAACTGTGTCCGCGACTATTGTAGAGACAGGGCGGCTGAGTGGCGTGCGGAAAATCAGTCTTTTTTTCCTCCTCCTTGGTCTTATTCCATGTCTGCATGGGATCGGTATATTATTTCGAATTTGACATTCGTAGTGGTCGAGAGTGGCCGATAGCCCTTCCTTACGCGACGAGTGCCATCCCGGTTCGAAATTTGTGTACTTCATCTGTCTTCGTCTAGTGTTATCTCACGTGCAAGTGTAAAACGGTTATCTAAATATTTGCGAATCGTGTAACAGAGGCGGGACCAGGGTAAGAGCCCGGTGTTCATCATTCAGATGTGGGGAAACTGCCTAAAAGTCACATACAGGCTAACCGGCATACCAGCCCTCGTCGTTAATCTACCCAGCGGATTAGATCTGTGGCTGAGGGGCCTCCCTCTGTTGTGGAAGCAGGTGCTTTGATATGCTCGCCTATCCAAGCGGGTGCAATAAATGACAGAGTGTTAAAGAAAATAACTGAGAGGTTCGCGCTTTGAGTCCATCTTGTAGGATATTGGCATAAAGCGTGTTTTGGCGTTATGTATGCGAACAATGCACGTTGCCTGGACCAGTAACAAAGTAAACTTGTGCACGTAGCGGAAAAGCGAAACTAAATAGAGCACATACACTCGACAGAGAATAAAGCAACAAAAATAATTCAAATTATTACCTTAAGGGCTACACTGGATATAAACTGCCGCTTTGGTAAATAAAAGCATACTACAGCATGATCTTTGCTGCTGCGCAGCCAGTTTGTAGGCACGCCGCTCTGCCTAGTGTATGACAAAGCAACTTCGAGACATGTGTATAGATTCATGCTTCTGCAACTGTCGGGACGATCGAAAGATTCTGGGGGAATAAGTGCGTGTAGTACTTACAATGTGCCCGAATACCGCGCGGGATTAGCCGAGCGGTCTGGGGCGCTGCAGTCATGGACAGTGCGGCTGGTCCCGGCGGAGGTTCGAGTGCTCCCTCGGGCATGGGTGTGTGTGTTTGTCCTTAGGATAATTTAGGTTAAGTTGTGTGTAAGCTTAGGGTCTGATGACCTTAGCAGGTCAGTCCCTTAACATTTCACATACATTTGAACTTTTTTTTTTGTGCCCGAAACATTGGACCATGAGACGCGAACTGCAGACTATAAACTGAAGATGCCTTGGCACGATTCAGAGCATCACTGTTCGCAGCTCGTAGTCTAGCGGCTAGCGTTGCTGCCTCTGGATCACGCGGTCCCGGGTTCGATTCCCGGCAGGGTTGTGGATTTTCTCTGCCTGGGGACTTGGTGCTTGTGTGTCTTCATCATTCGTGCAAGTGGCGAGATTGGACTGTGTTAAGATTGGGAATTTGTATGGGCGCTGATAACTGCACAGTTCAAATGGCTCTGAGCACTATGCGACTTCTGAGGTCATCAGCCGCCTAGAACTTAGAACTAATTGAACCTAACTAACCTAAGGACAGCACACACATCCATGCCCGAGGTAGGATTCGAACCTGCGACCGTAGCGGTCGCTCGGCTCCAGACTGTAGCGCCTTGAACAGCACGGCCACTCCGGCCGGCAACTGCACAGTTGACCGCCCCACAAACCAAACGTCATCCTCAGAGCATGCCTGAATCACACATAAATAACAAGCTCCAATTTAAATGCGTTGCTGACAGAGTCGGAGGAAGGTGATATGAACTGAAGAGTATCCACATTATTCACAGATTTCAGTGAGCGGTTAAAAATTGTCCTCGTCACATCCAATATGAATGAGGTAAACCTCTTAACATACGCAGCCTGTAAACCACATTTTAGTTTAAACTCGATAATTTCGCGCATAATTACTTATCAGACAGAATATCGTGTTTAATTTATTGCGTAGTGCATAGTACCGCTGTTTACATCGTACCAGGCATTTGTTCTGTGTTTGAATAGGCACTGTAGCAGTTACAGCCCTCAGTTGAGTGCTAGCTTTCGTTCCTGCTGCAGGACACCATTTTCGATTGACTTGACACACGTTCTCATAAGAAGCGCCTTATTTTAATTTTCCTCTGTGCTCTTTAGTTTAAACTCGTTAATTTCTTTCGTGTTTGTTTATTTATCAGACACAGTTCCATGTTTATTAAGTGTCTAAAGTATATTTTCGCTGTCTTTAGTACCGATAGGAATTGTGATTGCTGTGTTCAGATGTGAGCTGAGATGGTGACCCTTCGCCCACAGCTCCAGGTAGTATTGACGTCGGTCAAACAGCTTGAAGCTGCTGCCAATGGGCATTACTATGGGAGGCTGGATGTGGAGATCTGAGGGCGACCAACACATCCAAGCTGATCGGTCCGCTACTATGGCTGCCCCGAGTACAATCTGCACAGAGGTTGACCCCTCAACTATGGTCGAATGGGAGATCATTTCAATATGTGGCAGGCAGCAGAAGATTTTCTCAGCCCACAAAGTCTGGGCGTTTACTGTGAGTGACATTACTGGGAGTTGGGAGATCCAACATTAGGTGTGCAATGGGCCCCCCTAGGGATATGGTTACCAAGAAGGTGAAGGAATCCAGAGTGCCCTCTGTGCACATACTGGGAGGAGTCATTCCAGATGTGGAAAGGATGCTTCTAGATCCCATGAAGAGCACAGGGTGCAGCCAGTTTCAGGTAGTGGCTCATGTCGGCACCAACGATGTGTGTTGCTTTGTATCGGAGGAGATTCTCTCTGGTTTTGGACAGCTAGCTGAAGTGGTAAAGGCTGTTAGTCTTGCTCGCGAGTGAAGGCGGAGCTTACCATCTGTAGCATCGTCGACAGAACCGACTGTGGTCCTTTGGTACAGAGACGAGTGTGGGGTCTGCATCAGAGGTTCTGGTGGTCCTGCGACCGTGTAGGTTGCACATTCCTCGACTTGCACTATCATATGGTGGGTTTTCGGGTTCCTCTTAATAGGCCTGGGGTCCTCTACACACAGAAAGCGACTACACGAGTAGAGGAGGCAGTGTGCAGTAACTGTTTAGGTTAGAAGGTCATGGAAAACTACAACAGGGCGTCAGTCTAAAATGGTGCACGGCAAGCACGGGAAGGTAGACCAAGCGACAATCGGTATTGTAGTTGTAAATTGTCGTAGTTGTGTTTGGAAAGCACCAGAGCTCCAAGGACTAATAGAAAGCACTGAGGCTCAAATCGTTATAGGTATGGAAAGCTGGCTAAAGCCGGAAATAATTTCAGTCGAAATTTTTACGATAGACCTAACTGTGTTCGGAAAAGAGGGACCAAATACAGTTTGTGGTGGAGTGTTTATTGCTGTCAGAAGTAGTTTACCTTGTAGTGAAATTGGAGTTCTTGTGACTTAGTTCAGGTACACGTTATACTTGACAACTGGAATAAATTAACGGTTTTTTCATTTTATGGACCCCCCTACTCACATGATACTGTTGCTGAACATTCGAAGAAAACTTCAGTCTCATTTCAAAAAGGTACCAAACTCATACAATCACAGTTAGTCTGCACTCGATATCTTGGCAGAAATACATCTGTAAAGCCGGCGGTAGGAATAAAAGGTTGTCCGAATTGGTACTGAATGATTTCTTAGAAAATTAATTTGAACAATTAGTTCAGGAGCCCAATCGCAGTGTAAATGGTTGCGAAAACACGATTGACCTCTTAGCAACAAATAATCCTAAGCAATTAGGGAACATCATGACGGATACAGGGATTAGTCATAAGGCTGTTGCAGTGTGAATGAACGTTGTAATACAGGAAATTCACCAAAAATAGCGGCAAAAATATATACATTTAAAAAAGCAGATAAAAATTCACTTGGCTCCTTTTTAAGATACGGTCTCCACTCTTTTCGATCTGACTATGTAAGCTGTGGTTTGAATTCAGAGAAAAAGTATCGACGACAACTGAAAAATATATACCACCAAATAAATTAATAAGAGGTGGTACTGATCCCCCGTGGTACATAAACGGGCCAGTACACTGCTGCAGAATTAACGTAAAAAGCATGCCAAATTTAAAAGAACGCGAAATTCACAAGACTAGCAAAATTTTGGTGAAGATCTAAATTTAGCACGGACTTCAATGCGTGGTTAGTTGTAATAGTTTCCACAACAAAACTCTGTCTCGGAATCTGTTCACACGTAAGGTACAACAGCGGCAAGACGCAGCCAATGCCTTCACTGCGCGATAACTATGATGATGTCACTGATGACAGTGTCACTGAAGCAGAGTTATCAAACACCGTTTTCCGAAGCTCCTTCACAAAAGAAGACGAAGTAATATTCCAGAATTCGAATCTAGAACAACTGCCTGTATGAGTAACTTAGAAATAGATATCCTCGGTGTAACTAAGGAGCTACGGCATGGTCTTTGGTCCAGATTGTATACCAGAGTATGCTGATACAATAGCTCCATACTTAGCAGTCGTATACATCCGGTCGCTCGTCGAAAGATCCGTACCTAAAGGCTGGAAAGTTGCACAAGTCACACGATATCCAAGAAAGGAAATAGTAGCAATCCGCTGAATTACGGACCCATATCACTGACGTTGATTTGCAGTGGGACTTCGAAACATATAGTGTGTTCGAACATTATGAATCATCTCGAAGAAAACGATTTACTGATAAATGGTCAGCACGGATACAGAAAATATCGTTTTTGTGAAACACAACTAGCTGTTAATTCTCACGAAATAATGTGCTTTCGACAGGGGATGTCAGACTGATTCCATATTTTTAGATTTGCACAAAGCTTTTGACACCGTTCCTCAGAAGCGTCTTCTAATCAGACAGCGTGCGTACAGAGTATCGTCTGAGTTGTTTGACTGGATTCGTGATTTCCTGTCAGAAACGTCACAGTTCATAGTAACTGACGGAAAGTCATCGAGTAAAACAGAAGTAATATCCGCCGTTCCCCCTGCTGTTCCTAGACTACATAAAAGACATAGGACACAATCTGATTAGCGCTGTTAGATTGTTTGCAGATGATGCTGTCATTTACCATCTTGTAAAGTCATCAGATGATCAAAACCAATTGCAAAATGATATAGGCAAGTAACCTGTATAGTGCGAAAAGTAGCAATTGACTCCAAGTAAGGAAAAGTGTGAAGTCATCCGCATGAGTACTAAAAGAAACCTGCTAAACTTCGCTTGCACGGTAAATCACTCAAGTCTAAAGGCTGTAAATTCAACTAAATACTTAGGGATACAATTACGAACAACTTAAATTGGAACGATCACACAGAAAATGTTTTGAGAAAGGCAGACCAAAGACTGCATTTTATTGGCAGAACACTTAGAAGATGCAACAGGTCTACACTACGGTTGCTTGCACTATGCTTGTCCGTCCTCTTCTGAGTATTGCTGAACGGTATGGGATCGGTACAAGATAGGACTGACGGAGGAAATCGAAAAATTTCAAGAGGGGCAGCTCGTTTTATATTATCGCGAAAGAGGGCAGCGAGTGCTACGGGCATGATTCTTGAATTTGGATGGCAATCATTAAAACAAAGGCGTGCTTTGTTGCGGCAGGATCTCCTCGTGAAATTTCAGTCACCAATTTTCTCCTCCGATTGCGAATTTTTTTTTTGTGCTCACCTGCGTAGGGAAAATGATCATCATAGTAAAATAAGAGACATCAGAGATCGCACAGAGTTATTTAAGTGCTCTCATATTTTCGCGCGCTTCGAGAGTGGAGCGGTATAGAAAATAGCTTGAAGGTGGTTCGATGAACGCCCTGCCAGGCACGTAACTGTGAACTGCAGAGTAATTACGTAGATGTATATGTAGATTTTAAGCGGACGAAACCCAGTTAGAGAGGAACAATGCACAGAAGAGGGAATTGCAGAACATGTACTGAATTATAAAACCTGATAGATAAACCAGAGTGAATACAAGCGTAAGACCATCGACGGGCATTATCATTCTCTCGGTCGTAAAACTTAGACGAGCGTGAGCAAATAGCATTGAGTCGCGTTTTGTTCGCGTTTGCCGATCGGTCGTTCGCATTCTGTCTGCTGTCGTTCTTGTAGCGAAATCATCAAAGGGATGTAACGCACTCCGCCGCTTCGGTCGCCGCGATGTAAACAGCAGTCGTTTTCACTCTCGATTCAGCACGAGAATTTTCGCACACATCTACACAGGCAGCGAGAGCATGGTGGATACTTTTCTGTTGTTCTGGAAAATAGGAGGGCACAGACAATCGTTTCTTTGCTGCCCCTGGCGTTATGACATTACGG
The DNA here is from genome assembly GCF_023898315.1 of Schistocerca nitens. Lineage (NCBI taxonomy): Eukaryota > Metazoa > Arthropoda > Insecta > Orthoptera > Acrididae > Schistocerca > Schistocerca nitens. The sequence goes on along the minus strand of NC_064614.1, from coordinate 456,415,350 downwards.
CAGTCCTTTTATACTAATTTCTAAAGCATGATCATTCCCTGGCATAACCTGTGTGACGGCTGTGTTAGCAACACAGGATCGTCGAATTTTAAGACGCGCTGTTCTCGTGAACTGTCGCTGCACAGAATTCCGCATCTAACAACAACAAAATGCAGCCAGCAACTATTCAAAATAGCTCTTATTTTACTTTTAGTTCTTTTCACAGCCCTTCAAATACATTGCTAAGAGACCTATATTGCGGATTTTCTTTCACATTATTGGTACTTTTTTCTTCTGCCTCTTTCCTTCATGTTCCGAAATGTTTATTGCTTTCTCCTGTTTCTTTTTCATCTCCAACACTTAATACGGTATGAATTAAACACGTACCTCCCGTGCTATAGTCACCATATCAGAAGTATGTTCTCATCAGCAGTTTCAGAAGCTTATTTTTTTCTTAAAGAAGCCAGAAATCAGCAATTATATCCACTTAACAACTTACAGTCACATCTGATATCTAAGGAAAAAAATTCGTTTGCAAATAATATCTTTGTACAGACGAAAGTAAAGAGTATCTGCATGTAAAGATGTTTTACACACACACACACACACACACACACACACACACACACACACACAAACATACACTCACTGTAGGGAAGCAGCCTACTCACGCTGTAGTAAATTCACATCAGTCTTTCCATTGTGTGCCAGCCAGTCCGCTGTAACTAGCTCTGACGTCATAAATGTTGCGCAATACATTAAAAATCGAGCAAATAACCTAAAACATTTCTAGCATGTCAGGAGTAATACTAAATTAATATGTGTTGAATATCAGTTCGATAACTATAAATTTTTAACTTTCTAGCTCTTTTCTGTTGCGCCAATGATTTTTACAGAAAAACGTCCAAATTTCGAAAATGGTTAACATTTTCGAAATTTGGACGTTTTTCTGTAAAAGTTAACATTTTCGAAATTTGGACGTTTTTCTGTAAAAATCATTGGCGCAACAGAAAAGAGCTAGAAAGTTAAAAATTTATATTTAGATTCATCTTTCATAATAATTTAATAAAAACAGTACTTTGGATTTCACAAATTAAAATTTTAGTGGAAATTCATGATTTTCTGGTTTTCGTCTTAAAACTTAAGGAAGCAAGATAGATTAAGTAGGCTAATAAATAAGGCTAGGATGTTTATATTTAAGTAAAATGGAGATCCGCTATCACCATAAGGATGTGAGAAGTTTCATTTGAATACCTATAAAACTATAGCGATAGCGTATCTCCAAAGGGCCAGTTCAGAGCTCGTCTACTGCGTGCAGTGTAATTAAAATAATTCTCTCGCCCAAAAGATTTAACTTAGCCACGTCAAACTTTTATTATGAGTACTTACCTGTGTGCTGAATGCACATTTAAATTAAGAGCTTCATCGGCCATCAGCAAGAGAAGCTATGATTTATTAGGTAACTTAAAGTGGTGCATTACTAGCCCAGCGGCTAGTCGGGAGAGCCGATTTGATCAGGCGTTCCCTTAGCTGTCCGCACCGCGGCTTTATATGTAAGAACGCTGCGCGAGGAAGTAAGGCCCCAGTTCTCTCCAGACGCTGAATAGCACGTCATCTGTGTCGGGAGTCGCGTCGCGTCGCGTCGGTATCATTGCTACAAACAGCCTCGGATGCCGTATTAAGTTACTCGGGATACGCGTAACCATGAAATCATTTTCGAGTGAAGTGTTAATTCTGGGATGACTTTAAATTATCGATCTTCAGTTTGCGTATTGTCGTATTTTCACGTGCCGCCGCGGAACAAACATTCTACCATTATTTAGCGTGGCGTTTGATGAACCTTATCATCAAATTATGGCGAGCATTCTTTTAAATATTTAATTTGGACAGTTATAGTGGCATCAGCGCATTAGACTCTGAACTGCTCTGTTAGTTAGATTGTGTGGATTCTTTTGTTTTCATCTGTGACTTTCAGAATACAGAACTTTTTTTTTTTTTTTCACGACCGTTTTTGATTATAAATCCCGGACAATCTCCTAATTCCTCAGAGCTATAAGGTGTAACTATAAGTGTATTCTCAGATGAAGTGGGCACTAGGAATTCTAATTACAGGCTTCACGTTTTGCTAATCACTTTCTGGTTGCCAATATTGTAGTTAGAGAGCCAGTGTTGAGAACGGCGAAAGACAGCATAAATAACATTCTAAATAATAGGAACATTCTACAGGAACATTTTAACAACAACATAATTTCCACTCGCCGCCCCACATATGGTAAAACGGCAGGGAAATGCAGTGTTTCAACATTCTAGGAACATTTAATAACAATAATTCTATCCGCCGCCCCACATATGGTGCGTCGGCCGGGAAAGGGAAGTGTTTCTACATTCAAACATTTTATATACCACCAATAAATCCCACCAGCCGCCCCACAACACGTGTGTGTGTGTGTGTGTGTGTGTGTGTGTGTGTGTGTGTGTGTGTGTGTGTGTGTGTGTGTGTGTGTGTGTACTCTTTCACTTGTGATACTCTTTCACTTGTTTAAATTTTATACAAATATGCTGTAAAATTAAAAATATTTGTATGTATGTATACATGTTTATACATGCTTTACTTACATGCGACTCACGGAAAACAGTAAGTATTCTCTTTTTTGTCTTGGTTTTGCAAAAAAAGAATTGTAGTTGCATTACTATAAAGTGCACTGGCGACAACGTGGCATGGACTGAACAACTCGTTGGAAGTCCCGTGCAGAAATACTGAGCTATGCTGCCTCCACAGCCGTCCATAACTACGAAAGTGTTGGCGGTGCAGGATTTTGTGCACGAACCGACCTCTCGATTATGTCTCATAAATGTTCGAATGAGATTCATGTCGGTGGATATATAATTTGCTCGGATTGTCCAGAATGTTCTTCAAACATATCGCGAACAATTGTGGCCAGGTGACATGGCGCATTGTCATCCACAAAAATTCCTTCGTTGTTTTGGAACATGAAGTCCATGAATGGCTGCAAATGATCTCCAGGTAGCCGAATATAGCCATTTCCAGGCAACGATCGGTTCAATTGGAGCAGAGGACCAAGTTCATTCCATGTAAACACAGCGCACACTATTATCGTGCCACCACCAACTTGCATAGTGCCTTGTTGACAACTTGGGTCCATGGCGTCGTTGGATCTGCGCCGCAATCGAATCCAACTGTCAGCTTTTACCAACTGAAATGTGACCAAACCACGGTTTAGCCGTGTTCTAGGATACAACCGAGCCCAGGAGAGGCGCTGCAGGCGATGGCCCGCTGTTAGAAAAAGGCAGTCGCGTCAGTCGTCTGCTACCATAGCCCATTAACTCCAAATTTCGCCGCACTGTCCTAAAGGATACGTTCGTCGAACGTCCCACATTGATTTATGCGGTTATTTGAAGCAGTATTACTTGTCTATTAGCAGCGACAATTCTATGCAAACGCCGCTGCTCTCCGTCATTACGTAAAGGACTTCGGCCGCTGCTTTGACCTGGTGAGAGGTAATGCCTGAAATTTGATTTTCTCGGCACATTCTTGACACTGTGGATCTCGGAATATTGAATTCCGTAACGATTTTTGAAATGGAATGTCCCATCTACCATCTCGCTTTTATTCAGTTAATTCCCTTCGTGCAATTATAATCACGTCGGAAACCTCTTCACATGAATCACGCGAGTACAAAGCACAGTTCCACCAACGCACTGCCCTTTTATACCGAGTGTACGCGATAGTACCGCCATCTGTATATGAGCATGTCACTATCCCTTAACATTTTCACCTCAGTGTATATTACCTTCTAATATGCCTGTGTGCACTTAGCAGGACCACCGAGCGGGATCGCCAGTGGTTAGCACCCTCGACTCGCATTCGGGAGGACGGCGGTTCAAACCGACGTCAGGCTATTCTGATTTACTGTTTCTGTGATTTCCCTAAATAGCTTATGGAGAATGCCGGCATGCCTCTTCCAAAAGGGCGCGGCCGCTTTATTCTCCATCCTTCTCTAATCTCCGAGCTTGTGCTACGTCTCTAATGGCCTCGTTGTCGACGGGACGTTAAACACTAATCTCCTCCTATTTAGCAGGAGCAGTGATAACCCGTTTCAAATAATAATGTAGAAATTATGTGACGCCCCCAGGGCTTGAAATGCATCGTGCGTTGTAATAAAATCTCTATTAATGTTAGAGCGGTTTGTTTTCTATTGATTTGTGCGAAAGTAATACAGTCACGCCGACAGCACTTTTAACAGTCGACAAAATCAAGAAGTATAGCTCCTCTTTTCATTTATTTCTGTCATTGACAAGTGTTTCTGGGTTATGACTTTGTGTATCCAGCTTTTAAAGTGCCATAATAATATTTTAATTAGACTTGATATTCAGTAACTGTCCTACCCAGAGATCCACTTGGGGAAAGACTTCGTAACGTGGGAATATTTGTAAAGGATTGGCTGTCATGAGATTATTTATAAAATTAGTCCGTTGGGTTGCATTTTGCACCTAGCAGTGGTTTACGTCATGTTTCCGCCTCTCCCATGCCGTTAAGCATTATCGATTCTTCCAGCACCTGTTAAAAAAGATTTTTAGGTCGTGCAGAGCTTTCCGTCTCAATGTGCAGTTAGTTACCTGCTCAAAGCGAAATGTTACCATCCCTCTTTCTGTACGTCACCTTCCTCTGATTATTAGCTCTTTCGTAGAATTGGATCTGTCTTTTCTGTTGCCGCGATAAAGGATCTTAGTAACGACTGGAGAGAAACATGTACATAGGGATTAATAGTCAATCTTCTTTTTGCTGCCCTCACCCTCATTTGGCAGTGCTAGAGGTAGAAGGTAACTGGATACCCTTCAATATGAAGGTGTGAAAAGGTTTTCGAAATGTTTATGAGTCGTGTACCTGTGGTGGGACGTGGCTACCAGCCAGGTAACAGCCTAAAAAGCACATCCACGCAGGCCGCTACACCGGCGCTCGTCGTCAATCCAATGGCGCGGCTCCACGGGTCCCAGCAGCAGCGTGCTAATACGCGCGGCTACAGACAGCTAGTCTTCTCCCGCCGCGTACAGGACTGGAATAGGACGCGAAGAAGAATAGCACCGTCTGTTATCCACTTTCGAAGTGCATAATATATGCACGGGATGGAGGTGAAAGTCGTGCCAAGCGACTGGAAACATTGGGATCGAAGTCTGAAGCTTCGCTGTGCGAACAGACACGTTAGATTCCTCAAAGTGCATCCATTTATTGTTTATCTTTAATTTTTTTAAAGCAATACAACTCGTCTTTATAGTCTGCATCGTCTGCACAGATTTTTTTGTTTTGTTTTTTTGTTTTTCTATCATACAATTTTTATCACAAATTGCAATACATTCTAAGCATTTCACGCTATTTAACCCCATAGCATTATGGTCTCTTCCGATTGTACCTCTGACCAAAAAGCGATGCTGGTAGGTTGAGTCGGAGGTTTTTGTTAATCTTCGATTTTCAGTTCTTGTGGTGATGTTTTCATAGGAACTTTTATACCCTATCATAAATTTATTTATTTATAGCCGAGAAGTGAGATAGGCCTACCAATTTTCATAGATTTAACTTTAAAAATGTTTTAGTACTTCTTTAATAATTTATTTTAAAAAATTTCATCCATTATTTTACCTCGTTAGTGGTTGAATTTCCAGAAATGCTGAAAAAGGTTTTTTTTCTGACTGAGAAACCAAATACCAATTTTCTTAGTTCCAGCTTCAAAACTGCGTTAATAACGACAACATCTTCAAAACGCCTTTCGTCCGCTACTTCACCCCTTTAGGAATGGAATTTCGAACAGCTCCTTCTTAAACTATGTTTACGGAGCTTTGCAGTATGCTGATTAGCCAACTGGCGTGCAAAAGGTTCACAATGTCATGTTTTATAATATAAAGAAAAAATAGAATGTAAAATTAAATTTACGATTTGACATTCCATAAAAATAGGATTTAATTTGAAGGTTCATATCTTACGTTTTACTGATATTAGTCGTATTTTAAAAAGTCATTACTTTAGCGCAGAGGGTGTGGTACTTGCTTATTCATGTAGGTGGTTGTACAATAATAGGTGTTTATACAATAACAGATGGTTTTGTGACTACTGGAACTATGTGCAGTCAGTCTGTGAGTGAGGACATTCATTTCCTTCCACATACAGAGATGAGCCAGATGAAGCGCCAGCAGGCAGGCAGCACGAGTGCCGGTGAAGCGTGTCGCGCTGGCACGCCGGCATGTCGAGGGCGGCAGAGCCGGAGATCACAGCCTTCCGCCCCGTACTGGTGGACCGTCCCTCGCATCCGCCACTGCGACTTGTTCCGAGAAGCCCGCCAAGCGCTCGTCAGTTTATTCACACGTGCATCGTCCCTGTACGTGTAAACACGTTACTGTGGTTATCTTCCAAAACCGGAAACAGTTCATGCGTTTGTTAGAAAGCATCTGTACTAATGATTTTTCTGCAATTCCTGCATTTTGCTACGGTACGATAATACTTTTCAATTTCCTTTCGAAATCAGCTGTCAGTGGAGATCATAGATTCGACGCTTCGCCACACGAGAGAGGGAAAGATTTGTAGGAGCTGAGCGATGGTAACCACGGTGATCAGCGTCTACCCTTCTGCTGTCGTCGAAACAGTAGAACTTCCCCTCTAGCAGCCACAAACTGTAGGCACGGGCTAGTTCCCACAAAAATTCTCGGAAGTATTTACGGCTTCTCTTACAGTAAAACTATGATGTGTTGCTTCATGTGGGGAAAAATCTGTCTTTAACTCCCGTTAAACTCGTCTACCGGCTCTTCTCCGTTGTAGAAGCAGACGGAAATATATATAATCTTTCGTCGTAATTTTTCTGCGTAAGGTTTAGCTACGCAAAGAATGAAATCTGCGGCTACCTATCGACTTCCTCATTTATTAAAGCGAATTGGTCGATATCACAACTTCATTACATTAAACAAAACAACAGCCTTCTTGCCAACAGCAAACCTTCGTGAAATAGTTTCGCGGCTTTTGTTTTTACAGTTCTTTGAATGTCTCAGAGCAACGCGCGTATCCACCGTGCGTGACTGCGAGCCCTGAGCTCAGTGACGCGTAAACGCTTCCCTGTGGTGCGACAGCAGTCTACTCACGAGCAGCAAGTAGCCAGCTACTCGGCGTGACTCGGGCGGCTAACGCGTCAAGCATCTCCCGATACCCGGCCATAGCAAAAAACAAAACATCAGCTTTTTGAAGTCACCATAAGAATATGGATAATATCCGTACTTTGTAACACATTAAATGATGAAACCGTAACCACTCGTTTGCACATACACTGGATAGGCTGCCGCGGAAAAAACGAGTGCCGCAAACAAGTTTGTGACACTACAACTTACGCTTGCATTCCTTGTCCCTCTGTTATATAAATCTGTCACCCTCCACCTGGAACACCATCACTGTGTTTACATCCAGGGAGGACTCGAAACACCGATGGGGGGGGGGGAGGGGGGGGAGGGAGGGAGGGAGAGGAGCCGCGCGAACCGTGACAAGGCGCCACATACCGAGCGGCTACCCCGCGCAGCTTAATCCGGTGTAAAGAACATTGTGGACACATGTTTGGGGAGCATATAAAAAGCAGCAGCATGAACTTCATACAATATGAGAACTGATGGAAATACCACACAGAGCTTCAGTATTTTTATTTGAACAACTTGAGATTTACGTCCACCACCTAAAAATGCCGAGAAAAATAACCATTTCCTTAAAAAAAAAAGTGTAACAGTTCCTCAAGAAATTATATTCATGCCGATATTATTGTAGCTTTTTTATAGTTTCTTACTTCTAGTGTATACTGAAGTGGCAAAAGTAATGGGACACCTCCTAATATCAAACGGACCCCTTTTGTCCGCCGTAGTGCAGCAGCTCGACGTAGCATCGACTCAACAAGTCATTGAAAGTCCCCTGCGGAAATATTGCTGCCTCAATAGCCGTACATAATTACGAAAGTGTTGTCGGTGCAGGTTTCTGTGCATGAACTGACCTGTCGATTACGTCACATAAATGTTCGCTGGGATTCGTGTCGGACGATCTGGGTGACCACATCATTCGCTCGCATTGTCTGGAATGTTCTTCAAACATATCGCGAACAATTGTGGTCTGGTTACGTGACGCATTGTCATCCATTGAAATTCAGTCGTTGTTTGGGAACAATAAGTACATGAATGGCTGCAGATGGTCTCCAAGTAGCCAAATATAACCATTTCCAGTCAATGATCGATTTAGTTGGATCAGGGACCTAGTAAACACAGCCCACACCATTATGGAGCCACCACTAGCAAGTACGGGGAGCGTGGCTTCGTGGGGTCTGCGCCACCCTACCATCAGCTCATCTGACGAGGCCACGGGTTTCCAATATGGCCACAAGCCCAGGACAAGCGCTAAAGGCGAAGTCGTGCTGTTAGAAAAGGCACTCATGTCGGTCGTTTGTTGCGTAGCCCATTAACGCCAAACTTCGACACTTTATTCTAGCGAATACATTCGTCGTACGTCCCACATTGATTTCTGCGGTTATTTCACGCATTGGTGCTGGTCTGCTAGCACTGACAATTCTACGCAAACGCCGCTGCTCTCGGTCGTCAGGTGAAGACTGCGTTGTCTACGGTGAGAAGTGATACCTGAAATTTGATACTCCCGGCACATTCTTGACACTGCGGATCTCGGAATACTGAATTCCCTAACGATTTTCAAAATTGAATGTGTCATGCTTCTAGCTCCAACTAGCATTCCGCATTCAGAATCTGTTAAATCCTGTCGTGCGGCAGTAGTCAAGTCGGAAACCCTTTCACATGAAACACCTGAGTACAAATGACAGCTCCCTCAATGCAATACCCTTTTATACCTTATGTATGCGATACTACCGCTATCTGTACAAGTGCACATCACTATCGCATGACTTTTGTCATCTCAGTGTAGGTTTCCGTATGGCGTACTGGTTTGGGGTGCAGTGACTATTCACAAGTAAAGAAGCCAGTCGATCTGCTAGCTACTTAAGAGTGTAAAAGATTTACATAACAGATACGTAAAAAAGAAAAAAAACTTTAGGATGATAATTACAATGATAAGTCTTCCGTGGCCACTTATTATGGTTCCGACGATAAGAAGTGGAACCATCTTGCTGAGTATGCTGCAGTTTTCAGTTGCACATATGACCATGCCAAAAACCGTCGTATCTCGTCCCCATAGGACTCTGTGTCATCCATAGGTCAAGAACGATAGGATATGTTACACCGATCTCGTTAACCATGCCACATAAACGGTCCCAGTACCTCTGGCCTGTACACTACTTTAAAACCGTTCTATATCTTCATACTCGTTCCGAAACGTTCGCACCATGTCAGTGGCGTGAAATGACGACTCATGAGACCGGAAGACGTTTTCCATGCTTGTTGCTGCGTCCTGTGCCACGTTGTTAGCAGAGGTACAGGGATTGGATGAAATACGGGAACACCGCGAGATATGCATGCCTGAACGTAAATGCAGATGTTAGCCAAGCCTGCAAGTTGCGCTGTTGTATTTCACCACGAACGGCACCGACGAAGTGCCCTCAATACGTTACAAGTGTCAGTCGTGATCAGAACATTGTTCTGTACAGTTTTGAGTGTAATATGTGGGAAGTAAGTCAATTCGAACGTCAGCAAATTGTTTTTGCCTGTATGGCGCGTGCTTGCATAGCCGAAGTGTTTGGCCTTTCAGGAGGCACTATATATAAGATTTATAGTGCATACAGAGAAAGGGGAAAGACATCATTTGCTAAGTCACAACGCAGACAAAAACGAGTGTTGAATGATCGTGACGGACGCTCATTGATGAGGATTGTGACGATAAATAAGAGAAGACGATAGCTGCAGAAGTCGCTGCAGAACTGAGTGTCAGCACAAACCACTCATGGATAGTCAAATGTGTGTGAAATCATATGGGACTTAACTGCTAAGGTCATCAGTCCCTAAGCTTACACACTTCTTAACCTACATTATCCTAAGGACAAACACACACACCCATGGCCGAGGGAGGACTCGAACCTCCGCCGGGACCAGCCTCACAGTCCATGACTGCAGCGCCTGAGACCGCTCGGCTAATCCTGGGCGGCACGAACGACTCATCAGTGGTGCCTCAGTTCCTTCCTAATGGGGAAACGTGTTGCTGAAACCAGAAAACCTGGACTACGGAGCAATGAAAGAGAGTCATTTTGTTGAATGAGTCTCGTTCCACACTTTTTACGACATCTGGCCGAATTTACGACCCAACAGTGAAACATGGCGGGAGTTCGGCGTGATTTAGGAGTTCGGCGTGATTTAGGCACCAATGTCGTGGTATTCCATAGGTCCCCACAAGAACGCATCAATGCCAAGGATTATGTGAGCGCTGTGGCTGATCAGATCCATCCCATAGTTCAGTGTTGGTTCCCCAATAGCGATGCTGTGTTTGAAGACGACAGGGACCCTGTCTCACAGTACCTCACTAGTTTTGTGAGCACGAGGGTAAATATTGCCATATCACCCCTTGGCACAATTTACCAGATCTCTTTATTGTGGGGCCTTTGTTGTCGAATTTGAAGAGAAGGGTGCGTAATTGCTATCCACGTCCATCATCGTTACCAAAACTTGCCACTATTTTGCAGGAAAAATGGTGTGATTCCCTTGAAAACCTTACAGGATCTTTATTTATCCATTCCGAGATTACTGGAAACCGCTTTGAATGCCAACGCTTTCCTTACACCGTATGAGGCCCGGTAATATGTTGTGTTCAGGTATTTCCATATTTTTGTCCGCCTCGTGTAATTTAGACACCACATTAAAGATGAAACGAGTCTGGTTGCTACAGTCGCTCGTACGATGTCAGTCAAAGAAGAGACACATTGCTAAAGGATATCATGCGTCTTTTGTTGCTGCGCGAGCATCTTTCAATCTTGCACTTTGACCTTGTGCTCTAACAGTTTTGATCAAAACTGATCCTCAGTGGCAGTGGCCGATGAATTTACTAGAAAAGTGTTCTTGCTCTTCGTCGAAAAATGTCATGTACATCTGACGTTGCAGAACCGAAGAAAGCCAGCCGGGGTGGCCGAGCGGTTCTAGGCTCTACAGTCTGGAACCGCGCGACCGCTACGGTCGCAGGTTCAAATCCTGCCTCGGGCATGGGTGTGTGTGTTGTCCTTAGGTTAGTTAGGTTTAAGTAGTTCTAAGTTCTAGGGGACTGATGACCTCAGAAGTTAAGTCCCATAGTGCTCAGAGCCATTTGAACCCAACATCAGAGAACATACTTTTACGCAACGTGGGACAGTGCCCTCAGACTGCCACTCACGAAACACGCGAAGGGCTTTAGACTTCAGAAACAAGTGGCACAGTAAATGCATGTAGGACACAAGATATCAGGCGTATTTATGCTTAAAAAATATGAAACAAAATTACTAACACAAATGATAAAAGTAAGAAAGTGGATGTTACGGAGAGCACTACTTTGACATACAAAGAACTAGTGTTGGGAAGAAATTGTCCAGACAATGTAGTCTTAACGTGTCGGAGTGAAAGGCAAATTCTACACAGATTGTGGCATTAGCCCAACAAGGCACAGAAGAATCAAAACAGTAATTGCGTGGTGTATAAAATCAAATATGCAAAGTGTAATAAATATAGTATAGGTCAAGTTGCGCGGAACGTTTAATCCGGTAGTTTTGGTGGTAAGTATCTGTGGACCAAACTGTTGAGGTCATCGGTCCCTAGGCTTACACAGTACTTAATCTAACTTAAACTAACTTACGCTAAGGACAACACACACACACACACACACACACACACACACACACACACAAACACAAACGCACGCGCGCGCGTCAGAGGAAGGACTAGGAACTTCCGACCGGGGGGGGGGAGCCGCGCGAACTGTGACAAGGCGCATTAGACGCGCAGCTACCCCGCGCAGCTTCATCCCGTATAAAGAACATAAAGAACATTGTGGGCACATGTTTGGGAAACATATAACCAGTTCTCATATTGTATGAAGTTCATGCTGCTGCTTTTTATATTTTTTTTAACATATAAAAAGCAGCAACATGAACTTCATACAATATGAGAACTGGTGGAAATACCACACAGAGCTTCAATGTTTTATTCGAACAATTTGAGATGCACGCCTACCGCCAAAAAATTCCGGGAAATTGTTGAATGAACAAAGAGATTTTGCACATAGTAGTTGTTACGAAAATTTTAAAGACGTTTTAGTTTTAGCCTTTGTCAGCGCATCGCGTTGCTATGGGGCACGGGACGCTTTACTGCGCGTCTGCTAGGCGACCGCGCCCTGGAGGCGTCGAGTTAACAACACGATGGACGAAACTTTAGCGTAGCGCTACTTTCGGACTGACATTTACGTAGTTCTCTCAGCGGTGGTTTAACGGAAAAAGAGGGCACGTTCTTAGAAGCTTTTTTTTACTCTTTCCTTTAATAAAGTCTTTTTGCCAATCTAGGAAATCCTCTGTAATGTTTTTTGTTTAATGCTCTAGAGTAATTTGTGTACAAACTAGTTGATGGCTGCATTTTAAAATCAGTTAGTACGTGTAGAGGGCACTCACTAACACTGCGGTCTCTTTATACAAATTTCTTTTATAATTCATATCCATCTGTATATATATATATAAGGTGTACAACTTTGCTTACGCCGTTTGCCGATAGGTGGTGACAACGGTAAGTAGCTGTCGAAAGAAAGATAGCAGACGTCATTTAGCTTGGACCTCGGTCAACATAACCTCATTCAAACATTAGTCGATTTGTTGATTGAAAATGTCAGTTTACGAGCCTAATTCTCGTCGTTTGAGGGATGTGTTACTGTTTTGTTTCAATGTGAAGAAAACAGCGGCTGAGTCTCATCAAATGCTCTCAAGTACGTATGGTAAGGACGCTGAACGTGTCGTGAGAGGTTTCAACGCTTCAAGAACGGTGATTTTAACGTCGTAGACCGGCATAATGGTGGAAGAGAGAATGTTTTTGAAGATGAAGAATTGGAGACGTTGCTGAGTGAAGGCTCGCGTGAAACTCAAGAAGAATTAGCACGATTAGTGGGAGTGATACAGCAAGTCATTTCAAAACGCCTCAAGGTATGAGCATGATTCAGGAAGAAGGAACTTGGGTCCCGTGTGAGTTGAAACCAAGAGACGTTGAACGGCGTTTGTGTGTTTGTGAACAGTTGCTTCAGAGGCAAAAACGGAAGGGATTTCTGCATCGCATTGTGAATTGGGACGAAAAATGGATTCATTACGATAATCCTAAACGCAAAAAGTCAAGAGGACATCCCGGCCATGCTTCCACGTCGACGGCCAAACCGAATATTCACTGCTCCAAGATCATGTTCTGCATTTGGTGGGACGAGCTCGGTGTCGTGTACTATGAGGTTTTAAAACCAAGTGAAACAATCACAGGTGCTTGTTGTCGAACGCAATTAATGCGTTTGAGCATTATGCTTACTACCTGAGCCCCCATCTTACTCCGTTACTCGCTCCTGTGAAGGCGAACGCGTTATGCAGATCTTGGTGCCTCTCGCGTCCATCTAGAAAAGATAATGAAGGCGATGTTGGCCTGATAAATTCGACGATGCCCTTTGGCAACACTGACTAAAGGATTCTTTTAAGAAATACAAAATTATGGTATTTGCTCTTTCAATAGGTGATCCGTTTATATATGCTTATAGGTTATCCAAGTCTGCACAACGCGATCGCGATTCTTAAATAGATGTATTTGTTCTCTGTTTTCTATGTAGATAACCTGAAGATGCCTAAATAAGGCGAAACTCGTCGTTGAAAAATAATAAAAAAATTGCAACCAAGACCGTCTTCAACCAATAAGCTTATTTCTTTTTATGGTGTCATATCCTGCTTTAAAATAAAAAAAAATATGATGTCTTTCTTTATTTTATTCCCTTGTTTTTTTCAGTATCTGCCTCGGGTTAGATATTTGGTCGATGGTTGATTTACCAGATCTACAGTCTGCCTGATATCTACCAATTGCTTTTTCTGCAAAAGGTTTTACACGGGTACAATGCAGATAGGAGAATATTTAAAATGCGGTCTTCAATAATGTAATTCCCTTTTAGTTTGTATGTTCCAGGATGCCTTCTTTCTTATGTATAGCACAGGTCACAACAACATTGCAGTCATCCGGGATGACTTTTTGTGTCCATATATCTGAGATCAGGACGTGCATGCATCTACCTAGATGTTCTCCATCACACTTAACAAGCTCAGCTGGCAGACCGTCATTGCCAGGCTAGTTTGTTTATTGCTAGCCGAATCTCTTGCATCGAGGGAATCCCATTTTCCTCTTCTTCCACTTGTTGGTTTTCAGTTAGTCCCCATGCTTAAACATTCTCTGAGTGTAATAATACCTTAAAGTCCTATGTACTACTTGCTGTGATGCTATTGGTTCACCATTTTTTCCTGTACGTCGTTTTGTTTTTGGTTGAAATTTCTTTCTATGGTTATTGACCTTTCTATAAAATTTCTCGTTTCCATTAGCGTTACTCAGTAATTCAATGTCCTGCAACTGTCTTTCGAAAAAGCTTCTCTTCTTTGCTTTCAGAATCCGCTTTTCTGCACACCTTTTTTCTCTATTGTCGTCCACAAGCATTCTTCTTCTTTTGGCCTGTATCTTTTTATATATTTCATTCTTTGTCCTTATTGCCTCCTCACTCTCTTCCTCATACCAATCGTTCCTTCTAGTCTGTTGTTCCATACCAGTCACTTCCTTTGCTGCATCCTGTATTTCATGAGTATTGTTCTGTAGGATTCCTGTCAATCTGGTTCAAAATGGTTCAAATGGCTCTGAGCACTATGGGACTCAACTGCTGTGGTCATCAGTCCCCTAGAACTTAGAACTACTTAAACCTAACTAACCTAAGGACATCACACACATCCATGCCCGAGGCAGGATTCGAACCTGCGACCGTAGCAGTCGTCCTGTCAATCTATTTTCGAAATTAGTAGCTAGGTGTTCAGCTTATCTTAGGTCTTAAATGTCTGATATATTATACTTATTTTGTCTTTCTCCTTTAACTTTATGTGCATTTGAAATTCTCCATCTAATTTTTGCTATGAGGAGGTAATGATCAGAGTTCATATTAGCACGTCTGAAATTACGGCAGTCTAGTACGTCAGAGCCATGCCTGGTATCTATTAATATATGATCAGTTTGGCTCCTAGTATTGTTATCTGGTGACACACGGGTCATTTTATGTATATTTTTATGCTGGAACCATGTGCTAGAAACTGTCATGTTAAGTCATGCTCCAAAATTTATCAGGCGGAGTCCATTGTCATTACTCTCTTTATGCAAGCTGCATTTATCAATGCCCTACCTTAGCATTCATATCTCCAATCACCATTTTTATATCATTTATCGGTCACTGTCGTTGAGCTTGCTCCAGTTCCTCATAGAATCTCCTTCTCTTTTGCTGTCTTCTCCTCAGTAGGGGCATGTGCATTTAAGAGACTGAAAGAATTTCCCCTTTATTCGCATATAACATATCCTTAGACTTATTGCTTCAAATCCTGTCACTAGTTGTTCATTGCTTTGGTTGACTGTAAATCCCACACCAAGTATGTGTTCACTATTGTGACTGCTGTAGTACATAGTACACTGCTGTCTCTGGAGGTACCCTGTCCAGTCCACTTTACCTCTAGCAAGGCCATGATACCCACCTTGTATGCTTTCACTATTTCAGTCATGCTTTCAAGGGCTCCAACTTCATATAACTTCAGTACATTCCACGATCCAGCTCTCATATTCGTTGTTAATTTGCCATGTCTTTGCCTTAGGGTCCGCCCGGTTGTATTTCCTTGAGCTTCCGTAGTAAGACTTCTTCCAGGTATGGGTTACTAGCCCACAGCATACAGCTTATTCTTCGGAGAACCATTTCTCCCGTTCCTGTCTGCCCTGAATCCGTTTCCCACTGAGGTTGGGTACCCAGTCTTCCATAGGGCTGCTCAGATTCTGGGGATTCACCGACTTGGAGGTGAGAGACGGAACTGAGCAGCAGAGGCTAAGTGACCTTCACTTACTTAAAGTCATATTTTACGCATCACTACCCAATTTTGACCCCTCCCTCCCTCTAACTTCCACCTCATTTAATACACTATTCTGATACGGCGTCGCCGGCCGCTGTCGCCAAGCGGTTCTAGGCACTTCAGTCCAGAACCGCGCTGCTGCTACGGTCGCAGGTTCTAATCCTGCCTTGGGCATGGATATGTGTGATGTCCTTAAGTTAGTTAGGTTTAAGTAGTTCTAAGTCTATGGGACTGATGACCTCAGATCTTAAGTCCCATAGTGCTTCGAACCATTTGAATTTGATGCGGCGTCATTGACATGTTGCTGCCCAGCACCATCTGTTTGGCGGTTTTTGCATATGTCATACCTGGCATGTGTGTCAAATTTTACCTCTCTACCTACATTATCCCGTGAATTAATGCAATATCAAATGTTAACGAACTTTTGGGTCACCCTGTGTTAAGACTTTAGCGGCCCCTCGGCGTAGAGGTCTTCCCGAACGAAACTGCAGATCAGTACGATAAGAACATCAACATATATACTGCGCGATCCACAGTTCGGTGTGTGGCGGTGGGTACTTCAGGTTCCACTGCCCTGTGGATAAACCCCTGTATGAAACCTGTCTTCCCCTTTTTGTCGTTGTTGTCATTTCGCGAGACGTATGTGGGGAGTACGTAGTATGTTGCTCGACTATTTTGCAACGTACGCTCACGGAATTTCTACAGTAGCCCTCTCCGTGATACACATCTCTATTACAGCGTCTGCCACTGGAATTCAGTGAGCATCTCGGTAACTCTTTTGCGCCGACTAAGCGATCCCGTGACGATACGTGCCGAATGGATGAGCATACCTATCGTTCGCCAGAAACTCTTTGAACAAGTGCACAAGTTTCCATTCATCCCATTCATTGCGGCAATAGCTCAACGTGCTAACAATTGCAGTGCCTCATTCATTCTTCACTATCGTCTCACATGCGCCTTTGCCTCTCCAAAGTAATTTACCAGTTCGTGCAATAGTGCAACGTATTTTTATGGATATTATTTAATTTATATTTATACGTGCCAAGTTAACGCAAACAAAAAATACTTTTATGGGTTGGCAGAATTGTTGATTGATTTCAAACGTGGACGACATTTTTGAAACAATATCTTTGCACATAGCCATGCGGAAATGTAGCTCAGTGTTCAACTTTTCCAAAGTTAACATTTTTCCAGGTTATGTTGCTCTATTGAGCATCTTGTGTTCAAGAGAGAGTTTTCTCTTGTCACACATTCCACAGTAAATGGATGGAACGGGATGGTGCAGCGATTAAAGACACGCACTCATTACGTTATTTCACCGTCTTCATCACCATACTTTTACTTTACTGTTTAATTCAACAAGTTTCGGAGCAACGGCCCTGTTCTCAATGAAAGGCGCATTGCCAGCAAAAATACCCATAATATTGAATTCATATTGCGGAGCAGGAGACAGATTCCCTTTCAGCTATCTAGATAAACATTTTCCGTGCTTCCTGTCAATTTGGGCGAATGCTATATCAAGGTGATTTCCTTCCCCAGTCTGGTTCAAATGCACTAGTGCTCCTTCTGGAATGACCTGGATGTCTAAGAAATATAAAACTCTATCGTCCCTATAAATGTCCATGGAGACCAGAAATTTAGTTCATATATATTCTTGGAGCATTTACATTCATTTCTGGAACCAACTATCAAGAGGTTTAGAATTTAAATGAAGTAATACAAAGGCAATTGATACCAATCGGTACAACTGCACTAAAATTAATGTTCGTGTATGACAGTAGTCATATTCAATATCAGAATGCAGTGTCGCCTTAAGATAGTGAGAGTGCGCTCTCCGCTGATGACCCAGTGACCCACTGCGGGCACTCTTTGACAGCTGATAATACTTATTAGAGGACAGATACGTGTTACGAAAGAAATGCGTGGACCGACGGTTGAAGTGCGCAGTAGTTGGTCAAGTCGCGGCCAGAGAGCGCACGAGTACGCGCGCTGCTATCGCAGCGCTCGTAGTTCCAACCATCCACCGCGAGATAGCGCACAATCACAGTGAACAGCAAAACAATACCGGTTTCCTAGTCACTCTGTGAAGTAAACAGTGTAATATTTCGAAAAAACGTTGAGTCTCAGTTAGCAAGATTTTTATGATTGTTTGTGCAATGATTCTTTCTCGTTAATATTATTTAATTAAAATAAATCGGCCCAGCGTTTACCGATAATGCAGTGGCTGTTTTCTGACATTACTACACGTCCCCTAGGTGCCTAAAAGCCGCACTCCATTGTTACAGAAGATACTCGTCTCGGTATCAGCATTTATGTATAACAAATAAAGTTCCCAACAATTTAAGGTATAGTCGAATGAGGCTGTGAACTTTGAAACGGCAGTGTTCGTACTGTTAAACATACACATACCATTACAATCGTGTAAAAACTAAGAATTCCTTTTCTATCAAGAGATATAATTATGTTGCTGTTATTCTTTCCAATTTTTCCATACGTATTGCACAAAATTTCGCAGTGGGTTGGAGCCCCACCAGAAGAAGAATAATGTAGTTCAGATTTGACGTCTCAAAAAGCTGCCGTCAATTTTAATTCCTTACCTCTCCGTCCAGAATAAGTCATGATGCATACAGGTATTCCAAACTAGAAAAGTGGAAATTGCTGAGGACATCAAATGATGCGTCTCTGAAAGTCTTCCACAGCGACTGTTTACTGCAGATTTAGCTCAGGTAGCACTTATCGCGAGCATCCGCTCTAGTGCACGTATTGTCAGCTAATGAATGTGGTGACCAGGCTCCCGAAAGTGAAACGCCTAGAACAAGGGTGTCCAGCCCGCGGCATGCAGCCAAAGTAGGTGTCAGTGCCGCCCAAGAAGTGAGCATCTATCACACTATCGATAAAAAAGGTCCAAAAGAATTTTGTTTATGAAAAGTTACGATAAATTGAATATTTTCAATTCGGAACTAACGCCTCACGACACTATTCTCTCATTGGCCCCTTTTTTCCCATCAGTTAGTGTTACGTTTACTATGTGCGGTCCAAAAATACTCGTTGCCTTTCAATGTGGCCCAGGTAAGCTAAAATGTTGACCGCCCCTACTTTACAACAAATAGGTAGCGTTTAAGACGGCGAATTCCACGACGTACAGCTGCAGCCAGCCGCAGCTCTGTTGTCAATAGCCTGTATCTTGGGTGTTACAATCTGACTGACAGCTAATAGCTTTTGCAGCGGCATTGCTGCCTCCTCCCACATGCTACATCTTGCAGCGGAAGCCGATAGCCGTGCTAAACACCTGTCGTTCATTTAAAGCAAGAGTGTCCCTGTTGTGCTGCTCGTGGCTGGTGGTGCATCAGTGCCTAAACAAAACAATGAAGGCTGTGGCACGTCTCGTACGAAGTGAAGTCGCCAGACAGTGCGACTCAGTCTCGTCGCTGACGAACTACCTAATGGCGAACTCCTACTCTAGCGATCAGACCGTTAGCAACTCCTGCTCCTGCCGATAGCTGACCGTAGGTTACCTGTTCTGGAATTGTGAGTAAAAATATGTGTTGAATCTTTAGTGAAGGCTTACTCTGATTTTTTGCGCAGGCAAGTTCAGTTCATAGTGCTGAAACAATCGCTCTCACCACCGTAATCCTTCAACACCCGCTAAAGGGGCAATTCAGTCGCCTTTGGTATCATCCTGCACCCTCTTTTTTTATGGGCAGTAGCGCTTTGTGTAAGTCTTGCCACACGGCTAACAACTGACCATAAGCACGGCTCTCGAAAGAAAAAGGTCAAAAGTTTATACTCAGTGATTATAATTAAGGTGCAGCTACTCACGGAGACCCAGTGTGGGTTGTAATTATCGTATGGCAGCAAAACTTGGTAGCTATTCTAATGCGTTAATACGGAACCAATTTACACTGGGTAAAAATTAGTCCCAGTTTTGGCTCCAAGTTGCATATCTGGCGCTGTACAGAATCTCATCGACATCTCCAGTGCTCATATTGAACAAACTGTGTAAGCAGCAGTTAGTAATAAGATCAACATTATGCTTTTCTCACTCGTTTGACCTTTTCTTCCCACGATCATTCCTAATCCATTACTCACGGAAATATTTCATACGTCTTTTTACATTCACACCCCAGGCATGCACCTGACAGCCAAAGTTGAAACTATTCCTTTCTAGAGTAAATCGGTTCCGCATTATCGCGTTAGAATATCTACCATGTTTCGCTGATATACGATAATTATGGCCCACATAGGACCTCCGTGTGTAGGTGCACTTTGATTATAACCACCAGGTACCAAAATTAATCTTTCACTCTGCAGCGGAGAGTGGGCCATTTTGAAACTTTATGGCACATTAAAGCTGTGTACGGACCAAGAGTCGAACCCAAAACCTTGCGTTTTGCGAGCAATACTCTCGTTGAGGCACCCAAACATGACTCACGACATACCCTTACAGCTCTTACTTCCGCCATTCCTCTCTCCTACCTTCCAAACTTCACGTACGTTCTGCTGTATACCTTGCCTGACTGGCACTCTTAGCAGAAAGGATACTGTGGAGAACTGGTGTAGTCATAGCCTAAAACGCATCTTTCACTCTGCAGTGTTGTGTGCGTTCTTTTGAAACTTCCTAGCGTATCTTTTTTTCCTGGAGAGCTAGTGTCGAAAGTATTCAGGAGAATTTTTGCGAAGTTTGGGAAGTAGGAGAAGACATCTCGATAGTCGTGCATGGATGTATCAGTCGATAAGAGCATTGCTCCCGAGAGGCAACGTCGTGGGTTCAAGTCAAACAGTTGAACACAGTTTTAATCTGTTAGGAAGTTTCAAGAAGCTTATGTCTCCAACACTTCGCCACTAGAGACGAGGCTCAGTTAGAAAAAGTATGAGTAAGACATCAGTTATCGTTCTGTCAGTGGAACATTACCGGTATATTCCATAGCGTTTCGAAGAAACGATGTAAAATCTAAATGTGACTGGAAAGACGGGAATTTAATCGCAGCCTGTGATCAAGATCGATTGGAATTCGACGTAATATGGCATCATTTTGTTCGCAGGTATTGTGAGATATTGTAGCGCCGGGAAAAGTGGCACAGAATCTTTCGTGTAGCTCAGCACTTAAGTGCCTCAGCAGGTTACGATAGGAGGTCATGATAGGAATTTTTCAGCTTTGTCTCTACTACGATCGATCGATTTTCCTTTGTCGGATTGGAAGCAGGGCGTACCACAATCCTGTTGGTGTGTGAAGTCGACACTGCCGACCGTAGTTTACCTGTTTTGGTATGGTGTGAAAAAAAAATATATTGACTCTTTAGTGAGGGCTGACTTTGAATTTTTCCACAGGCACGCTCAGTTTATAGTGCTGAAACAATCGTTTGCATCATCGTAATCCTCCAACACTTGCTAATGGGCCAATGCAATCGCCTTTGGTATCATCCTGCACCCTCCTTTGTTGTGGGCACTAGCATGTCCAAATACACGTGTCCAGTAATTATCTCTTCCACGAAGAAAAAGGAACCGTAAACGTTAAGATGTGAGATCGGACAGGAAGCATATATTTTTCGTGACTCGCAGATGCGCTGCACAATAGCACGGGGAATTTCGTGCTCCAGATTCGCATAGCGTGTTTGTTCACTCCACCGATCACAAAAAAGTAGTTACTTCAACGCTATAGTTATGCACACACTGATGCATTCAGAAAACAACCTGAAAGCAACTGAGGTGCTGAGAATCGCACATTGTACATATGAACATTCATGAAAAGCTGTCTCACCGATTTCTCCGGTATTCAATTCTGTGTGGTCTCGACGGCTGTGTGCTGTACTCCCTTATGGTGTCAGCGCCTCAAATCATTTTGTTCTCGGCTCTCAGACATTGTGGTGATAGATATAATTTTTCTGCTTCAATCATCTCAGTAACGTCTTCCAAATGAACGGTTGTGGTGTGTTCAGCTCTCTACTTGCTCAGTTCGCAGATTTGAATGGTTTACGTAGAAAACTCTTCTACAAGTGGCGAACAACCTCTTCAATAAGTGTGGGCAAACAAGTAAATTTCTCATTTCAAAGGCACCCTGTGGCTGTAAACAGTACATGTCGTCGTGGAATGGAGTTGATATTCCTTGCGTTCTCGTTGAGGACTATACTTTCACTGTTACAAGAGACTGATACATTTGAAGTTAAAAGAACAATGTAAGGTTTCTCATTTCCTATCGCTAGAGGTTTGCGTGATTGCGGCTATCCGCAGTAATATTGACTTTGCGGTTAAAAGCTCGCGCCGATGCGAATATCAGAGGATATCCACAATAATAATGGCTTAATGGTTAAAAGTTAACCAACATTTTTTGTGTTGCGATTTTCATCTAGTTGCATTGGACAACGACGATTTCGAAGTTACTACTACGGCTACTACTACTACTACTACTACTACTACTACTACCACCACCACCACCACCACCACTCATTTCGGACAGAGCCAGAGGCAATTCTACCGTCAGAGCCCCGGCATGCTGAACAGGTTAAAGAGGTTTACGTATTTTAATGTCCGCCGATCCGGACATGAATAACGTATTTCCCAGTGCAGTGCGGATGGATGTATTTCTCTTATTCACATAGCCCTCTACTTATTGCCAACTTTACGTTGTGGTTGTGTGGAAGATGGAGTTCTGGTACGTTAATGTAACCACTTCAGCCATTTGTATTAACCCTATAGTAATCTATTAATAGGTTCATTTTGAGAATCATGATGGGTGCAAGAACAAGTCAGATCAACTTCATATAGTAAATATATATGGTGTATCAAAAAGAATCATCCGATTTGGCACGTTTATATTTCTGAAACTAATAAATATATAGAATTAATTTTGGTTTTTTATGAACGGGAAAAAGTTTTTTTTCCATACATTTTCATAGGTGTTCATTATTTCCCCCTTGAGATACACGGCATATGTTAATGTGGTATTAAGATTGTTCCCACACTGTAGCGAGCATGTCCTGAGTTACAGTTTCCACAGCTGCTGTTATACGATGTCTTGATAAACCACCACAAGAAATAATCACATACAGTCAAGTCCGGTGACCTTGGAGGCCAGTAACATAAGGCTGAATTATTTGCTCCAATGAGACCGATTCATCGTTCAGTAATCCTCTGATTAAAAAATTCCCGCACTTCCAGATGCCGGTGTGGCCGTGCCCCATCCGGTTGGTAAATGAAGTTGTTGGAATCAGTCTCCAACTGTAGGAAAAGAAAGTTCTCAAGCATATCGAGATGTGTGCTTCCTATAACAGTGTTCGCGGCAAAGAAAAATGGACCATACACTTTTTTCCCGTGAAACTTCACACAACACATTAAACTTTGGAGAGTCACTCTCATGTTATACAACTTCATGTGGTTGTTCCGTATCTCATATTCTCGCATTATGACGGTTCACCTTTGCATTTGCCGGCCGAAGTGGCCGTGCGGTTAAAGGCGCTGCAGTCGGGAACCGCAAGACCGCTACGGTCGCAGGTTCGAATCCTGCCTCGGGCATGGATGTTTGTGATGTCCTTAGGTTAGTTAGGTTTAACTAGTTCTAAGTTCTAGGGGACTAATGACCTCAGCAGTTGAGTCCCATAGTGCTCAGAGCCATTTGAACCATTTTGAGCCACCTTTGCATTTAAATGTCGCCTCGACACTAAACACTAAGCGTGGAAGAAAACTGTCATCCTCCATCGTGCCAAGAACGAAATTACAGAACTCCACACGTTATTGTTTGTCACCTTCACGAAGAGCTTACAGTGTGGTTTCATGTGTAAACGTCGACACCGACACCGGGGGCATGTTGAGCTGTCGAGCTGCACGGCGAACGGATTTCTGCGGACACCTTATCAAACTATGGCGGATCCGCTCGAACTCTTGTGTCAGACACTCGGGGACGGCCCGGCGATTTGCCTTTACACAGACAGCCTGTTTTTTGGAATTGTTCATGCCAACGTCTAATGCTCTGCTCTGTGCTGCTGGAGGATCCACATCACACCTAGTAGGAAAGTCACGCTGAACAGTTATTCCTGACGCGCACTGACCAAAACGTAGAATACAAAACGCTTTCTGTTGTCCCGATACCGTTTTTACTAAAACTGAAGTGGGCGCTCACAGCTGCTACCTAAAGGGAACCACGTAAAACTCAATAGTTTGCTCTTTCCAACAGCACGCTGTTCACGCACATATCTCAAATATCATAATAGTAATGATTTTTTTAATCGGATGATTCATTTTGATACACCTTGTATTTTGAACGGAGTTTTTCCTGCTATTTATTGTTGTACTTTTGAGGAAAACGCATAAAGATTCTTCCTTGACAGAGATGAGAGATCGCCTTTTATTCATTGACGGGAAATGCAGGAAGATCCCAAGTATTGCTCTCTCTAGATTGATGTTCAGCTTCTCAGAGTTATTTTGTGAACATCATAACGAGAGCTCAGCAGCGAATGTATTCTCACTCTCATTCCTCACCTCCCGCGGTGTCCTCTCTCTCTCTCTCTCTCTCTCTCTCTCCTCCTCCCCCCCCCCCCCCCCCCTCCGTCCGCTTCCCGTACGTTGGCACGCTTGCCCGCTCGGAACGCGTGTATCATGGTGCTGAACAAAGACACACGTCACGGTGCGTCGCGCTATTGAATAGCCACTGTGCTAACAATACTCTCGGCGGTGTTATTGTCGACCAGTGCATACGTGTCAACTGTTTCGTGTTGGACACCCTTCTTTTAAACTGCTCTGATGGGCGTTCAAAATGTTACTGGACGGTACTCACCCTTGTCTGCTCCCAAACCTCTAAACTGCTCTGTGTGCTGGTCCTTCAGTCGGTTTGGGCTTTAAGGTACTTTCCATATTTTTGTTAATTCAGTCAGGTGGCAATAGGCTACAAAAACTATTCGACTGCTGATGTTATGAAAGGAATGCAATGTTTCTGAACGCAACTCTTACCGTCGGCAACTGATTGATATGATGATATGGGGTACAATGTAGATTGTTCATGCTGAGCCAAGTTACTGGCCAGTATGAGTAGAGCTCATTGTCGAGAGCGCATCAGTCCAAGTAAAACTGCCGACAAGAACCAAGAGGGGACAATAAGAATGGAATAGCTAGAACGAAGTGCTCTGGGATATAGTCTTTCGCCCCTCAGAAATAAAAGAAAGGTTCAAGAGGAGGATTAAACTTCCGAGTGAAAGGATATCAATGATAAGATTCGCTGATGACATTGCTATCCTCAGCGAAAGTGATGAAGAATTACAGAATCTGTTGAATGGAATGGACAGTCTAATGTGTGCAGGATATGGATTGACAGTAAATCAAAAAAATACGAAGCTAATGAGAAGTGCCGGCCGGAGTGGCCGAGCGGTTCTAGGCGCTACAGTCTGGAACTGCGCGACCGCTACGGTCGCAGGTTCGAATCCTGCCTCGGGCATGGATGTGTGTGATATCCTTGGGTTGGTTAGGTTTAAGTAGTTCTAAGTTCTAGTCCCATAGTGCTCAGAGCCATTCGAACCTAATGAGAAGTAGCTGAAAAGAGTACTGCGAGAAACTTAACATGAGAATTGGCGATGACGAAGTAGACGAAGTTTAGGAATTCGGCTACCTAGGCAGCATGATGGACAGAGCAAGGGGGACGTAAGAAGCAAACTGGCACTACCAAAGAGGGCATTCCTGTCCATGAGAAATCTACCTGTATGAAATGAAATGATCGTATGGCATTGCTGGCCGGGTGGCCCCAACCGGGGAAGTTCGGCCGCCGAGTGCGAGTCTTATTTCAGTCGACGCCACATTCGGCGACTCGCGTGCCGGTGAAGAGAATGAAATGATGATGGGGACAACACAACACCCAGTCCACGAGCGGAGAAAATCTCCAACCCAGTCGGGAATCGAACCCGGGCCCGCTGCATCGTAGGCCAGCACGTTACCACTCAGCTAAGCAGGCCTTAAATTGAGGGATGTAAATTTGGAGCACGGCGTTGTATGTCAATGAAAATGGAATGTGGGAAAACCGGACCAGAAAGAATCGAAGCATCTGAGATGTAATGCTGCAGAAGAATGTTGAAAATTATGTAGACTGATAAGGGAAGGAATGAGGAGGTTTTCGGCAGAATCGGCGAGAAAAGGGATGTATGGAAAACATTGGCAAGAAGAAGGGGCAGGATGATAGGACATGGGTTAAAACACCAGTCAACGACTTCCATGGTACTAGAGGGAGATGTAGAGGGTGAAAACTGTGGAGGAAGTCAGAGATTGAAATACATCCGACAAATAATTGAGGACGTAGGTTGCACGTGCTACTCGGAGATGAAGAGGCTGACACGGGAGAGGATTCATGGCGGGCCACACCAAACGAGTTAGAAGACTGATGACTCAAAAAGACTCACGAAAGAGCCATGAAGATAAAATTAGAGAGATTCGAGCTCACAGGGAGGCTTACCTGAGATCGTTCGCGAAGTATAGATGTACCGGGTGATCAAACAGTCAGTATAAATTTGAAAACTGAATAAATCACGGAATAATGTAGATAAAGAGGTACAAATTGACACACATGCTTGACGTGGAGTTTTATTAGAACCAAACTAATACAAAAGTTCAAAAAATGTCCGACAGATGGCGCTTCATCTGATCAGAATAGCAATAATTAGCATAACAAAGTAAGACAAAGCAAAGATGATGTTCTTTACGGGAAATTCTCAATATGTCCACCATCATTCCTCAACAATAACTGTAGTCGAGGAATAATGTTGTGAACAGCACTGTAAATCATCTCCGGAGTTATGGTGAGGCATTGGCGTCGGATGTTGTCTATCAGCATCCCCAGAGATGTCGGTCGATCACGATACACTTGCGACTTCAGGTAACCCCAAAGCCAATAATCGCACGGACTGAGACCTGGGTACCTGGGAGGCCAAGCATGACGGAAGTGGCGACTGAGCACACGATCATCACCAAACGACGTGCGCAAGGGATCTTTCATGCGTCTAGCAATATGTGGTGGAGCGCCATCCTGCATAAACATCGTACGTTCCAGCAGGTGTTTATCAGCCAGGCTGGGGATGATGCGATTCTGTAACATATGGGCGAACCTCTCATCCGTCACGGTAGCAGTTTTGCTGTCCAGCGCAATCTGTCGGACATTTTGTGAACTTTGTTTTTTTTTTTGTTCTAATAAAACCCCATGTCATTCCAAGAATGTGTGTCAATTTTTACCTCTCTATCTACATTATTCCGTGGTTTATTACGTTTTCAAATTTATACTGACTTTTTGATCACCCGGTAGATGTAGATTGGGTGTTATAAGGCAACATAGATGGAGTGTATGCAAGCCAATTGAGAGGAAACGGAGACACAGCTCTGACATAACATAACAATCACCACACAAAGTGGTTTCGGTACACTTTTTCGAACGTTGTGGACACTTCACAAGAGGGCGAAATGACCCCTAGAGAAACAGATACATTTATGGAGAGACTTAGCTACTTTCGCAAGAGCGTAACAGCTAAGTAGAAAAGTTTTCAGCAGCACACAGAACACAAGAATACTGCATCCGCTCGTCGCTGTGACAGAGTACTGCTTATGGATCACGTGGTCATACATAGATCGTTTCCTCTGCATTCTGGCGAACAATATGATGAGGGTGACGTAGTCTGTTCGCCACACCCAACATTGTGCTACATGTGGAGAACAATTGATTCGAAGTGTTTACTTCAATACCATCGGACTGTATTTATTCGGTGAAAGAAATATCGTCTGGAGCAGCCCTGTGTTTATTATTTTGGTTACTGGATTCGATCTGTTGAACAGCTATCACAATCGTACAAAATTTCTGAACTGACGCCTGCATCCCATAGCGATCTAATGTCGCTCGACTCGGACGTAAGCTGGTTCGAGCTCTGTGGTGGAAGAAATTTTCACCACCAATATTTGACCAGCAAGGGTAGGACAGGTGGTGGCATAAAGTTCCTAGTTGTCAGATTTTGTGCCAATATTTTGGAGTAAATTTTCTGTAGTGACTCGTGAGGATATTTAGCTCTGTTGATGGTGATCCATCCTTTGGATAGGGACGTTAAGCCCGTTCTTGGTGCTTTTCGAGAGTAGTAAGCTGTGTTCCGAAACCGGGTTTCACCCTCTCCCTTCAAACATGACACTGAACTACATATATCAATTTTGGTCACGTGCACTCAACAGATACACGTGATACCCAAAGTCACCGAATGAAAGATGCCACTGTCCGCGAAGGAAAGAAAAACTTTTCCAATTAAGCAGCTAAACGTACCTCTCGCATCTTCCAGCCAACCAAGCTTTATGATAATTAGTCCGTCTGAAATGAGATTTCCGCCCTCGATTACAATAATTGTTTATTTTCGGCTACTTGCCAGTTTAGGCTCTCGTTTCGTTTTTCAACGATAGTTACCGTGCATGAGACTGAGAGGACAGGCTGTGCAGCGACCAGTATATAGCGGACAGACACAATTACAATCGAAGGCAGAAATGTTGTCATTTCAGAGATCATCTCGAGATCCGAAACAAGTGCTGCAAAACACAGTTTTTCCAAAGCTGCTCCCTTTTATCGTTGCATCCTCACGCTTTTGGACAAACTGTGCTAAACATCACTAGTTTTAGACCTGAAGATGATTTGTTCATCAAATCGACCGAGCAACCAAAATATAGTCGGTCTCCATTCTTTGTTTGTTTCATTAGACCATCTGAGGTTACAGTTTACCCAAGATGTCGTGTCAAAACTTTGTATTCTATTATTACTTGGCTAACGACGTATAGTATGGCGTATTGTAGAATATTATGTCTGAATTCGATGAAATCGCATTTGGTAACTATGTAGTTTGATACTACTGAGAGAATAAAAGTTGTCGGAACAACTGATCCATTAATAGTAGACCTATAAAGTCCTCTATACGGCGCAAAGTCGAAAATAGGCGCAGCCGAATAAAGTTTAATAGCAGCTTTTGGTGGTATATTAAAACATGTGGTGGTCTGTCTATCGGGATGTGACTGAAAAAATGTTCTTAGATTTTCAGTGTCGTTGAGTCGTTGAGCCACAGTCATGAAATCCTTTTTAAAAGAGGAAACCGCCATTTGACCGCGTTGTTGTTGTTGTGGTCTTCAGTCCTGAGACTGGTTTGATGCAGCTCTCCATGCTACTCTATCCTGTGCAAGCTGCTTCATCTCCCAGTACCTACTGCAACCTACATCCTTCTGAATCTGCTTAGTGTATGCATCTCTTGGTCTCCCCCTACGATTTTTACCCTCCACGCTGCCCTCCAATACTAAATTGGTGATCCCTTGATGCCTCAGAACATGTCCTACCAACCGATCCCTTCTTCTGGTCAAGTTGTGCCACAAACTCCTCTTCTCCCCAATCCTGTTCAGTACCTCCTCATTAGTTATGTGATCTACCCATCTAATCTTCAGCATTCTTCTGTAGCACCACATTTCGAAAGCTTCTATTCTCTTCTTGTCCAAACTATTTATCGTCCATGTTTCACTTCCATACATGGCTACACTCCATACAAATACTTTCAGAAAAGACTTCCTGACACTTAAATCTATACTCGATGTTAACAAATTTCTCTTCTTCAGAAACGCTTTCCTTGCCATTGCCAGTCTACATTTTATATCCTCTCTACTTCGACCATCATCAGTTATTTTGCTCCCCAAATAGCAAAACTCCTTTACTACTTTAAGTGTCTCATTTCCTAATCTAATACCCTCAACATCACCCGACTTAATTCGACTACATTCCATTATCCTCGTTTTGCTTTTGTTGATGTTCATCTTATATCCTCCCTTCAAGACACCATCCATTCCATTCAACTGCTCTTCCAAGTCCTTTGCTGTCTCTGACAGAATTACAATGTCATCGGCGAACCTCAAAGTTTTTATTTCTTCTCCATGGATTTTAATTCCTACTCCGAATTTTTCTTTTGTTTCCTTTACTGCTTGCTCAATATACAGATTGAATAACATCGGGGAGAGGCTACAACCCTGTCTCACTCCTTTCCCAACCACTGCTTCCCTTTCATGCCCCTCGACTCTTATAACTGCCATCTGGTTTCTGTACAAATTGTAAATAGCCTTTCGCTCCCTGTATTTTACCCCTGCCACCTTTAGAATTTGAAAGAGAGTATTCCAGTCAACATTGTCAAAAGCTTTCTCTAAGTCTACAAATGCTAGAAACGTAGGTTTGCCTTTCCTTAATCTTTCTTCTAAGATAAGTCGTAAGGTCAGTATTGCCTCACGTGTCCCAGTATTTCTACGGAATCCAAACTGATCTTCCCCGAGGTCGGCTTCTACTAGTTTTTCCATTCGTCTGTAAAGAATTCGTGTTAGTATTTTGCAGCTGTGGCTTATTAAACTGATTGCTCGGTAATTGTCACATCTGTCAACACCTGCTTTCTTTGGGATTGGAATTATTATATTCTTCTTGAAGTCTGAGGGTATTTCGCCTGTTTCATACATCTTGCTCACCAGATGGTAGAGTTTTGTCAGGACTGGCTCTCCCAAGGCCGTCAGTAGTTCCAATGGAATGTTGTCTACTCCGGGGGCCTTGTTTCGACTCAGGTCTTTCAGTGCTCTGTCAAACTCTTCACGCAGTATCGTATCTCCCATTTCATCTTCATCTACATCCTCTTCCATTTCCATAATATTGTCCTCAAGTACATCGCCCTTGTATAGACCCTCTATATACTCCTGACCGCGTATTATTGTATTTATCTTTTGTAATATCTGGATTTCGGCTTTTATGCCATTATCAAATATTATTATGGTTAATAATGGTCTAACAACTTTTAGCTTTGTACTTGATAATGCCATAAAAGACGAAATCTGGTTAGTCCATATAATGATACACAGTCAAATGGCGGTTTATCCTTTTAAAATTGTTATTAGACTGACGACCCAATTTAACATCTTCCCGATCCTGATAGCGAAAGAACTGTTAAGTTCGATCTAGGTGCGATCACCATCATAAGAGCCGTAAAATACGAGTATATCCTCAGTAGAAGCACAATGTTCAGTTATGGTATTGTAACTGATTAAAATCACGATGTGACTACGTATAATTGATTAACCTGCATCACAACGCGTGATCAAAAAGTTTCAATTCTCTCTCGACGAGCAAGTCGCCTAAGTGGCGTCAAATAGGAAGACTTGCACTAGGCAGTCGGAAAACGCCAGATGGGATCTCCCGGCCAATAATATCATACAATCATTTCATTTCGATTCTCTCAGAGATTAGTTTCCAAAAAGTAACTAACTTCCACGTTTAGTCACGTAAATATTTTTCACTAGGACTTTCACACTTTTAACTTAAAAACTGTAATAGCAGCAAGTGCTATCACTTCAGTAACACAAAACCACCAAACACAAAGTGCTGTGATTGATTCTGGTATATTGTGAAAACACGCATTTCATTCACTGCGCCTCGTGTTTCCCCAGCTGACCACGAATATTTCATTTAACGCCAGTTAATTAATCATCAATAATAACCTTGGCCTGGCGCAAAATAAGGTACACCAGTACGCAAGTACAGATGGTAAAAAAAGAACTGCGTTACACAGTCGTAATTTAAAGGCTTCATACTCCAGCATTGGTGTCCAACACACTGTGGCTGCCGAAGTACTATGGGCCAACTGTTGCCGCTCACGCAACCTAGGCTGGATACTTATATCTCCTCCATCTCCTCTAGATACTGCGTGGCGTGACGACAAATATCTCTCTGCAACATATTTACCTCAAACGTATTGCTCGTTAAAAATCTGCTATTTGACGATATCCTCGGGGGTCAAATGAAGTACTGACGACATTTCTAGGCGATCCGGCACAAAAAGTACCATTATTGGTACTACTATAATTCTAACAACGTACGCAAAAGACGCGTCGCCAGCAAAAAAAAGTTATCTATTCATGAACACTTCCGTGTTCAATCCGTGGGCGATACACGGAAAGAAAGCCTGTTGGCACCCCTTACCCCATTCCTACATTTTCTAATTTCATCGTGGAAGTAAACTGTTTCCTCTGTTTGTACAGATCTCTAACCTGTACCTTCATGAACACTTCGTAAGCCATTCTACACTTCATGGTGGAGGTAATTCCTATCAGCATTAGCGGTCTCCTATCATCTATCGTATTCCATTCGCGTATGGAGCCCCGAATTCGTTCGATGGTTTCTGTAATGCTTAATTGGTGAGGAGTCCGTATGGCAGAGCAGTACTTAGAATTGCTCGCAGTGGCGTCTTGTATCCACATTTCTTTACAGATGCACCGCGCTTGCTTAGAATCTTTTCCACAAATTTAAATTGGCTATCCACCTTGATGTGGATGATGATGATGATGATGATGATGATGATGATGATGATGATGATGATGATGATGGTAATGATGATGATTGGTTTGTAGGGCACTCCACTGCGCGGGCATCAGCGGCCGTACAAAGTCCCAATTTTTACACAATACAATCTAGCCACTGTCACGAATGATGATCATGAAATGATGAGGTCAACACAAACACACTGTCACTGGGCAGAGAAAATTCCCATCCCGGTCGGGAATCGAACCCAGGATCCCGTGATCCAGAGGCAGTTGAGGACTTCAGTTATTGATTTTATGTTTTCGTCCCACTGTATATCGCTTTGCAGTCTTCTTTTCCTGACCTTCTCGGTGTCGGCATGTTAATTTTTGAATTTCGCAATGTTAGAGGTAGCCCTAGAGGCTGGCTAGATGTTCTTTCTGTTGCCACCTTGACATTTGTGGCTTATTCGAATGACTCGTTGTCTTCGTGTAGTCAAAACGATATAGGTTGTTTTCGTGTATTTGCGCGCGTAACTCTACATTTATTTACCAATAATACATCTCAAACGAATTCTTCGATGACTTTTCAGTGAAGACATGGTTGATTCGTTCATGCTTATGCCTCGTCTACGATAATCCATTCTTCAGAACTTTGAATATCTGAAAAAAATCTTTTGCCACATCCGCACTTAACGATAAGTGGAACGAATATCCTATACTTCCAACACGGCGATTTAATCTCATTTCATTCGTTGTCCCACTTCACCTTATTCAGTGGAGAAACAACAAGAATTCTCCAAGATAAAATCTTTTTTAATTCTGAGACTGGAGGAGACAGTTGCAGTAGTAAAGAGACAGAAAACTAAGAAACACTGGAAGATAGTAGAAAGTGGTTGTGCTATAGAAAGAGCGAAGGAGACAATGGCAGTGTGAGAGAAAGAGAGGGACAAACTGGCAGTGGAACGTAGTTGACAGTGACAGAACAGAGCCAGAAAAAGGCTGATGAAGACAGTGTCATTGGGAGAGGAATAAAGAGAAGGAGAAGGTGGAAGTGAGTGAGAGCCAATGATAATGAGAGGCAGAGTCTGTGACAATGACAAGGAGGAAGAGAGAGAGAGATACAGACAGACAATGAGTGAGAAGAGACAGCAGCAGTGAGAAGGAATGAACAAGATAGTAGCAGTAATGGAGAGCAACGGGTAGACAGTGACAGCGAGAGAAGACAGTAGTAGCAGGACAGGACGAAGGAGACTGTGGCTGACAGACAGGAAGCGGTAACAGATAGAGACACAAAGAGATAATGACAATGAGTTGGGCTGACTGAGTGACTGAGAAGGGGCAAGTGGGAGTGGATGGCTACAAGCGACTTACAGCGTTGGGCTACTGTGTGTGAGCGTGTTACATTTAGGGGAGATTGTGGGACTTGAGAGTTGACTTGCATATTAAAAAGAGCGTGCTGAGGAAGGTAGAGTGAGGCAGCTAGTACTCCGCTTTTCAGTCAGAGTCTTTTAAGCAGGAGCATATTCACCTTTTTGTGCTCTGATAGGAACATTTTTCCGTTGGCATCTTATTACTGAACCGACGTTTCAACTCCTCTAGTGGGATCTTCTTCATGCTCTTATGGTGTACCCGGTTAGGACAAATTCATAAATTGATAAGAAACATAACGCTCCCTAACAGCCTAGAAGAGTTGACGGTAGCGGGAACGAAAACCTGCAGAAATACAGTATGAATACTCTTACAGAAAATACATCCACGCTCCTCACAAACGATTGCCTTGAACGGTATCTCATATCAGACAGACACGGTTAGGAATGGGTGTAACGGTTTGGTACATCCAGATGTAATGACTCACTGGAAGAATTGCGAACGTAAGGCTTCAAATAGAGAATGACTACTACTTGCCTCTACCGGATTTTGTAGTCACTGCATTATTCAGTTACGCGCGCGAACATTTCAGAAAATGAAAGGAACCTCCTCCTCCTAAACTATATTCAGCATTTGCGTTTTCAATGAGTGACCAACTTGAGATACCACAACAGTGAAATGTTGGAGTTGTCTCTGACTGCCTCGTGTCTTGTACACTGTGAGGATACCTAGCTTTCAGAGGAGGTAAAGGACAGGTGAGTGGAGCAGGAAGAAACCCACGTGTAGCGTGCTGCGGGCCTGGCTGGATCAGCGCTTCCCACACGCACGCTGTGCCAATTAAACGGAAACGCTCGTTCTCCTGTGCTGCCATTTTTGGCCTCGCACCGGGGAGGCGGAGCGCTCGATCGCCATTTTCCCGTTCGTTCCCAGTCGCTGACTTACTGCAGACAACGGACTCACACATTTCAGTCCATTAAAATTGCAACAGCTTGGAGACGGCATTGGACAAACACCAAATTCGTATGAGGTGTACTGGATGCGTCATATGCAAATTATTAGTATTTCAGTGCAACCGCATGCCGTAAATAAGAGTAATGCCATCTACGTCCTATATATAAGAAAATGTTACACAGCAGATTTCTCATCCAGAAGTCGTATTTTAATGATGGTTGTTTGTGAGCTCATGATGTTGCCTCGTGGAGGAGCCCGCATCGGAATTCGACGGCGGCAAGAACGTGGTCTACTGTCACTGCTGTTTCCTTCGACGGTATTGCTTCTCACGTTGTTAGTAACCTCTCAGTTGTCACGCGAATATGGAGTCGATGGGCTCAGGAGGACCATAGTTATTGGCAGCACTATCTCAGTGCCCCCACGCGACTAGCGCCGGAAAGGATGCATATTATTTGTTCGGCCGAGTAGGATCGCACAGCCAAGTCGTGCACCATGCGTTAGGACCGGGGCTTGTTCGCAGCAAGACACGTTTCCACATGGGCTGTGTGACATTTGGAGCACCACGGACTGTGAGCACAGTGTTCATTGCTGCGGATTCCATTGGCTCGGCAGCTGAGAGGTGGGCCGACATTGGTCGTCAGACGACAACACTGGGAACAGGACATCTTTATAGACGTGTTCCAGTTCTTCATACATCGTTACTATAGACGTATCTGTGTGTGGAGGCTTCCTGGAGAACGAACGTTACCAGATTGCATTAGTCATCGTCATACGGCTGGCTCTGAGCACTATGGGACTTAACAGCTATGGTCATCAGTCCCGTAGAACTTAGAACTACTTAAACCTAACTAACCTAAGGACATCACACAACACCCAGCCATCACGAGCCAGAGAAAATCCCTGACCCCGCCGGGAATCGAACCCGGGCGTGGGAAGCGAGAACGCTACCGCCATCGTCATACGGGCCGAGTACCTGGCGTGCTTGTATGGGGTGCCATTGGGTGCTCAGCAAGATTATCTCTGGATCGCATATCCGGTAATTTGGACAGCAGCTGTTATACAGATTGTACATAAACTCTGGGAACACTTTAAATTATTTATTGCACAAGAAATAAACATTGTGCAGATGTCATATGTATTGCATTTTGAAGAAAAACTCTGAAAGTTTTTTTTTTTTTTTTTTTGTGCAAACATTCGATCTGCGAACCATGAATGACCCGGCAGACGTCAATACGGTAATCGAATTCTTCCCATACCCGTCCCAGCATGGCATCGTCGACTGTGGCAGTCGCTTTCCGTATTCTCTCCCGGAGCTCTGCTACATCACGTGGTAGAGGCGGTACATACACCAGATCTTTAATGTGTCCGCACAGAAAAAGTCAGACGCAGTGAGATCTGGTGATCGGGGAGGCCATTTCATGAAACAGCTGTCCCCTTCTTTAGCACGGCCTATCCATCGACGCGGCAGCTCCGTGTTCAGGTACCCACGATCTTCACGATGAAAATGGGCTGGAACCCCATCCTGCTGAAAGATGGACGGAGAGTCCGATTGCATTTGAGGCATCAGCCATTGCTGCAACGTGTCCAAGCAGGAATACCCAGTGACAGTGCTCTCGGCGAAGAAGAATGGCCTGTACAGATTTCGACGTGACAAGGCACAAAAAACATTTACCTTTAGGGAATCACGTTAAAATTCAGTGCATTCGTGTGGATGCTTTGTGCCCCAGATTCGACAAATACGCCTGTTCACTTTCCTATTAGTGTGAAAAGTGGCTTCGTCGCTAAAAATTAAGCGATCAACAATGCCATCCCCATCCTCATTCAGTTGTTGCAACTGCGAACAAAACTCAAAACACTTGTCTTTTTCGTCGTCATTGAGCTTCTGCACTAGCTCCAATCTGAATGGTTTCGTAGACAACTCTTGTCGCAGGACTTTCCACATTGTCATTGGAGCCATTTCGAGTTCACGGGATGCTCGACGCACCGATTTCTTTGGACTTCTTACGAATGTCTCTCGCACGCGCTCCACATTCACTTCACTCACACTGGGACGTCCGCTTCTCTTTGCCGGTCACAAGCAATCCGTCGTAACGAATTTGTTGTGCCAGTGGTAAATGGCCTCCCTTGTTGGTGGCTTCTTACCGTACTTGGTTCTTAACATCCGTGGAACAGCTGTAGCATACTTGTTTTTTTGTCGAACTCCAACACACAGAAAGCTCGCTCCGCAACTGAACTCACCATGTTTGCGAGTAGCGCCGGCAGATTACCACGCTACGCTGTGGTGGTATACACGAAAAAAAAAACTTTCAGGACTTCTCTTCAATATGACATACGTATAATTTCTGTACAATGTTTGGTTCTTGTGCAATAAATAATTGAAAGTGTTCCCGAACTTTATGTACACCCTGTATTTCTGTCGTGTTTAGGCCGGAGGTTGCGCCCTGTCTTCGAAGTCTCTGTGATCGCATCTTTCAACAGGACGATGCAACAATGCTTGTTACTCGTGGTATCCCAATATACCACGACACATGGGGTGTTCTGCAACTATAGGACTGACCAGCACATTCTTCGTTTCTCTCACTCATTTACATCTGGTCGTGAGTTGCCGAAACGGTGAACCTTCTTGTAGGCTGCAGTAAACAGGGTTCCAAGTGCCAGTATCAGTGACTTAGCTATGGAGCTGAGCAGAAAGACTGTGAATGCCTCAGAATGTTTACCCCTAGTTATTTAATATTACCGTTGCTATCTACTTCCGTTCTGGAAATAAGGCAAGGTGTATATTACTAAACTATTTGTGTTATCAGAATTGTCCTGAATGATTTTGGGATGCCAGGTAAATCTTTCATCTACCCAGAGGTTGCAGGAATGGTCCTATTGCAGTGGTATGCCGTTGACTTCCTCTGACCTTCTAACTCTTTTACCAACCCAACTATAGAAGGACCTACAATTTAAAGTGAGTCCGAACCACGGTGTAGCCCGACATTTTTCACACTGACAAACATTGCCAGAGATGAATGAAGTGATAAAAGACACACAAAAATTCCGGTACTGATTGGGGACCGAAACTGCGACCTATTGATCTTGAAATGGATTTCGGCAATCTCTACTAGAGTTAAGTATGTGCCATCAGATTTTATGTGAGGGTAGTACAACAGCCTGTTTGATCTTGAGAATAATCAAACCGTTCAATGAATGTTAGTTACCTTATATCAAGTCAATCCTCTCCATGTTGAGACTGCGTTGTAGTTTTTTTTTTTTTTTTTTCTTCCAGGATCGACTTCTATTCTGTATAGAAAGGGAACTTCCATTTATCCACTGGTAGATTAACTTCACACATTGCAACAAACACATTGCACAATCCACGATAACGTTGCTTAGTCTTTAAATAGGCAGAGTAATTTACATCCACATCCGCTCATTGGCACATCCAAACATATTCTGTCTTGTTGAATCGAAATGTCATATAATGGCGTAAAACCACTGGTACCAGTTAGATGCTTACAATTTGACACCCATACACAGACGATTACAACAGAACAATATCAATGATAAGAATGTATTAGATGATCGTACTTCTGATAAACTGATTCAATATTTGTGTAATTGTTGTTTTATGTGGAAACTTAATTAATAGTTTTTTCGTTTAGAAGCGATTGTAGCTTGAATTCGGAAGTTCTTATGTACATTCTGTAAACGAATTCACATTTCAAAGTGAGCTTAAACTCATGTGTATTGTTTTACTGGTGCGAAAATCCAAAGGGAATCGTGGTGTTAACAATTTTGTAGCTGGAGTATGTTTTGAAATTCAGAAATACGACGCACTTTAAATGTTTCGTATTTCATTATTATCTCAATTCAGCAAGTTTGTAAAATATTAGATGTATTCCAGGTACTCCGTCTCCTAAGCTTCTTGATGGTGTTTAAATTCTACAGAAGGTAATTACTTTATGTAACAAATAACTTTGTACATCATGTATTTCGTCAGTTTACGTTCCATTTCCATTATGTACTAACTTAGGTCGTTATTTGAGCATTATAGTCATTATCAGACTAGAGTGCTATTGTAATTCCAATTGCTTTGCAGTCTATCTGTTTTGGATCACTGCGTATTTTCAAACATTTTTGTTATTATGTTCTGTCAACAAACTTTGTTAACCGGGAGAATATAAGTTGGCCATTGTAATATTATGTAAATATAGGTATTACAGATAGGATATATGTAGAAGACTGACACTGCAGTTATAAGTAATATTCGCGTAAACAGAGCGTGAAACCTTCAACCAAAGTAATGGATACCCAGCAACATGTCACGCAGTGCTCAACAACTGATCATATTACTTTTAGGAATCGACAGATACCCAGCCTAAAGCGCTACAATCTGTGGGCTTGGCATTGTACCGCTAAGCCACCAGACACGTTATAAACATACTGGTATTGACTCCTTACGATAAGTCTAACGTTTTTTCACCGTGCCAGCTAATACTGTACTGTACCCAGTGTAGACTAGTTGGTCATGGAAACACTTACCTTCCACGTGCCCACAGCGTGTTTTCAGAGCGTCACTGAAATCAGAAACGAAAACCAAGTACCAAAAGGTGAATTCGTAACCGATATTGCAGTCTACCCTTCCGAGTTAAATTACATTTTTCCTAGAGTAGTTTCATCTAAATGTCTACTTATTAAGTCACGTTTCGCTTTAGTGGTTATTCGCAGAACACACCGAAATACGGAAACAAAATCTGTCTTCTTTCCTTGGAGTAGTTTTTTTCGTAAATTGTGGGTTACTTCATTGGTTTATAGTGTGGGATAATAACAGCAGTTATAGCTACGAGGGTCGCACCATCAACAGAACAAGCTCTGCTAACGGTATACTACGCCTTCCACATCGCTGGCAACGGGATCTACACAACGCTGGTGATTAATTCGAAGGACAGTAACAGGTACAAACATGTAACTCTTTTGTACCGGTTGCGAGTAAATAGTTGCCACTATCGAAGTTCCAACCCTCGTAATTATGAAAATTAGAGAAAAGTGCTAATTGAAACCTCCTGTTGGTATGCTGTCCAATGATTCGATAATCATCCACTGGATCATTCGCCGCCTCTTCCCGAGACTGCGGAGAGGTTGTCGACAGTGAAATGCTTACACGTCTGTCCCTCGTCCTGTGATGAACGCCAGTCCTACCATCTTCAAATTTCATGTTATGGATACGAGAACTGGCCGAGGAAGAATGGGCAGAGGAATGGCGTGAAAGTCAATACTAAACTGTTATTAGAAGCGCTCCCTGGTTTCCAAAATTTGAGGTGAACAGGAAGCTAACAACTGTTCTGGTACGGATGCGTACAAACCATGGGTCAACTAGATTCCAACTAGATTCCTCTCATATCAGACAAGGATAATACAAAACCCTTTTCGCGATTATCACAGGAAACGAAGAGATGCAAACCACGTGCTGTTTTCCTGCAGTTTCCCCAAAGACAGCAAAACCGTTTATTGTTAAACCTTTTAAAACTGTATGTACCCCTTCCAGCAGGTGGTGCTGTTTTACTGTATCGTGAAAATACTCAAGTTTCAAAGCCTTTTTTCATTTTATAAGAGATAGTAATTTGTCTGTATGAAACTTGCTGTACTATCCGTAGTTGTGTAAACACACTAATCTTACACGTGTGTGCTCGCCGATCTCTCTCGAGTTATTTGTTGTATTCTATTATGGCTACAGTTAACGTCATGACAAGATTCTTGCACTATTAAGTATTATTATGCCTATGTGGCACTGGAAAAATCATTGTTCAAATTATTTGTGTTGTGGTTTCTCTTTGTAAATAAAAATGTAAATGTCGTGTGGCTAGGGCTTCTCGTCGGGTAGACTGGTCGCCGGGTGCAGGTCTTTCGATTTGACGCCACTTCGGCGACCTGCGACCCGCGCGTCAATGGGGATGAAATGATGATGATTAGGACAACACGACACCCAGTCCCGGAGAGGAGGAAATCTCCAACCCAGCCGGGAATCGAACCCGGGCCCTTAGGACTGACATACTGTGGCGCTGACCACTCAGCTACCGGGGGCGGACATTTCTCTTTGTGATTTTATATTTGAACTACGCTGTTGACAGTATGATTCAGTGAATCCAAGTAAAAAACGTGCGTACACGTCAGTTGTATGCTGACTGGCCGTACTGATTTTTTCAGTTTCACCTTTTCTTGTAACAGATTATCATCATCGAGCGCAAAGGTGATAGATTTTGGGAGCTGTACTGCCTCAGAAGCATGCCATACCATTGTTTTTCATAATATTTCAGTCATTCTTCTACAACAGTTTCACTAGTTCCCGGTGTGTTCAATTGGCGCTCTATAATAGGCACTGTTTTCTCTATTTAACCTATGAACCAATCCACGAATGTTTTGGCGCTTGCCGCTAAATGTCTTAGCATCATTCTCGCTCTTTCGTAGGTGTCTTGATTTTTCAGCGCACGTTATAACATTCCTCTTCAGCATAAATAACTTGAATGATATCTTCATTTCAGATTCTGATGGATTTCTGCCTCGGTTACTTCATTGGAAATGATTCCTAAACAGCCTGTTCTGTAGAGATCAGATTTGCCCATTCCAGTTCCACGTCTTCTTAGATTACTATATTGAAGAGTTTATTTGCTAAACTACATTGGTACAAATATTTACATCCATTTTCTTCGAGGAAGCAAGCTTCGGAAAATTTTCTCTTCTTGTTCCGATTCATATGTCGCGAATTATTTATTTTTTTCCATTCTACGACTAAGTAGTGACCAGGAGAATCGTCGAAGATCATGAATACTCTGATTCGACATTGTAACTTTTGATTTATTGTTATGTTACCGCCAACTGGTATTTAACTTCTCGATGAGCAAGGGTAGTTACGGAGGTTAAATTTCCTATAAGAAGTGTTCTTAATTTCAAGGGTTTTATAGGTAACGGAGCGGAGTGAGATTCGGTCACAGAAGGAACTGAAGTGGTTTGCGGGAGGAAGTGCAAACTCTCAGTTTGGTAAGGAGTAGTCTCATCAGTATACCACGTGCACGCATCATTTGCTGGTAGCGACTAATATCAAAAGTACCGCTAGAAAGCGCTGTCCGTTGTATAAATTGTTTCGACTTATTCTATTTAAGTTCTTGTCTTAGAATTTAAACATATATGCTTCAGTTCAAAATATACTGTTTTGGCTTGCATTTTCTTCCTCCGGCTGCTTCAATTAATGCAACACCAAGAATTATCAACTCCCCATGTACAGTCGGTCTCGCATTATTGGAGGACTAAAGGAAACGAAAAAGAAATTTAGACATGGAAATAAAGTTCAAAGAGCAGTAAAATAACGTTTAAGATTTGCCAATGATATTGCAGTTCTGTCAAAGATAGCAAGGAGATCAGTTCAGCTGAATGGATAACTCTTTAAAATTTAAAAGAGGTAATAA
Organism: Schistocerca nitens; assembly: GCF_023898315.1. Classification (NCBI taxonomy): domain Eukaryota; kingdom Metazoa; phylum Arthropoda; class Insecta; order Orthoptera; family Acrididae; genus Schistocerca; species Schistocerca nitens. The sequence goes on along the minus strand of NC_064614.1, from coordinate 456,373,217 downwards.
GATGGACATCAGCCAAAGTAAAAGGACGGTAATAGAGTGTAGTCAAACTGAATATAAGACGATGCTGAGGAAATTCGATTAGGGAAGAAGACAGTAGGAATAGATAAGTTTTGCTGTTTGTGTAGCAAAATAACTAATTGCGGTGAAAGCAGAGTAAATATAAAATTCAGACTTTTAATAGTAAGAAAAGCATTCTGAAAATACAATAGCGTACCATCTCGTATAAATTTAAGTGTTCAGAGGTCTTTTATAAGGTTTGTCTGGAGTGTAGCATTGTGCGGAAGTGGAAACTTACACGATAAATGGTACAGACAAGAGCTACTGAATCGGACCGTAAAGAAAATATATTTATGGACAACTTGAATAAAATAGGGGGTCGGTTGATATGATGCTTCTTGAGACATCAAGGAATAGTTTGACGTAGCCACCGAAACCAAGAAACGTTGTGCGATATTCATAATGCGTAAAAAGTTGAAATCGGTATGGCCAATAAATAAAAATGGTGTGAATATTGACTGATGTAAACTTTATAGTCAACAGTAGGAAGATTCAAGTGGATGTAGATTTCAGTAATTACGCAGAGACGAAGAGGCTTGCACCGGATAGAGTAGCGTAGAAAGCTGCATCACCCCGGGCTTCGGACTGCAGATCATAACGAAAACAACCGTAAGACTAAAATCTTCTGTCCATTAGTAAGCATTAATTCGGAATCGCATCGCTAGTATGTTTACAGTTTCTAAACGGCACCCCATATTCGTGAAGTTTCTACATGTTTTCTTTCGTACGAGTATTTCCTTGGTGTACAGAGTGTATCATAATTTCGACAGTTACATGGCTGTAGTCGTAGTTGAGGGAGGTTCAAAAATGGCTCTGAGCACTATGGGACTCAACTGCTGTGGTCATAAGTCCCCTAGAACTTAGAACTACTTAAACCTAACTAACCTAAGGACAGCACACAACACCCAGCCATCACGAGGCAGAGAAAATCCCTGACCCCGCCGGGAATCGAACCCGGGAACCCGGGCGTGGGAAGCGAGAACGCTACCGCACGACCACGAGATGCGGGCAGTTGAGGGAGGTGTGGCTGGCTCTGAGCACTATGGGACTTAACATCTGAGGTCATCAGTCCCCTAGAACTTAAAACTACTTAAACCTAACTAACCTAAGGACATCACACACATCCATGCCCGAGGCAGGATTCGAACCTGCGACCGTAGCAGTCGCGTGGTTCCGGACTGAAGCTCCTAGAACCGCTCGGCCACCGCGGCCGGCTGAGGGAGGTGTTCAAAGTGTCGTCCTTGTACTTGGATGCAGACCTGTACCCGTCACGGCAGCGAGTTTCTAATGCTTTCAGACATGCCTGGATCATTTCGAAATTCTTGACAAGCATTAAGCCTCTGCTCCAATTCTTCAATCGTGTTAACTGAAACGGCGTGCATTATACCTTTAAAGTGGGCTCAAACACGTTCACACCAGGTGACACTGGAGGCCACGGTACAGGTTCTGCTTGCTCAACCCATCGTCAAGCAATCCTGCAAGATGATGCCGCAGAAACCGAAGGTAATTCCGTATTGTTAACATTTATGGTCCAATAAGAGGATTACTGCGTTTCCCTAACCACACATTCAATGAGAAACATCGCTGATGTAAAGACATATGCACAGCGTGTGGGTTGGAGCGTAGAAGATTCCAAACGCGATAAATGTGAAAAAAAAACACCGTCACTAGTGAATGCTGCTTCATCTCTAAATAAAATGTTATCAGACGCAGCGTTGCCTACAGATTGTTGTTAAATCCTTCTCTGCCTCGTGATGACTGTGTGTTGTGTGCTGTCCTTAGGTTAGTTAGGTTTAAGTAGTTCTAAGTTCTAGGGGACTGATGACCATAGCTGTTAAGTCCCATAGTGCTCAGAGCCATTTGAACCATTTTTTTGCAAAATCCACTGACAGAGCGTCCGCGTCACCAGTACACTAAACTCGTTGGAGCTGGCACAGGTACATTGCATCGGAATGCCTTATTCTCCAAACACTACTCTGGCTCATTCCAGTAATCTGTGTAGCAAGTCTCCTTGTCGAGATTCCTGAAGAGTTTTCGACTGTTCAGCACAGCTTCAAGCACAGGTGCAATTCGTGCAGGCCTTCCCGCTCGCGCAACGTGTGCAGAGCTGCCAGTTTCTGGAGGTATTACTGCACCCTTCGAACGTTGGACTCTCGGGGTGATTTCGGGCAGGGTTCGTTTCTCAGTACAAGCGTGCAGCCTCTCCCGCACATTGTCGTTAGTTCTACCATACAGGAAATGCTTATCTGCATATTCCTCGTCACTGTAATGTTCCATGTTACCACCAACGCTCGTGCAACACAAAATAACTGAGATGAGAGGCACTGTGATGCTATATTGTACTGTCGATCCGTTCTGCTTACAACTCCACGTCTGGAAAATGTTAACAAAGACCATCTTATTTAGTAAATACTATCTTTTAAGCGAATCACAGTTTGGTTTCCGAGGTGGCAAAAATACGGAGTCAGTCATAGTAGAATTCACAGAAAAGATCCTAGTAAATAAATTAGAAGCATTAGGAATGAGAGGGGTAGCTAACGACTGGTTTTGATCATACCTAACAGATAGGGTACAAAGAGTAGAGATAACACATACTTCAAATAGATCTAAACATTTAGTAAAACACTTATCAGAACCAAAATACATTAATATAGGGGTTCTGCAAGGTAGCATATTAGGACCAGTACTGTTCCTGATCAATGACTTTCTCAGTAGTGTTACTCATGGTGAAAAAATCCTCTTCGCTGATGACAGCAATATTATAGTCACTGAGAAAACAAGAGAACTGCTTGCCGAGAAAGCAAATGAAACTCGCAAGGAAGTTTATGATTGATCAATAAATAATAAAGTGACATTGAACATAAAGAAAACTAATGCCATGAATTTCAGTTTGAAGAGGAAAAATGACAATGTTCCGTTAAATGTTGATAGCACCTGTATAGACTGTGTAACAAATGTAAAATTTCTAGGAATGAATATTGATTCTCAGTTGAAGTAGTGTGAACACACAAAGGTACTTACAAACAGAATGTCATCAGCATGTTATGCCCTTAGAATCCTATCATCAGTGTGTAACATGCAGTCTCTTTTAGATACACATTATTGATATGCACACTCAATTCTTCGCTATGGAATTCTTTTTTGGGGAACAAACGCACAAAATATGAACACAATTTTCGAACTCCAGAAAAGAGCCATAAGAATAATAACCAAAAATACTAGTCGAACTCATTGTAAAGTTCTGTTCAGAACACTGAGGATTTTAACTGCTCTATGTGAATACATTTACGAGTCAGTTGTACACATCAAAAATAAAATTGGTAATTACTGCACAAACAGCTCTGTCCAAGACCATGCAGCAAGAGATAGACTCAACTTACATTTACCAAGAAAAAACAAACATAAAACTCAAAACAACATTTTTTACCAAGGAATAAAACTGTACAATAAATTACCAAAAGTACCTGTTATGCAATACATTTTATACACTTAAGGATTACTTAGCTGAAACAGAGTAGGGGTTTGATAAAAATGTTATACAAATAAATAATAATAATAATTATTATTATTATAAAATATCCAACATTCCACATAACACCTTCACTTTGTTTTTTTCCTTTATTTTTCCTTTCTAGAAATACTTACCTCCAAGCTATGCATAGCACAATACTAACACCTGTCCGCAGCTCGTGGTCGTGCAGTAGCGTTCTCGCTTCCCACGCCCGGGTACCCGGGTTCGATTCCCGGCGGGGTCAGGGATTTTCTCTGCCTCGTGATGACTGGGTGTTGTGTGTTGTCCTTAGGTTAGTTAGGTTTAAGTAGTTCTAAGTTCTAGGGGACTGATGACCATAGATGTTAATTCCCATAGTGCTCAGAGCCATTTGAACAATTTTTTTTTACTAACACCTCTTCCTCTTTCAGAGCTCAACATCTCACTCATAATGGAGGGATACTGACTCAATTTTTCAGGATAGCAAATGGGAAGTTGCGGTACAGAAAATGGCCCAGAGATCACCAGTGTGTGTGTGTGTTTGTGTGTGTGTGTGTGTGTGTGTGTGTGTGTAGTGAGTGAAGTGATATGAAACGATGTGTGCAGTGACTGATAGTGAGATATGAGTGAACAATGTGGCATTACATTATTTAATAAGTTATTTGTAAAAAACGTATTGTATACCCGGAGTAAATCTAATGATTGTCTCTAGCTAGAAGTCTGTAAATGTGTATAAGAATTAGTTTGTTTTAAATTGATCTAAATTTGTAAATACTTTGGCATGCCCTATATCCTTGTAAAAAGAGATCTACGGATGAATAAAGCAACTACTACTACTACTACTACTACTACTACTACTGCCACCACCACAGTCCGGTATGCGGCGTTACGCAGAATCAATTGGGTGGCGGATGGCTGCCAGTAAGTCGCAATTCTCTCGCAGACGGTTTGCTTGACAACCTGTGTTTACTGAGACGTTCTTGATGCTAGTATGACTTAGTTTCAAATGTATGTGTTTACGCCATTAATTATGATGCATCCTGTGTAACACTAGCGGGTAATATATAGGGGCGTCAGAGGTCGACGGCGTTTGTTGGTGTGTGCTGAGAGCTTGTGCGTGGTGTCGTTGCAGGCGGAGATGAGCAGCGGGGACTCCGGGTCAGGGGCGGCCAAGCCCTCGGGCCTGCGGCCGCCGTCCAAGATCAGCCGGCCGTGCTCCGTGCAGCCCAAGCCGGCGCTGCCCGCCGCCGCCACGCCGCGACTCAGTGAGTACTCCACGCGCCTCCCGGCTCACACCTCACCCCACCTCACTACTGCCTCAGTCTGTGACTTTCCAGCAGCGTGACAACGGTGAGCAGCCTGTCTTCCTATTGCACCGCACATTCCCGGTATACAGCGCCCCAGAAAATAGTAACAGCCCACCTAATACGGTGTGGGCTAGAGGATAAGACTGACTTTCTGATAAAAGCCTGTACCGTGGGCGTATCTGCCGGTATACGTAACACTGATTACTGTGTAGCTAAACGTTAAAGCAAGACACACAGGCATTAAAGACATTAGCTGTCACTGGACTTTGGCTTATGCCAATGGGGCCAGTTGAAAATTTGTGCCAGACCAGATTCGAAACCAAGTCTCCTGCTTACTAGGCAGGTGCGCTGACCACTACGCCTTCCGGACACAGTGGTCACTACAACAGCACGAACTACCCTACCACGCCTCCAGTCGGATCCAAATTCTCAATTTATACCACACATTACTGATGAATCGGCGAGATGGCACGATTAATGAGGTTAATAAGCAGGGGCGCTACATCAGTTGCGTGTGATATAAATTGAGAATTTAGGCCTGATGGAAGGTGTGCTGGGCTAGTCCGTGCTGTTACGGTGACCACGGTGTCCGGATGGCGAACTGGTCAGCGCTTCTGCCTAGTAAGTAGGAAACCTGGGTTCGAATCTCGATTCAGCACAAATTTTCAACTAGCCCCATAGATATAAATCAATGTCTTTAATTATTCTGTATCTCGATTGATAGTAGCTGCAGGATCAAAATGGTGTCTGTTCTTTCGGACGTGTCCGAAAGAGCAGACACCACATATGTAAACGTTAAAGTACAGTGTAAGTGCTACAGTTTTCGTCAATTTTTCCAAAACAGGCGACCGATAATAATGATTATTATTTAATGCATTACTTTCTTGTCTCGTTTAGAACCACCAGAGTCTACTTCAAGTAACTATAAAGTATTTCTGGATGTCATTTTTTTGCACTCCAAAAGTATTGCATCGTTTCTCTGGCTACCCATCTTCTCTTTTCTGTCCAGCCGCTCTTCTGTTTCAGCACGTCGTGTTGATCAGCGATCTGTACTTTGATTACTTAGAGATGTCCTCCTGATTCACTTCAGTATTCGTGAGGTTCTTCCTTACTTCCTTGAACAATTTACCAGATACTTTTCGTCTGTTGTCCAATACTTTAACTTCAGTCGCTATTTCCTTATTGATCCCATAAGACGTTCATTATCCCTGTATTATATATAGGCTTGTATGCACAGAGACATGTACAAGCGCTCAAGATGGTAGCATAACGATCTTCCTTGTTTCGTGCTTCCATCGTACCAACAGCTCCTTACGTCTTGCATTAACGGAAGTCATTTACATAGTCATCAAAAGCTGCCAGAAGGTGACATGAAGGGCTGGAGTATTTCATTCATTGGAATCTTCCCTTCATGGCATGGGTCCTGTTCGTGTATTACATACGATATAAATAATGTTCGGTAGAAAATTAGTGACTCTAGAAACATTTATTTTGAATATATTTACAAATACTCAAGCGCACTCTGGTATCGAACATCTCGTAGCGCGACAGTAGTACGTTCTT